>NC_137737.1:120218756-120605471 GCF_963264785.1 Psittacula echo
GTGCTTGACCAACCTCATGCCTTTTATGAGGAAATAACACGGTGGATGGATGATGGCAGAGCGGTGGATGTGGTCTACCTTGACTTCAGCAAAGCATTTGACACAGTCTCCCACAGCATCCTCATAGCTAAACTGAGGAAGTGTGGTCTGGATGATCAGGTAGTGAGGTGGACTGTGAGCTGGCTGAAGGACAGAAGCCAGAGAGTTGTAGTCTATGGGGCGGAGTCTAGTTGGAGGCCTGTATCTAGTGGAGTGCCTCAAGGGTCAGTGCTGGGACCAGTATTGTTTAATATATTCATCAATGATTTAGATGAGGGAATTGAGTGTACTATCAGCAAGTTTGCTGATGACACTAAGCTGGGAGGAGTGGCTGACACGCCAGAAGGCTGTGCTGCCATCCAGCGAGACCTGGACAGGCTGGAGAGTTGGGCAGGGAGAAACTTGATGAAATATAACAAGGGAAAGTGTAGAGTCCTGCATCTGGGCAGGAACAACCCCAGGTTCCAGTATAGGTTGGGGAACGACCTGTTAGAGAGTAGTGTAGGGGAGAGGGACCTGGGGGTCCTAGTGGATGGCAGGATGACCATGAGCCAACACTGTGCCCTTGTGGCCAAGAAGGCCAATGGCATCCTGGGGTGTATTAGAAGGGGGGTGGTCAGTAGGTCGAGAGAGGTCCTCCTGCCCCTCTACTCTGCCCTGGTGAGACCGCATCTGGAATATTGTGTCCAGTTCTGGGCCCCTCAGTTCAAGAAGGACAGGGACCTGCTGGAGAGAGTCCAGCGCAGGGCAACTAAGATGATTAAGGGAGTGGAGCATCTCCCTTATGAGGAAAGGCTGAGGGAGCTGGGTCTCTATAGTTTGGAGAAGAGGAGACTGAGGGGGGACCTTATTAGTGTATATAAATATATAAAGGGGGAGTGTCACGAGGATGGAGCCAGGCTCTTCTCAGTGGCAAGCAATGATAGGACAAGGGGTAATGGGTACAAACTGGAACACAAGAGGTTCCACTTAAACTTGAGAAGAAACTTCTTCTCAGTGAGGGTGACGGAACACTGGAACAGGCTGCCCAGGGAGGTTGTGGAGTCTCCTTCTCTGGAGACATTCAAAACCTGCCTGGACGCCTTCCTGTGTTCATCTAGGTGTTCCTGCTCCGGCAGGGGGATTGGACTAGATGATCTTTTGAGGTCCCTTCCAATCTCTAACATACTGTGATACTGTGAATACTCAGCTCTGTATCTATAGAAAATCAGTTCTGCCTGGGTGTATAATAACTTTAGAAAGAATATGACAAATGAGAGAGCCTATATAGAAAGGAGAAATAAGACTGATCAGCAAAGAGTGCTGTACCTTAGAGGTCACAAAGTATACAGATACAATGGTACTTACTAAATGTCAAGCTGACTCTGATTTTATAATAGAATTAAAACAAATAGTAAAGGTTCCTTAACCGTTTACTTATAAAAACAACCCTAAAAGATGTGTAACTATGCAGGAACAATACAGTTCAGACTGAGATGATGAGGGTAAAATCCTAAACAAATAGAACACTTTATCTCTGTTTTCATTAAGGAACCATAATGTTGGGAAGGAAAGAAAATAAAAAATTACTAATGGGAATGAGGTTATTGGAAATCACCAAATCTGAGCTGCAAATAGAACACTTTATCTCTGTTTTCATTAAGGAACCATAATGTTGGGAAGGAAAGAAAATAAAAAATTACTAATGGGAATGAGGTTATTGGAAATCACCAAATCTGAGCTGCAAATAATATTTCAATTTTCATGCAGTCAAACATTGACAACCAAAGGAACCCCAGAATACTGAAGGAACTGGGAAAAAAAAGTGACAGATCTAGTAGCAAGTATTTAAAACAATTTTATGAAGACCAAAGGTGTGACTTGAAAATATTAAAGGTAATACCTCCCCCTGAAAAACACAAAGCATAATGTAGGTGACTGTAGATCTTGCACTCTTCTCTTGCTCCAGCATCGGGTCTTTTCCATGGGAGACATTCCTCCACAAACTTCTTCCCATGAGCTGTAGTCCTTCATGAACTGCTCCAGCATGGGTCACAAGTCTTGCAGAAAACCTGCTCCAGTGTAAGTTTGTCCTTCCATGGAGCCACAAGTCCTGCCAGGAGCCCACTTGAGTGTGGGCTTCCTACATGGACACAGCCTCCTTCAGGCGTACAAACCAAATATGCTCCTTTAGACTTAACTAAAGAGAAGAAGATTAATGTAGTTGCTCTTAAATTGTGTCAGACAAATTATCAATATATTTATCAGATTTACCAATATAGTTTGCATGTTATAGCAGCATATGGTACTGTATGATCCAACAGAGATAGTCTTTCCATTCAGTCTTCCTAGGCAGCTATACACTGATAGTTTAAAGGCTTAATATTTCAGTACTAAAGGGCTAAAAAATCTTGGATTACGCACAGGAGATATAAATTTTCATTTGACTTCCATTTTTTCGTGGGTATAATTGGTTTCATTTGTGTTTAATGTTCATAGACATGAAAATAATAGCTGTTTATGATTATTCATAAAGTCATAACATGAATTTAATTGAGATGATTTAAAAGATGGTGAGTGCTAACTTTTTACATTCAGCAAGTCCTGAATTTATGGCACAGATCCTCACCTGATCTAAAGTAATAAAGTTTTATTTGCACTAGTTTATAGTAGGAGACAAAGGTTTGCCTGTTGTTGTTAAGAAGCTGGACTTTATAGGACTATAGATATAAACTCAGAAAGTCACTGTTTCCATTACTCGAAGTAAAACACCCTGCTCTACAGAATGGCTAGCTGAAATCATTAAATCCATACTTTGCCCCAATTTACATAAGCAGAGCTAAGTTATCTTAATTAAAAAATGGTCATGCTCAATTCTGCACCAGCCCAGGTGACCAAAACCTCTCTGTAGGAGTTATGATTTTAAAAATGGAATGCATGGATTCGATAGCCCTCAATTTTCCATATATTCTATCAACATGAATTAAAACGTGAAAGCTAGATAAATGAGTGGGATTTTGTTTTGATGGGTACAATTTTCTGATCATGAAAACTATCTTGTTGATTGGAGGTTTATTTAAATATCTGTTCAGTGTAGAGATACAGAAGTTACTCAGAAGCCTACCTGGTATCAGTCTGTAGTCCTTAGGAGCCTTCAGATGACCGCCAATTCATCTAGAATGTTTAAGAGACTAAGTGCCTCAGAACAGACCTTTAGTTTGAACACAAGCTACTATTCTTTTCTTTAATTATATTCTTCAATATAATTTTGCAGGTTTTGGTATGGTTTGGTTTTTTTTTTAGTAAAACTGCTGGCTTTGAGTGTTTTCTGTGTCCCTAAAGTAGACAAATTTATGTGCTGTTATATAAGACTGTTTTAAATCTCTCATCAAACATCATTTCACAGAAGAAATAGATAATTGTGATGATCTGTGATAAAAATATTACATTTCAAGCACCAAAACTGTTTATCTCACCATCATCTTGCTATAGAATATATGGAGCATATTTTCCTATTCTAACTTAAGTAGCTTCTCAAAAAGTTCAAACAAAAAACACCCTGCCCTGACCAAAAGCAAACCTTATAACCAGTACTACCTAGTAGAAAATATGCTGCTTTTGAGTGGTGTTTAGTAAGAAACAAAATTTAAATCAGGAGAGGAAACATTTATGATGGGAAAAAAAAAACAACCAATTGGCATGACTCTTCATAAATCTCTAATATGGAACTGGCAGTCTTATCTCCATAGTGCTATTGGAGTGGCCCATCTCTAAAGGGTCAGATATTATTGCAGAAGGGCTGCCGTCCAAATCTGTTTCTCACTAAATCAGTGATAATGAGTGAACCTGTTAAGTGCAAATATTTTAGCTCACTGCAAAGGTGGGGATGGGTTGCACTCACTAACTCAGCCTGTTATAAATTGCTATATTATTTTGGATATTCAGCAAATCCATAATTTTTTTTCTGCTGTTTTCTTTCAACAGGGACCTGGGATGTCCTTGTCACAACTAGTGATATTTTCTGTAGTTCCATGAATCCTAAAGTGTCTCTAAGTGTATGTGGTGGAAAAGGTATCTGTACTTCAGTCATATTCCCCAAAGGATCCCTTAAAAATGGGCAGATTTATGAAACTTCAATTGAACTAAATAAGAAATTCAATACTATATTCAAAGTTCGCTTAGAAATTGAAGATGCTGAAGAAGGAGAGAGTTGGTATTGCCGTGAGGTAAAAAAAAAAAAACCTCAAGAAATTACTTACTGTGTCCTTATTGTAAAATTCACCTTTTTTCATATTCTATGGTTATTGCTTCCAGTTTCTAGTTCTGTCTGAAATGACATAATTTTTAAATTATAAGAGTAAGTGCTGTAGTAACAACACTTGTATAGTGTGGAGACTGCTCAAAACACTTACTAGAATAGCTATAGATAACAAAAATCTTGTAAACTTCGGTGGATTTCTGGAGGGCATATATACAGATGTGCTATCATCTATAGCATATCCAGTAGTTTCTTTTCAGAACTGTACCCACTGGCACTGGCATATATTGCAATATTTACATAATTTCAAATTGGCTGTTACATGTTGTGATCCAAGGCAAATAATTAAACCAGACACTAGAAATGCATTTTGATGAAAATGTCTGCCTTTTAAGTTGGCATGTGAAAAAAAGAAGTGAATAGCAGAAATGACAATCTTTCTTCTGATGTCCAAGATGCTGAAGCTAAAATCTGACATCGCACTGAAATTGCTGTGGCATTTCACTATACAAAAAATATCTCTATCCTCTTATGATGGCAAAATAAAAAGAAATCTAAGGGAAAGAATATTTTCTTTCAAGCTGCACTCACACTTCTGTCCATTAATGTTTGTATTTTGTTCTCATTAAAAACTGGAGAAAAAAAATAATTTTCCTGTCCATTACCTGATAATAGTGAGTGAAGCCCCCAGATATTTAAATGGCAGTTTGGTTTTTAATTTAATCTTCATAGCCAGATGAATTAGTCATCTAAAAATATCTATTGATAAAATGCCTCTTGGATGTTGTAGGCACAGTGGATCACAGTAAAAAATTCAGAACAGAAACTTGACTGTTGAAAGTAATGACATCTATTAGGCTGTTTTACTTCATTAGCTCAAAACAATGACTCAAAGCTGAGTTAGAAAAAAATCAACATAATTTCTATAAGTAAGGTAAAGATGCACATTTAAATTGTGTAGGATTAGGAAGAGAAATGTAAATTATTAGGGGTTTAGGAAGACATTTCCTTTGTTATTCCACAAATTCCATAGCAGGACTGACTGAATCCTTATATGAAATAACTAGGTTGGTCTAAGAGGTTGTGGATAATATCAGTTATTAAAGACAGGTCAGCAGTTTGTTTTCACTGCTGATTAGAACCACGATGGTAATTTCTATGCTATTTTATTTTGATCTTATAAGGTTGCAACTCACAAAGATTTCCCCCTTCTATCATAAGTAAATGCAGCTGCAGCTGGTTGAATTCCATACTTAAATTCAGAATTCACTTTTATAACCATAACCACAAAATAACTGTCTTAATGTTCTTGAGAAAATTGAAGTCATTATAAAATAATGACCAGAAAAAAATTAATTAAGATACGCTTTATTTCTGAAGCATGTAATAGCTCACATCTTTATTCTTGCTTCTTTTAGTTCTTGAAAAATAAAGCACAGCAAATGAAATCTGATTTTCAAGGAACTGTTCAGGAATGTAGATGTTAGTATGAAAGGGAAATTGTATTAATATTACACTTTATACTGCATTAAAACAAAACAAAACAAAACAAAACAAAGAAAAACAACAAAAAACCAATCTTTTCAATTTGTCTCTTATAATGAAAAATAATTGGAGTGTTTTGAAGGCAAAATAATGCCACCATCTCTCAATGACACTTGCTAACCAAAGACGGTTGAGCTCACTGGGTTAAGCATTTGGTCATTTTAGGGAGTTAGGTAATGCAAAATGTATGAGTGAATTCTCTGTGCCCTTTTCAAACCAGGGTTACTTTTTGTAACATATTTTCAAACACAGTGTCTAGTCTAGGTTTAAATAGTTCAGAAAATGTGTTGTCTATTAGTATAGCCGGTAGTATCATAGTGTTAGACACCTCATTATTAAAATATGTTTTCTTACAGTAAGACTAAGCTACTTAGTATCACCCTTTTATTACTTTACATACAGCTTTTCATAGATTAAAAATATTGAATAACATACTCTATATATTCATACAATACATATGTACAGATATATACAGATGCCATAAAACAGTCTGAATTTCTGTTTTCCAGTTTTTCCCAGAAATGCTTCATTCTCTTCTTCCCGTTACTTAGAATGAGAAAACATTCAGCACTGAAAAATGTTGGGGCATATTGACATTTCTCACAAGCTGAAATGGGCATATTGACACTTCTTTTTCTTCCATAAGCTAGATGAATAGGTTACATAAAAGAACCTTTTTAACCTTTCCAGATATTTTTCCTCTTATTGCAGTCTCTACAGCAATACTGTTGACAGCATTTTAATTATTTTTAATTTGGAAAGATATTTATTCCTTCTCTTTTAAAAGGCTGTTTTCAAAAACATTTTTTAAAAACTCTATTTTCTCTTCTTTTTTAATATTGAGATGATGCATCATAGCTGTTTAGTAGTATGTCTTTTGCTACAGTTTCCGTTACAGCACAACAGATGCTGAAGGTATTTCTTTCTTGCTCTTTGCTAAGGTAAAGCTTCAACACAGAGAAAGTAAAAATGTTCTCGAATTTCCATTTTGTCGCAAGTTTTCAGATGAAGAAGGAGGAAGAGTGGCTGAGCTTCCAGTTCTCACAGTTGGCTCTCCTTTTCCAGCAGGTTTGTCAAAAATCAGAAACATGACAAAAAATTTGTTCAGTAACGATGCCTGATTTGCAGAGCAGTCCAAAGGATTTAGCAGATATTTTCTATTCATTTTAGCTAGTGATGAACGGCTAGGTCCAAACCCCTCCAGTGTTTAAAAAAGAATACCTCAGACCCTGTAACCGAGTATTGTGCATTCAAGTCTGATTGGTATCAGTTTGTGACACATAAAAGAGCAAGCATACAGCACTGAAAATATTAAAAAAGTTTTGAAGAGTACTCAGAGTTCAGCTTCTTCTCAATAATATGATTTGGTTCTTTCCCAGAGGAAACAAAGGAAATAACTCTCATAGTGTAATTTCAGATAAGAAGGAGATCCATGGCCCCTCACAACAGAAGGTCATCTGTTTGTGTTCCTAGAATTTCAGGCATTCTTCTTCTGTGACCTAGCAGTTAAATGTCATCAAATTCCTTCATGCAAGTTATGCCTTCACCACCTGAAGACTGGGTTTTTTGGTTTGCTCTGTGTTTCTTAGTAAGTTTTATAATCAGAGTTAGTGATGAATGGAAGAGCTGTTATCCTAAATGGACATTCTGCTATAAGAATACCATAATCTCCTCCAAGTGTTTCCCAGGAGTTAAGGGTTTAGATCAATAGCCCAACTAATCTGTGTATTCCTTGCCTTTTCTGCTGTGCTTTCAAAGCTATTCTCAAAAAAAAGCACTTGGGCAGAAGCTCCCTGAATACAAATTTGAGAAGAGGAATGCTAGGGTATTCCCTGAGAAGGCTCTTTGTCTTTTAATTTTTTTAGTTTCTTTTTTTCTGGAAGAACACAGGTATTTAAATATTTACAAATGCTGCTCCTCTGAAAAAGGAGCATTTAACATGAGGACAGATACTGTTTTCTTTACTTGCTCCTGGTATTTTTCCCTCTTTTTCAATTGAACGTTTTGGGGATGTGGCTTCTTTCTCATTTTGGGGGGCCAGATCACCAGTGTGTTATGCATTTCTCCAGGAGTACAAACAGGTACTTAACGTAAACAGTCAACCGAGAAATGCTCAGCTGAAGAGTTGTAAGATGACACATCAGAGAACATACAGCGTTTCTGGAAATCCTCTGCTGAGGCCAGTAACTGCAACTGGTACAGTGTAGAGTGGCCAGCCGCCGACTGGACCATAATCTGGAGGAAGTACAAAAGTTGCCGTCTTTGTGACAGGGTTCAGCTTCATTTGAACTCCATGAGGCTCAGAGCAGAGATGTGCTTTCTGAGTAATTTAGTATCATCCATTGCCCAAGAAAAGTTTCATAGGAGTGTTTGTTACATATTTAAATGTATACAAGTGTGTGGTTGAGTATTATTTACATGCTTTTGTAACAATTTGTGATGTGTTTCTTGTTCTTTCATTTTCTTTTCTGCCTGTGTTTCAGGCCCACTCACAAACTATTTAGCTTATTATTCCTTATAATAGTGGTTCTTAGGTTTTAATTACAATGCTTCTATGTGCTTTTCTAAGCATTATAATATAGTTTGGCCCTTTGATCACAGTGGGAAGGACTAAAAAATTAGAATATAATAGTAGTAATTTATTAAATAACACATTTTTTAACCGATTAAGCTTTGGTAAACCTTTGATCTCTTTTTCCCAACAGTGAAAAGCTATGTTCTTTATATCACTACGGGAACATCCCATGGGTCAGGAACTGATGCTGATGTGTATATCATGCTGCAAGGCCTTTTGGGAGATACTGGCAGAAGAATGTTCATCAGGAGAGGAGATGATAATTTTACTAAAGGAAAGGTACACTTAAAATTTATGCATGATATTTTGCACATTTAGAATACACTCCAATTCACATGGACTTAATGGCAGTAGCACAGACTCTACAAAACCCAGTTTGTGATGCTCTGTGATTTTTAGTGCATGTGTATATCAATATCTCTATCTTATGTGGGAAATACTGGTGCTTATATAGCTGATGTTAACAATACTAACAATAAAGTGTACTTTTAGGTTCGGTTTTGCAAATATTAGTGGTCTTCAGTAGCATGCCAGTGTTTTTCCTGTGTATTTGCTTCACAATAGAGCTAAAAATAGACTCAATTCCCTTTAATAACTCTTTTCTTCACGTTCTTCAGGCTAAGGCTGCTTTCCCTGGCTATTGCCTTTCCACTGCCAGTCCACCCCTCAGTCTGGCTTTTGATCTCCCTTCAGACAGTCAGCTGCTACGCTTTATAGTTTTCTTAGGTCTACCAAGATGGTTATTCCCTCACTGGTGAGGTGTGAGTCTTGCAGCTCATAGACCAGGGAAAGAGCAGCATAGCTGCCAGATATGCATTTGCCTGTAACATTATTACTATAGACTGAAATTAGAGGGAATTTAGTGTCTGAATGTGCTGTAGAAATGTGGGACAGATTTACAGCAAGATGCATGTATTTGACAAAAACCTTAATCCCTGTTGGAACCTCTGGACAGAAGGAGTGAAATTTTCAGCTAAAAAGGCTGCAGGATGTTTTAAACATGGAATAAACAAAGTGTATTTTCTGTGAATCTTTCTTTGAAAACGAATTTGAGGATTAAAACAACTTAAGATTCTGAAAAAGAATCTGTTACAGAATATTGGAGTTGGAAATTCTGAGTTAAAGTTTAGAAGAAGAAACACCGGTGTCTTGCAACCAGAAATGCTGATCATATTTTATGTTAGACGGTCCTATTTGTCTTTCTTATAGTGTGCGTACTCTTCTTCCTTCCTGAAATCTCAGTGAATACCGTGAATACAGTATTCTAACCTGTTCCCCTTTTGGAAATACCAATTAGTAAACTATTTCCTTCTGCTGGTGCTGGCTGACAGATGAATGAGAATTTCTCTATGGAAGCAAGCTTGCAAATCGTCTTAGATTGATAACCAAAGCAGATGCGCGATATGTAGGATTAGGAGCTCAGCTCCTAACTACCTCCAGCTTCATTAATTCAGTGGGAGTTCAAGGGGGTCATCTTACCAGATTTTACCTACTTGAGATGCTTATTCATAAGAAAGGGGGGTAATTTAAATCTTTGTTTTTAAGGGACTAAATACTTGTGTACGAGGGTACTCAGTTTGGACAAAGGCACATTTGTCTTCCCTAATGTTGTAATTCAGGTTGTGCCTTATTGATAACTGGTTTAATTGGATTTTAGAGCTGCAATCCTTTTGTCCTTATGAAGTAAAGTTAGTTTAATGTAAATTTTACTGGATTTCTCCTTAAATCAGAATTCCACAAGTGAGCAATCTGATTTCCAGACTGGTAGTTTTTAATGAAGAGGGACCAGGGATGCATAAACACAAATGTTGCCTAAGAGAACAGAAATGAACTAGAAAGATTCATAGAACCATAAAATCATAGAATAGTTTGGGTTGGAAAGGACCTTAAGATCATCTAGTTCCAACTCCCTCTGAAAGGTGTTTTTATAGTATTTATTTCTACTTTAGTGTGGCACATAATTATTCTGTTTTACAGAGTAAGAGGCAGAACTAGCATATACATACCTCTTCATTACTTGACATTTTATAGGAGCAGTGTGCGAATATAACACAGTATCCTTATATTTCTGAAAGTAGATATCAGCATAGGAATATTTTAGGGCCCTAAAAGGAAATAGCTTGTAGATAAGTAATAGAGAAACACAGAAAAGTATTGATTTTCTCCTTGTTCAGTGAAAATAAAGTAATTTGGTTAATTGACAAAGCGTAAATTGATTTTGCAAGCAAGACTCCTGCGTTTGCAGCAACATTTTGCTCATGACATGTTTTGGAAATTTCCCAATGTTTTCTTTTCTTTACTTATATTCTCCAAAAAGACTCTCAAGTGTAGAGCATCTCTTTCTATACCAACCCAATCACATATTGTGCCAAGCACCCCTGCAGTCAGAGAGTCTGGACTTGGTGGTTTAGGGGATTTTGGAGTATAACAGACAGAATCTGCCTTCTGAATCTTAACAGTTGTTCTGACATTTTAAAATGTGGTTTTCCTTGAAATAATTTTTCCCCTGACTATACAGTAACAGTTAGTGAACTGGAACTGTGTTTCTGTTAGATATCACATCAAAATATGGTGTTAATCTCACAGAATGTCAGGGCTGCCACAAACAGCAGTTTAGCAATGCAGAAATACATAAAAATGTTTAAATATTCAGGGGAATTTTCAGTGGATTGGAGATATGCTTCTTTCATTTAACAGATCTTCTATTTACATGAGCTGAGTTACATGATAGTAAAAGACTGAATTAACTTATATCTGAAAGGTTGTTTTGTGTCTTTCCAAAGTCCTTACACCTGTGAAACCATCAGAGAACTGACAGATCATAAAATCATGGAATGGTTCGGGTTGAAAGGGACCTTAAAGCTCATCTGATTCCAACCCCCCTGCCATGGGCCGGGACACCTTCCACTAGACTGGGTTGCTCAAAGCCCCATCCAACCTGGCCTTAAGCACTGCCAGGGCTGGGGCAGCCACAGCTTCTCTGGGCAACCTGTGCTAGTGTCTCACCACCTTCACAGTGAAGAATTTTTTCCTTAATTAAAATTGGATTTAATCTAAATCCACCCTGTTTCAGTTTGAAGCCATTCCACCTTGTCCTGTCATTACATGCCCTTGTAAAAAGTCTCTATCCAGATTTCATGTCAGCCCCTTAAGGTACTGGAAGGCTGCTCTAAGGTCTCCCCAGACCTTTTTCTCCAGGCTGAACAAAGTAATGAATAAGTGATAAAGTGATGTTCATGATATTATTAATTCACTGGTAAGTTCCCTGTGGCTCACCCCATGTCTGAGAGAGCAGCTGAGCTTCTGATGATCTATTCAGACAAACGAGCTTGAGAACTAGTGCTGCAAGAACTTTATTCTTTAAAATTACTATGACACTGATGCCTTGTTTGATGTTCTCCTAAAACTGTGAGGGTAGACAAAGCAATCTTGGTGCACTTCATGCAGTTCAGCTTTCATGAAATCCTAATAGTATTTATTCATACTTCATGAGTCACTTTAGGGCTGATAAATGTTATCTGCTACAAACACTTTCTCGAACAAAGCATACTCAGTGCAGACATTCTGGAAATAACAGGGCCTGGTTTTGAGAAATCCATACAATACCTCCATATTGCTTCTGGCACCCAACATTTTTTCAGCTAATAAAATTCTTCATGCTTCTTTATATGGCCTTTTATAGACTTGCTGTGTACTCTGTCATATGGCTGTGAGTTACCCACAGATTGCCTCTTTGAGAATGGCTTTTTTTTCAGATCAATTCTATCAAAACCAGTAAACTACAACTGAATATGTTATGACTGATATTTAAGTATTTTAATCTCAGTATGATGAAAGCAGCCAGTATTTTAAGTCTTCTAAGTTACTGAAGCAGTAAAATCTCTGTGAATATTTACTTCATTCTATTAGTTGTCGAAAAGATATATCCTTTATCCTGCCCTATATTTAGACATCAACTGCTCAGGTTGGTACCATGGTAACTGCAGCACATACAAAAATTGTCAGTGGAAGGTGACTGTTGGTGTTCAGTTTCAGTACTCACAGATTATGCATTGGCAATTTTAAAAAAATTACTTCAGGAAAAAATCCATGTGTTCCAGAATACACTAAGAAGAGTCAGAATGTGGGACAGTGTACTGTGAGACAGTGTACTGTGAGGCAGTGTCCTGTGGCCACTAGTAGGAACTCAATATTTGTTTGCAGTGTCCACATCCCATCCCATCTAGAATGTTAATGTTTTGTGACTGCAGAAAACCCTTATCTTACAGAAAGCCTATCTGACATGATTAAATAATTGCAAAATGCCATCAATCCAATCATAGGAGTATGCTGTTGGCCAAGTTATTGTAGTATAGACATGAACACTAAAATGATCTAGTCATCATAGGATCATAGAATCATTTAGGTTGGAAAAGACCTTTAAGATCATCAAGTCCAACTGTTAACCTAGCAGTGCCAAGATCAATACAAACTATAGCCCTACATGTCTTTTAAATGCCTCCAGGGATGGGGACTCCACCACTTAGTTGGGCAGCTTGTTCCAATGCTTGACACCTCTTGGTCAAGATTTTTTCCCTAATATCAACTCTAAACTTCCCCTGGTACAACTTGAGGCCATTTCCTCTTGTTCTATTGCTTGTTACTTGGGAGAAGAGACTGACCCCCACCTCACTACAACCTCCTTTCAGGCAGTTTAGAAAGTGATAAGGTCTCCCCTGTGGCTCCTTTTCTCCAGGCTGAACAACCCCAGTTCTCTCAGCAGCTTCTCATAAGAGGTGTTGTCTGAAAACTTTCTAAAGGTGCACACAACCCCCTCATCCAGATCATTTGTAAAAACCATAAATTAATTGAAAAAAGTAATTGATAAAAATATTAAACACAACTGACCCCATATTCCCTGGGGAGCATCACTAGTGGGCAGCTGCCAAATGGATTTAACTCCACTACTCTTTGAGCTTAGCTATCCAGCTAGGTTTTTACCAAGAATCAAAAACCCTATCATTTCATGATCAATATGGTGAAGGCAGCCTCCAACCATGACATCACCCGCAAGTTCTTCACTGTTCAAAACCAACAGGATCGGTGGGGTGTCTTCCTCATTTGGCTCCTTCACCATCAGTGCCAGGAAATTATCTTCCACCTGCTCCAGGAACCTCCTGGACTGTTTCCTCTCTGCTGTATTGTACTTCCATTGGACATCTGGTAAGTTGAAGTCCCTATGAGAACAATGGCTAGAGACTGTGAGGCTTCTCACATCTGCTTATAGAATATTTCATCTGCATCTTCATTCTGGTTGGGTGCACTATATCAGACTATCACCATGATATCTGCTTTGTTGGCCTTTCCCCTAATTCTTACCGATAAACAATCAACCCTGCTGTCGCCATCATTAAGCTCTGGACACTTGCCTTTCCCTCCTTGCCTATCACTTCTGAAAAGTGGATAGCCATCCATTGCATCACTCCAGTTGTTTGAGTTATCCCACCATGTTTCCCCGATGGCAACTATGTCATAGTTTTCTTGCTGCACAGTGGCTTCCAGCTCCTCCTGTTTGTTGCCCATGTTGTGTGCATTGGGGTAGAAGCACTTCAACTGGCCCATTGATCTTGCCACCTCTTCATGGGGAGAAGCCCTGTTCCTACACTAGTTCTAATTCTCAGGCACTTCTGTGGTTTCTAACACATCAATAACCATTGTATCTTTGCTGCCACATGGATCTCCATCCCCTACCTCTACTGAGATGACAAACCAAAGGACCTCACTAGCATTCTGTCTGGCATGCTGACCCAAGCTTATCTCTAGTGAGCCTGGTTTTATCCCTTTCCTCCTCCAAATCTAGTATAAAGGCTATTTTCGTGAGCCCTGCTAACTCTGTGCAAAGATCCTTTTCCACCTTTGAGACAGGTGTACCTCATCTGTTGCTAGCAGGCCTGGTGGTGTGTAAACTGGTCCATGATCAAAAAACCCAAATTCCACCAGTGACACCAGGCTCAGAGCCAGGTATTTATCTGCTTGCTATTATTGTTTCATCCCTCACAATTCCCTACAACTGGAAGGAAGAGAAGAGCACTCTGATCCGTTAAGCAGTCATCCAAAGGCCCTGAAGTCTCTCTTGATTGCCTTCAGACTCGATGCAGCTCCAGCCTAACTCTGCCCAATGGATTAGAGCTGTGCGAATCATTAATTTTGATTTCCTGACATTCTTGCAGGGAAAAAAAAAAAAAAAAAAAGGAAAAATTTGTTGCCAAAAATTAAAAGTTGGACAAAATTAATTAACACTGAAGCTAATGACTTGAGAGAGAATGGCTTTCTGTCTACATAGAGCTCAAAAATAAATTACATAAATTTCATTTCTAAAGCTGAAATACATCTTGCTTGGCTTTAGTTGCCTTTAAGGTACACATTTGTTCTAATGTGATGATTTGAGCTGCTTCTGCAGAAAGGGAGTGAAGTAGATGCTTCCAGGTGATTACCTTCTCTCTTTATTTGGACATTTATCTTAAAATGAAATTAATTATCCTCAGAGAGTGCCAGCTGCTTTCTCAAGATTTTACGGGGAAATTGTCTGACTATAGACTTATTTTAGAAAGACAAAGTTGAGCAAGTGAATCCTATGCCACATTTATTTCTTTTCTTTTTTTTTTTTTTTAATAAACAAGGTTTTTTAAAAATAAAATACATCTGACTTCATTAGCTGGATTTATCAAAAATCTTAAAATAGTTATGGCAAATCCAAGACTGCATTTTTCAGCGAATAAAATATTCAACCATTTTCCTTGATGTAGCAAGAAGTGAATTAACTTCAATTCAGGTTAAATAGTTTAGGAAATGTATTTAACTCAGAGTGAAGGGATTCCAGTGATGAAGTGCTCATGTAGTTGGAAAATTGTTTCAAAGCTTAAATATGCTTTTTTATTATTTATTTATTTTCTTTTAATATTCACACTGTTTTCTATCTAAATTTGTCAAGCTTTAATTTCTAGGAACTGGATTTTGTCATGCTTTTGACTGTTAGCCTAGATAGCTCTCTCACACCAAATTTCTACTGCCTTTGACAGGTACTTATGACAATAAGCAAATCACTATGTCTTTGACAAGTTAAATAGATTAAGCTACTTGATTCACTGGAAGGCGGGTTTTCCAGTGATTTATTAATGCTCACAAATCTCAGAGCACAACACTTCTTCAACTGTCATAACTGGCAGTTGTTTTTGCATTATCGCTATTCCTGCAGTTAACTCATGAAAATATTAAAGACCATAAGCTTTTTGACTGGCCTCACTACAATGAAAAGTGCTTGGAAATATTCTTCACTTACAATTGTAGTTGGAGACTTACCAGTTAGACATTTTATTATCCCATTATCAGCCAGGTTGAGCTTAACTGAGAATAATTTAAATATTGGATTATGGTATCTTCATCAAAACATTACACAACCATATGCATTACTAAAGGTGAAGAAAATTACTTCCATCCTATTTTCTTTGCCTGTTAAACCAGATCTCAAACTTATTAAATCAGTCCAACAATCAGGCTGCATCATAGGGGTTTGAATTTGTGCAAAGTGATATCTATCTTCAAGGCTTTTTGTTTGGTTTCATTTTTATGTTCCATTGTGTAATATAATGTGTGTTTACAGATTTGGCTGTGGCTCACTGTTGGGGGGCGGGGTGAGGGAGAAAAGGGGTGAGCAAGAAGCTATGTGGTTCTTGAGTTACCAGCTGGGCTTAAACCACGACACTGATGATATTGGTCTCTGTAGCAGTCCTTCGGCATTTTATTAAAAGCTTTTTACTTGAGGTCTGATTGAAACGTCTTTTTACAAATTAGCTGAATGGTCATAGATGCTGGTTACTACAATGTACCACTACGCTTCCTTACTCCTGTTGCTGTTCTATGCATACAAATCCTATTTCAAAAAGATTACATTCCAGTTATACTGACCAAATTAACATATGGTCAGTACAGAGCAAATATTGTTTGTTCTTTTTTACTGCCCCTATTCTATCATATCTTCAATAATCTTGTTGAAGATGGATGAGCCACAGTAATTGCAGGGTATCAGAAACTTCTAATTATGTATTCACTGTAATTTAAATTAATTTTTTTTAAACGTAAAGATAAATTTTTTTCAATTAATTTCTGGATGAGAATTCAACATAAAACAAAAACCTATTTAAGAAAATATGTAAATTTAGGAGGAATTTGGGTCTTTCAAATGCATTGGAAAACCTATTTCTAAAGAAATGTTTGGACAGAACACAGACTACATAATGCTGAGGTCACAGTCAGATGCACTGTTCATCCATCCACTGAGCTGGGCTAAGACAGTAGTGTGCTATCAGTGCCTCTCAGCACTGCTGCTTACCACCCAGTGTTTCCATTCCTTCAGTGTGCTGGCACAGTGACATTCATTTACTCCGTCCAAATGTTTATTTAGTTTAAGCAATTAATGCTGTTAATAATTTAGGCTTTTTCACTTCGTGTATCTTGACAAAATTTAGCTGGAGAGAAGCTGATCATGTGGTTATGCTGGCACAGCTAAAAAGGTGAATTTCTCCATCTAAAAGAAGGTGATGTGACAAGCATTTGGGACAAGGTGGATGAGTTCATTTCAACACAGCTGAAGTAGCCACAGTCTGAAGGCTGACATCTCAGCAAAAGTTATTTATCTCATTTGCCTGCTTCTACAGGAGTGTTCAGACACTGTTTTTGATTTGGGCTCAGTGTTACTATAGCCTTTATTTTGCCTCCCAGTGCTAAAACTCTTTTGTTTTCAATTGAGTTTCTCCAGATTAAGAAGTGAGATCAAAATAATCAGGCAGCAAATCAATAAGTTTGCTAAGTTAAATAGCAAAGGTCCTTTATCTAGACACTCTAACTCCTTTTCCAATAAAAGCTTATTAAAATGATAGTAACATTAGCAGTGTGGGAAATCACTTGTGCATACAGGTTGATGAAACGAAGCATATGGTGTGTCTTGACTTGCCATTTTCTGTTCAGTTGGGAATATCGTCATTAACCAATCATCAAGCCTAATACTAAGCCTATAAAATGATTGGCACTTACAAAGGTAAATATTGCACAATGACTGTTCAAATGCTGCTTTTGTTACAAGAGCTATTACAACTGCTGCAGACAGTGATATGTTGCCAGCACTGACACTGAAGCGTACTGAATATTAAATCAAACTTCGTCATAGATTTAAAGGAAATGCTCAAAAGATGGGTCCCAGGATAAAAAGAAACCTGTGAAGAGAATCTGAAAAGGAGTTATCAAAAATTGAAGTTGTAATAGTCTGGAAGGGTTGCTGGAATGATTGTTCTTAAGGAATTTTTTTGTGCTTATTATCTTATCCAAGAAATATGAAAAGTGTCAGTTTTGGTTTTGCTAAGGCAGCTCTTCTGGGTCACAGAGTAAGTATGCCTCTCACGTTGTCCATCTCAGCTGCTTAGTTTTGGAGAATATCCTTCTCTCTCCAGACAGTGTTAATTAATAAAATTTAGTGGCTGTACATACACACAAATTGTTTTAATTGTATGTACACAATTGTGTACATACACACAAATTGTTCTGAGAAAATTCAATGTAAATTATGCTGAATTACACAATATGTATTATTATCAATATTTAAGGTGACTTTTCTCCATTCAAACCTAATTAGCTAGTAGTAACTAAAAATCAATTAACATTTTTCCCTAAGGGAAAATGAAAAGGTTTTATATTCTGTAGGTTTACCAATCTTCTGTGTGGTTCCTCCTTCTCTATCTCGTCTTGCAGAAGAATTAAGCCTCCCCTAACTTTAAAGCTCCCTGTTTGTGAGTCAGGTGAGAGATGGAGTATCATGTAGCATACAAGACCATTCAACAACTTCAACATTTCCTATGTTTTACAACTAATCTGTGGTCTGAAATTAACCCACAAAAATATTAGCTAAACTATTAATAATAATCCAATTTCTTAAAATTCTAATGAAATACGTGTCATAATATGTCTGTTTTCAGATAGCTTGTGAGGAGGAAAGTGGATTAAATTTGGCAAATAAATTATCTCTAGCAAACTGTTCATCTTGCTGTAACAATTATGGTAGCTGTTCTTTGTTCTTTTTTTGGTTTCTTGACTAGAATTACAGCATGTAGATTTTCAAATGTACACATAAAAAGAAAATGTAATCTTGTCCGTGAAGTGAGTTTGTTGTCGCCATTCCTACTTTAGTTAATAGTTTTTCAACTTGCAGTTTCTTAGATGGCTGAATCATCTGCAAAGTTGACCACGGTTTTCTGAGATGTTGCATCTCTAAAATGCTCCTTAAAACTGCACATCGACAAATGATAAAGTAGTGTGTCTAATGCAAATCAAACATTGAAGATTTCACAAATGTTTATTCAGTCAAAATATACGTATTTTCAGAGGAAAAAGGATTTGTAAAAACTTTCATACATTACATATATATATATATATATATATATACACAAACTTGCTGTTACCTGGTTACCTGTGGCTGGATTATCCAGATTCTGAATTACTTCTAGTACATGCTGCATCTGAGTTACTAAGTACTTTCAGAATCACTACCACTAGGGAGAACAGTGAACAAATACTTTTGCTGATGTTGTGTGAAGTTTTTCTGGCTTAATAGAGTTTATTAACTGTCAAGCCTAGTGAAAATCAAACCCAGCTGTCCTTTTTCTGGAGACAGCATGAGCCTAGAAGTCTGCAGAATACTGTCTCTATTTTTCCTTTATTCCTCACTGTCTCTGCTTTCCAAAAATGGATTACTGGCAACAGATTATTTTGGAGATGCTGATGATAATAATGTCACTAAATCAAGTCATCATCTGGAAAACTCTTTCTCTTAAAAAGAAATCTATTCCAACAAGTATTCTAATCTGACAAACACTCATATTTTTCCAATAAAAGAAATTGTGCATTAACATAAGCATAACCATTTGCAAGGACAAGCAGTAATCTTTTAAAACAAATTTTCACATTTTGAGAGTATAAGATAGTTATTAACTGACAGAGACAGGAGTCTGTAAGTTTCTTACTTGAGTTTATCTGTGTTTTTCACCTGTCTTCTAGGCCTGTGTATTTTTAATACATTTTATTTAACAAGACATTTTCTTTTAGTCAAGCATGATGTTATAACTGTTCCAATCCAAATAAAAATAGAACAAAGCAGTGATCAAATTTTGTCACAGTTAAGGTGAATTAGGAGTTCAGATTAATGGTATTCAATCATCAAATTAGTCCAATAGGCAATAAAATATGAATGTGGTGTTGACATTGAACATTACTGTTTTGACTTAACTTTGGAAAATGTGAAGAGAAGCCTCTTTCCCTGCAGTCCTGCACTCCATCTGGAATTTCAGCCCAATGTATTTCCCCTGCTGCCACAGGACATTATACTGAGAACCTTCACTTTCATCTTACTTTTGCCAGTCTAAATTCACTAAGCAGCTGATAAACTTGACTCACTTTAAGGAAGTATAGTTATTCCCGTGCCTCTTTAATACTTTTTACTTGAAATCATTGTCAGTTTGTTGTTCTCATTTTCCCATTTCACACAATAACTTAGGGGTGACAGCCCAGTTGTGATGGTTAGGTAATTCACTATAGCAGTTTTTGAATAACACTACCTTTCAGTCTAGAAGAAGCCATGGAGTAATTCAATGACAGGTTGGTGATTATTTTTAATAGACTGTTAAAAGTGTAGTTCACAAACACACATTCACATTAACATGTACATATATTATGAAAAATAAGAAAAAAGTTAAAGAAAAAAGTTAAAGAAAAAAGTTTGTTGTTTTTTTCCTTCTGTTTCTGGGGATTATTTTTTAAATGGGCAGTCAAATATTATCTGCAATTTCATGCTCAATATTTTAACTTATGGTGGATCTTCCTATGTTGCAAACTGGTCAAGCTGGTCTGGGTGGCAAAAGTCTTTTGTCAAATATTCACCAGCAAAAACTGTTCAGGGAAAACACATAACTGTGGCTGGTGGAGCATAATCCTTTGTAAGGATTACTGCCCTTTTGCTCTAGCTGAGCAGCTTCAGTGTGCATTACGTTGGGAAAACTTCTCAGGACTCAAGTGGGTTTGCTCATTATTGCAATCCAATCCCCTCAAAAATATCTTTGTATCTTTAAATGATGCTAGAAATCCAATCACAAATAACACCAGATTTTGCCAGTCATCAACCCTAATAAAAAGATGATAATTCATAAATCTATAAAGCAAAACAGGTGGAAGGTCTCTACGCCAAGAAACTAATCTCTGTTTTCCAGCTGAGTAAGTGGGTGTAGGACTCACAAAAAGCCAAAATCACATATTGTGAAAATGTTTTGTTTCTAACATCTCACCATTTTCTTTAGGCATTTCAGTGTTCTAAATATTTTAAAACTACTGTGGACTTCTTAACTGATAGAGAATAGTAAAACTTATTTAAACATAACTTTCCTATTTTCTGTAATTTCAATTACATTTATTAAAATTAATCCTACAAGTTAATTCAAATCTGGGACCAAATTTGTCATTCTTTTCTAAGAGAATAAAATACTGCTCTGTGATGTTCACTTCCGTCCTTATCACTCCCTGCATTTCATCCCTCAAACAGAAGCCTTGGGGGGTCTATTTTGTTGAGAGTAAGAGCTGTTTAGAATGGCACCCCTGTAAATCATTAAGTGTGAAATTTGGGAAGGAGAATCCCTCAGGAATTGAGCAGAAGCAACTGATTGATCTTTGTAGGGAAACAGGCAGTTTAGCAGCAAATTGCAGAACTACAAAGGGAATACTGCTCAATGCAGGTGTTTAGCATCTTTAAACTTGTAATCTCTGTTTCTGTTGGTATTTATTGAATTAATGAAAAAAGTATTTTCCTCCCTCTTTCATATTTTAATATACACTGTTCATTTCATTTGATGGTTCTGATTCCATATGTGGTTTTGAATCTCAATTTTTCAGGTGGATGTTTTTCAAATCGAAGCAGTAGATATTGGGACTCTGAAAGAAGTAGTGGTCGAAAAAGGGAAAGGCACTGACTGGCTTCTGGAGAAGATTATTGTGAAAGAGTCAGCAGCTTCAGGGACAGAAACACTGTTTATGGCTCAAACGTGGCTAAAAGACAGACGTGATGGAAAAAGATTTGCTTCAGTAACTCTGAATGCCACAGGTCGATATTATCTTCAAACTACCATTTGCTAAGAAATTAATTCAAAACTGCAAAATGCAGCTATGTGATTTGCTTCTATAAACAAGTTATGGTTTAAAATGTTTCAGTAGAACATTGTCAATTAGTGCATCTGGACACTGTTGGGTTTTAGTACCATTTAATAACTACTATTTGCCAGAAGATAACTTCTGCTTTGTTACTCCAGATTTACAGTGGCATAAATGGAAAATAATCTTGCCTATTCTTTTTACAAACTAATGCCTCTCCAAGTCTTCTACTTTGCCACTTACACAAACAATTCTTTAAGCTTCAAATACCTCTTTTGGCTACTTGCTAGGCATAGTGAAAATAAGGTAAATAGTGGGGACAAACTGTGTTTACACAGTAGAGAAAATGCCTCCATTGTATTCCGAAGACTGTTTTACATTATTTGTGCCATGCTGTTTGGATAGCTTTTGCCAGAATCTGGACATACTTTTAATGGGCACCATGTGGGTAATCAGTCCACAGAGGAGCAGTTTTGACCTGACCCCACTGCTTGTGACTTACTGCAATCTTTGTCAAGACAAGAAGGGAATGCATACCCTACCTCACTGTGCTATGGTTTCAATACAAGCACAAACTGGTGTGCACAGCACACCGCAACTGGATCAATAGGTAACTGAAGCCCAGAATGCACCTTTAAGGCTGATGTATTTCTTATGATCCTGCCCCTGAAAGAAGTAAATAGAGACTGTAGATGAGTCCTTAAATTACAGAAAGTATTTTAGCTCTTTTTCCTCCTAACTATGAGGGCACCTCTGCTTCTTGTAGTTGAGTTTGCATGATGGTGCTTGTCCAGCAATAGCCTATTGAGAATGAGTAGAACCACAGTGCAATCCATTTCCTCTGCTCTATCATCTCTAAGTTTTGATCATTTGAAACCTGGAGAGAAAAAGAGGAAGCTATTATGGTGGAAAAGCAAATAATTTCAGCTTTCTTTTAGACTGTATGTTGGGACTTTTCTGAATAAAATATAGGAATATTTAGTGTATTTAAGGTTTTATGTATATGTATATGTTTCTGTTTCTACTAGAATTTACTGATTTGGTAAAAGAAGAAAGTGAATTTTATTATACAATAATTGGCAAATCCAGACTTGGTTGTGCTCTCAAAATAAGGATTTTCATCTTCAGTTCAGGCCTCTATCAAATGATTCTAAGTAGTTTTGGTCAATAACAAATCCCACTGAAATCAGTGGGAGATGCTAGCAGTGGGAGGAACATCAGTTGCAAAAATGGGCATTAAGTACATCCAATTATGTCTGATATATCCAGAGCATAAGTTGTATACATGAAACAGAAATTATTTAAAATGAAAAATACTTGAATCTTCACGTCACAGTGATTACATAGTAAAAAGCTAGCTCTAGAGTCAGTTCATTAAATAGGATGATATGTAGGAGATGATGCTTAAGTAGAAAATCACATTGTACACTTCCTATTTGAATCTTTAATCTAAATGATATAACAGTCAATTGACTCAGTAGAGATGAATACAGGCATTCATTATCATTTAGACACTGTTCTACAAAAGTATTAATTTGGTCTTCAATCTTTTTTTTTAATTAGAAATTCAGGAGAGAAAAAGCACTTCTGCCTGGCCTTTAGGAAAAGAGCAAATGAATTCAGGTATCTCTTCTGCCATTACATCGACTGTTTTATTCATTAGTTCTGAAATAATAATGTGAGAATATTTTCACCACAATACATCATTACACTTACTAGTACTGACAATATTTCCCCCTTTGTAATAGTAAGAAATGGAAATATACTCAGGGATCTGATCAGCACCCAGATGAAGTGCTTATAATATTAGTGCATTAGATATGTCTTGGGAATTTTATCTCAGGTACCCGACTTAACATATGAAAACAGAAACTTCTTTAATTTATTTTTTTTTCTTCTTATTTTCCTTATTTTGTGTGTTCAGAAGGCAGATGGAGGATTTATTTCACAAAACATCAAGAAGAAAAAAATACAGACTTTGAAAAGTTGTCAGAAATTTTATCCAAGTTGGTTATGGTTTTTTATGGAAGCAACGGCAAGTCGAATCTGGTTTCCATGGAAAAAAAAGTGGAACATCTGGCTAAGAACCAAATAACATATGATGTAAAATAATCTATACATTTGTCTATATTTAAATTTTGATTTTCTTTTTAGAGAGAAATAATCATGTAGTGCTGTAAATATTGCAGATATTATTGTTCAAATAATCAAGAAAAGCAGAACTAAATTTTTAGTTGCAAACTAGATCTCATTTTTAATTTTTGGCTTTCTCAAGTTCATGATGATCAAGGGTATTCTGTTCTTTTTTTTTTTTTTTTGACAACAAATAGTCCTAGTTAATAATGCATATCAATTTAAATGGCATTAACAGTAAGTGTGCACGTTTAGAAATCAGTGCAGTATGTAATTTGAATTTGATAGAATAATTTCAATGAATGGCCCTAGAGTACAAAGCTAATAGTTCCATAAGTGATTACATTCAACCTGGTTCTGCTGCCCTTGAACTCAGTGGGACTTTTAGCACCAAGGCTGATGCAAATAGGGCTAGGTCAACGTTGAGCCCTTTAGAGAAAAGTTCCTCTCTTCCTGAATTAGCTATGCATATACCTATATATCTCTGTTGAGATTCTAACTCCTTGTTTTGTTGCTTCCTAGATACACTTAACATCTGATTTGGGAATGCTTTATAAAGTGAGATTTGGTCTCCAGAGTTTGGAAAACAGCATATCCCAGCTGTCTCCTTGTTACTTTAAAATGCAGAACACATCAACCCTAGATACCTTTCGTCTCACCATAAATAAAACACTTCCTCTTTCTTTTAATGGAGACAGATGGATTGAATTCCCTGTAGAGTGGCCATTAAAAGAAGCACTTTCTGGTAGGTATAAATCTACTTTAAAATGGTAGAGTGATCCAGGAGGTTAACACGCCCTAATATGACAATTGAAACCTTTATCAAAACAGAAAATTTTATTGTCTTTATTTAATGATTCATAAAGTCTAGATAAGAATTTAAAATGTATGAGGGAAAATACTACCCACTCAGCTTAATTTTTGTACCATAAAGTGGGAAATGCAATATTCATTTGATTGCACAGAACTATTATTATACGCTCCAAAGAACAGTTTGTAAGAAATATACCTTTCTTGCAATATTGTAATATTTCTAGTTCTTTTGTTTAGTTCTCAGCTGCTTATATTACTCACATTAACAATATGATTTTTTATAGCTCATTCACTATTAAATGCTTTTTTTGTTTGCACATTCCAAAGATTTTCAGCAAATAACATCTCAAAGCTACATATAAACATCAGCTTTATTACCTTTATCCACTACAAATATTTATGCCTGTTAAAATTAGCTCAATTTCCTTACGAATGTCACCTTTGTTAAGCAAAATAAAAGAAACCTTTTCATCTGAAATCCACTATATCTTCCATATTCTGCTAATACTTACTGAATGCCACCATATGATAGAACAATCCTCAATTTAATAAACAGACTATATAATGATATTTAATATTCAAATTATTTGTGCCTGAGTTTTAGGCAGAAAACAAATGAGTTTCCTGGGTAAAGAATAAGTCAGTTCATCCAGAGAGATGAAGAAGTATTAAATAAACAACCCCAATATGCTTTTGGACTGGAATTTATGGCCTGTTTCAGTGAGGTGTTTGCATGTGTCTAAATGTAAGCATGAAAATAATTTCAGTAGAATTAAGAGGGCTTGGGGGTTGGGTTGTTTTTTTGGGTTTTTTTGGGTTTTTTTGCATATTTTGCCTGCAACTGAAAACTTAAATTTTGTATTTAGGCTTTAGATTTTATATTGCTTAGAGCTGTTGTTTTCACTTGAAGACTTGTACAGTACGGGTACAGAACAGGGCTTAACAGCTTCCATCATACACAAGATTGAAAGAAAGAGGACCTTCAGATTAACATAAAGCACATGAATATGCCCTTTGCAAAAGCCTGATTGCTGTCACATGCAGAAATATTGAGGATACATTACTAGCACACTGAAACGGTGAGAGAGAGATGCAGTGTGGGTGATAAATGGCCAGTGAGACTGGAACCCTCATGATCTTGGCTCAGACTCTGGCTCTATCACCGGCCCCTTGGTTAAAAAAATAATTCTCAATTTTTTTATTTTGTAATATTTTCTTTTTTGTAAAATGCTTTGAGATCAAGAGATTAAAAAAAAAAATCTCAAAAAAAAGAATAGGTATTATATTACCTATGTATTTAGGTAAAAGAAAAGCCAACCAAACAAAATAGCTTATCCGTTGTACTTATTTCTTCTCACACATGCTTTAGAAGTCTTCAAGGAGGGATTTGTAACCACAGTGGGGGAAAAAAAATAGGACAGTGAAAAAACATATTCCCCCAAATCTTTGCCATTTTATGTCCAAGAAAGCTCTAAGCAGCCCCACAGCAGGTGGCATACGTGAAGTTCAAAGGGATTCTTTACACACAAACTGACTTGAAATTTATGGTGCAAAACAGATCTGCTTTTCTGTCAGCTCTCTAAATCTAATATACTTTTTTTCTTGGTTTTCTTTTTCTCAGCTAAAAGCAAACCCAATGTTGTGTTAATTGGAATGCAAAGTGGCTGATCGTAATCACCTTAACCAGAAGCCATGTGCTGTTCAATTTCAGATACAGCTCTGTCACTCATAGAGCGCCTTAGTATTTCACCTCTTAGTTATCTTTTCCTTATTTTGTATTTGTCATTGTGATAAAGCACATACTAATGGCTAATCGAAACCATCAAAACAGTTGATAGAGTACTGTGCAGACCCTCGAGAGCTGACTGTGCACTCATGCGCCTTTGGGTATATTAATGGAGAGAGGTCTACAGCTGACTACATAAATAAATAGTTCCTCTTCACTGTACCTTCCTTTGAGGTGCTTACACCTCAAGAATCCCCTCGGATAAAACTGTTCTGTTTCCCTCTCATACAGGGCTGTACAGAAGATGAATTTTGCAGTACTACAGATTTTAAGGCAAAACAATTAAATAGCGAAAAGGTGAAATAAAGATGTATTATGCTACTGTCAAATAGCTATTTCCACAAAGTTAACACACAGCCATAATTCACACTGAGATTATGAAATCATTAGAATTTTATAAAATTAATGGAGTTGCAACATTCATATATGTTATCATTATATGTAAACTTCTTTTCAGAGATTTATTTCATCTTTCATCTTTCCAATCTATTCAATACACTACAGAGATAAAAGCTTACTTTCACACATTTGTCCTATTATGGTGTGATCCTGCTACCTGAACAAAGACTATCATTTGAGCATTTTAGCCATCTTCCCTTGCCTACATTAGTCTCCTTCAATTGCCCTTCTTTGCCCAAGGTACTCTGTTCTATACACTGTATAATCTGATCCAAAGTTCATTTAATTCAGCATGTTAAGGCCACAATAAGACAATAGATCTTACTTGCCTTGGCCAGACTCATCTGGAACCTCCAGCCGTAATGGGCACAGGGTGTCCTTTTCAGATCACAACTGAGCTAAGTCAGACATGCGTTTGTACTTAGTCCTCCCTCTGATGCTGTCTTCTGGACAGACCTTGGACCTACGTTGTAGCCTTACTTTCAGTCTTGTCTCTGGTCCTTTCTCCTGCTGCTCCCATCTCGACCACCAGGATGGTTCCCAGATCTTTTTCACTCTTTGCTGCATATAGGACTGTTAACAGCTCAGCCTGACACACACACATACCGCAGGACTGCTGCCCGATCAGTGAAGGAACTGCCTGCAGTGGGATCCTGCTCAGCTCCTGTCTTGTCCACGTTAGTGGGACAGGCCCACTCTTGCTGCTCTCTGACACAGGGATACAACAAACAAGACTTCACTCTTGTTTTAGGCTGGTCCAGCCTCACTTCTCAAGGTTCAGATCTGGGAGACTGCCAAAACAGAGGTCAAGTAAAATAAAATTAAAAAAAAAGCCAAAAATAACACTGCACAGGTTTCTTTATTCTGTGTAGTGATCCACTCACTGCATAGCATCCCTTACCAAATACACAGTTTCCTTTCCTGATTCTCAATCTTCATTATAACACCACCCACTATATTCCATACAGTCCTTGTATTTAATCTTTTATATCTTATGAAACCATGATTTGTTGTTCTTTACACAGCATCAGTTTTTTGACTTATTTTTAAAACTTAGCTGTATCCCCTACTACTTAGACTTTTACTAAGTTTAACCTTTATAGGTAAAACTAGATACCTTTTTGGCACTATGGATTTCTTTCCATTCACCTGCTCAACTGCAGCAGGCAAAGACCATAGAACAGAAGTGGTTCTTGTACTGAATTCAGTATTTTAGATAGTCATTAGATTTGAAAGCTGATATAACAGCTTGTTATCTGCTTTACCTGGACTTTGCCTTTTTGACTTCCAAAGGATGCAAGTAATCAGTTTATACACACAGTCCTGTACGGGACAGCTGTCTCACTGATCTCAGCTCTGAGAAGAGCTTCATTCTATAGAAGCCTTTTGCAAGGTCGGGATTCATGCCCTTCCACCACTGCATCTCCAGGAATAAAAAGGAGATGATTAGGTGATTAAAAGAGGTAAATATTCAGGACTGTCACATCATTTGGTTCTGTGAGTAAAATGCAAATGAATATAAACAGATGCCCTGAGTATGCGTTTACTTTCAAAGGTGTTTAGATGTTGTCATCTTGTCTTCAATTAAATAACTATAAGCACTGCATAAATCACAAACAGCACAGATTTATGGGTGACTTCAGCTGAGGTAGACCTTTCTTCCCCAGCTCCCTCTAATAGTCAGGGGATGTGCCCCGTCATATTGAAGTTCAAAGCAGTAACTTAGATGCTCCAAATTGCATGCTAGGAGCTTCTCTCTCCATCTCTTAGATGATGAAGTCTGAAGGACTTGTCTTCCCAGGCAAAGTTACTCTTTGTAGAAATCCCTAAATTAATTGATTGTCTGAGACCTATTAGGATTTTATCTATTAGGCATTCACCATAAAAAGTAAAAGGTAACTGACTGGTATTTTTTCCATAACGTGCTATTACGAACAACATAAAGCATAGGCATTCTTTTCTCTAGTTTAATGTAAAGTTTTCAGCACCACCAGTGTTTATAGGTACAAGACAAAATTATGGAAAAAATCGAAAAAAAATTTTATTATAATTTTTGAGTGTTTGAATTTTTAATTACATGTGACTGCACATTGCTATGTTGTCAAATAGCTGTGCAAGGTTGTGGCACAGTCTTGATAAGATCTCTTTCTGCTTGGTATTTCAGTGGTTACATATCATCTCACAGTATTTTCTAGAAATATTTTGAGTGAGAGAAATTTGTTACATATGACTGCATGTATATATGGTACTCATGGCGACACTGGGGACAGATCCCTTCTCTGGTCGTTGCAGAATGTCCAGCAGGGAGAGGACAATGAGGTACTCTGTCTTAAAGTACTTTAAAATTTATCCTTTAATCTGTTCTTGTAATTCCTATATATTCTTTTCAAATCTTCCTATACATTTCAGTAATATAGTTTAAGATTGCAATACTAAATAATTTTATTTTAGTCATTTCTAGTTATCATGGATGCTGTGGAGCTGGGAGAACTGGATAAAGTTGTTCTCTTGCTCAGCAGTAAAACAGGTAAAGTACTTTTGCTGCTCTCTAAAGTCAGTGATGTGAATCACACAGCTAGCCTCCTATTAAAAGCAATGAAATTATTGCCAGAGTTAAATCCTGATTAATTTCCTTTGACTTTTTTTGTTAAAACAATATTTTGTAAAGCAAAATCCTATATTTTGACATATTAAAATCCTTGGATCTAAAGGCTGTATCATTATTGCATCAGGAAAGTAAACTATTCCTTTCCATAGAAGAAAGAAAAACAGACAATTAAGATGAATAATTATATTCTGCAATTAATATCTAATTTATTAAATAAGTGATCCAGGAGAATAATTAAACCTCACATAAGAAACTGATATTGTTTATTTTTCCTTCTGTCATTCATTTATTTTCATTGTTTTCCTTGCCTGTTCTGTTTCCTCCCTGTGACATTCAGAGGGGGACTTTATTATGCAATCAGCAGTTTTGTCACTGAATTTCATTAAAATTCTATGATTCTATGATTTTATGATCTCTTTGCCTCACCTGTAGGATGGCTACTAAGGTATATTCAAATAGTGAACTGTAAATTAACACATGGTGCCGTTAGAGAACAAGGCATATAGCTCACTACTTTTGCTTCTCAGTTTCAGTTGTGAAAGCTAACTATGGCCATGTGTCTGACAGTCACTGAACATGGCAATTGCTAAAGGGCATCACAGACAGCGTGACAGGCAACGGTTTTCCAGTCAGGTTTGAAAATAAGATTGACAAAGGCGGGACTTTGGGGCTCATTGGCTCTGTGTGTAATGAAGACAGTACTGGGCAGACGTATAATACACTTCTACCAAAGGAGTTAGATGAGAAAACACTTTAGATCAGTAAGGGTGTCCATATTGTGTCTAGACTTATTTGGACTAAGACTAGCTTGGAACAAGATTTTGAATGAAAAAACCCCCACACAAAAGCTGTTTAGCATATAAGGTGATGTACACCCCGCGGGACTGGTCAGCTCGGGTAGAGTGTTGCTCTAATGCATTTATGATTCTTCCAGTATCTGAGCAGGTTTTAAGATGAAGTGGTTTGAAATCCCTTCCTGAAGCTTCTGTCTTTCTCCGTGCACTGTCCAGGCAGGTCTTGAGTGCAACACAATGTTCTTGGATTTCTCCTGAGGAGCCTGAGCTCATTAACTTAGACTCCTATTGGTAGAATTAAAGAAACTTGGATAGTAGTAAAAGACATTAAGATGTAGTTCGCTGAAAAGGACTGAAGGGAAAAATAATAGAAGAGAATGGAAAATTAATAGTTTTCATGACTAACTAGTGGCAAGAGATTGAGGCCAGTGTTATCGACAGCATGTCTATATAGACCACATGCCTATAAGCCCATCAGGATCCAATTGGGGAAAACCCCAGTACCAGACCCTGTTTCAGTTCATGATCCCAAGAGTGAAATTAAGATGCAAGCGAGGTCAAGTACCGTAATCGGTTAGTAAGTTTGTTGCAAAAAAGTTGCTATAAAAAAGGTAAATTATTGTAATAATGGGGATAGCAATAGGACAGATTGGAAAAAAGGTAGGAAATGAAGCAAGGATTAGGGGTGCAGATTGAGAGAGAGAGGGAGTCACCACCGTGGATCCAGAGGTGTCCCAGGGATCCATTGTCATCGTCGCTGGTGGTGGGAGTCCTTCAGGGTTTGTAATTGGTATCGGAGCAGAGTGCCCCCCAAGAGTCCATAGTAGTCAGTGTCCTCATGGAACTGTCCTTCTGGAGTCATCCCCTGGAAGGTACCCAGTGGAGGTGTCCTGATGGAGTTGCCCTCATGGTGATGTCTCATGGAGGGTGTCCCTCAGGGTCTGTAGTAGTTATTGGTGGACAGTGTCCTCACGGAGGTGTCCTCCTGGAGTCATCCTCATGGCAATGGCTCCTTTTCGTAATTACCTTTTCCCCCTTTTATAATGCCTTGGGGGGAGTACCTCTGTTCTTCATGTCAAGTATTACATGTTTCTGGGGGACCAGTTTCCCTGGTCTTGCAGCCAGCTCTTCAACTGCATGTGTCTGCACACAAACACACACTCTTCCCCTCTCTCTCTTTCTCTTTCTCTCTCTCTTTCTCTGTCTCTCTCTCTCTCTCAGGTCTGCAGCAATTCTTGGGATAATGGGTAGCAATTCCTCACACCAGTCCTCAAGGTAATGAGCAGAAGAGTCTTATCTCAGCTCTTTCCCACTCATCCCTCAGGCAATGGATGATGGAGTCCTAGTTCAGCTACTCACACCCTTCTCCCAGGCAAGGGACACAGGAGTCTTATCTCAACTCCTGTTACCCATCTCTGAGACAAAAGATAGGTGGAATCCCATCTCAGCTTCTCAGACCAATCTTTGAGACAATGGACAGTGGAGCCTAATTTCAGATCAGCCTCTCACAGCCCCCAGCAGAAAATTCAAAAGGAAGTGTAAGTCAGAGAGCAATCTTCTTCGAACAGCAGAGGCATATAGTAAGTTGCCAAACTTCATTCGTATCTGCCATCTAATGAGATCCTCTTTGTGCTGCATGTGGAATGGAATTCTAGCCCTTTTGTCAACCACTCACTGAGGAGGAAGCACCAGTATCTCTGCTTTTCCTCCTCAAATGTGCCTGCCTGAGTGGTGCTGAATCTCATCTGCATGCCTGTCCAAGGACAGTGAGGACAACACTCCTCTGCTTCACTAGACAAAGAACATGCTTACTCCTAAATTTCTAAGTTGAGGTTTCAAATAGGAAAAAAAAATTAGGGATGTTATGATGGTTCCTGGATTTTTAATTTAATTGTTGGTATTCATAAATGAATTAATAAATGATGCTTTCATGCAGTAGGAATGACACAGTTACATCAACAACAGACTTTACCTGATTCCTTGACATGCAGTACAACATTTTCACTTTATTTCCTTCTTTGTAGACTGCAAACTGGACATTAAAAAATTGCATTTGAAAGAAGCTGCAAAGGAGCATCCTATCTATGTGTTTGAAGTGAATGAGTAAGTATATTGTGTAAAGCTAGTAATTTTTTAGTAATTTTATAGTACAATAGTTGAAAACACTGAGCAGGCATTGAATTAAAAGAACTGTCACAGAGTGTTTCAGTCAATGGATATTTTTAAAATCAGTCTATCTTTAAATGTCCCACATAAATTCACAGGATTGTTTTTTTGTTTACCATATGATTTCCTTACCACAAAAACATGGTTTTGTTTTTCAGAGCTCTTTTTTTGGATAAAAATAAGGCAGAAATACAGAGAGAAATCCCAGTAACTTTTATTATTGGAGAAGACAAACAAAAGAATGACAGAGATAACAACTTACATAAAGACAGAAGTCAAGCAAGAACTCTGACAGAGTATACCATTAAAGTATACACAGGTGACAAAAGGGGAGCAGGGACTGACGCCAATGTGCATATTATTTTGTTTGGGAATGAGGACAAATCTGAGGTGTTTCAACTCTCTCAGTCACTGGAGCATCAAGACCCCTTTGAAAGAGGAAAGGTGAGTCCATGCATTTTATTGGATGTGTCCACATCTAGCTAACTTTGTTGCTTTTCTGTCTCTGTCCCAACTGTGTCTTCATAGTACACCCACTCATCTGCCAGGTTATGCATTTTCTTGATTTGAAATCCACAATATGCATTGCTTGTGCATGTGCACATGTATGCAATATCCATCACTGTTGCACAAACTTTGAATATTGTGCTTGAGAGTACATCAGTCTCCAACCTCCCCCCCCCCCCCCATGTTATTTTGCCATGGAAACTGGTGCTGTGAGCCTCACTGAATGTATAAGCCTATAACCAGATAAAGTGGAACCATGCACATCAACCTGATTCTGATATCCATCATGCTTTAGGTTACTATTCAGAGACCCCTAGTTCCGGTACAGATATTTGCATGAGAATGATGATTCTTTGCATGATGTCCTAATGCCTTAGTGGAATGTTCTCCTATTTTAACAAATGTATTAATCTAGCAAAAGAATTCCTCCGTTTTCCATGGAGTATAATGATGGTTACCCTTACATAGCAAGAAATAAACATGTTTTCTATATCTTTCTGCTGTGGACTTCTTGAAAGGTAATGGCTGAATAATTAAAACTCCAGCCAAAATATCTTCCTTATGCAATCTACCTCATTATTCTCAGCAGTACTAGACATCTTTTTACCTGCAGTTGGTCTGATGTTTTTCATCCAGGATGTCTGTGAATATTTTTTAAAAGTTCTTTAGCTATCTATTGTCATCCATACTGAGGTTAATAAACCTAGATACCTATAGGCAAGTAAGAAAGTGTCTTGAGTAGTATTTCCTTTTGCCTAGTACCACACAGGTGTCATTGCTCTTTGAAAAAGAAAAGTAGGTGCATAGAAATCTTTTTAGCAACCCAGCTAAGTCAGTGGGTAGCCAGTGATGTCAAATGTTTTATATGTCTATATGTCAAATATCTTATACGTCTAATGTCTAATATAAAAAAACCTGCAATATGAAACAAGGTAATATTTTAAATTAAAATGTAGTAAAAGCCTTTATCTTTTATATTATTGAATGTATATTTATGTATCATATACTGAAAACATTTTAGAAGTCTATATCAGTTGAGAATTCATAAGAGAGCAAGAATATTTGTTTGGTAGATGAAAGTCAGGAAAGAGGTAGGGACTGTCCTACTCTAAGTTGAAAAAATAATATTTCATGTTTAAACTAAGACCTAACACGAGAGGATCTATACCACAGGTTGTCAGTACGGAAAATAAACTACATCAGGTGTTAGCCACCTATTTTGAATCGGTATTATTACATTTTAATTACTCTCAGAACCGACTTAAACAAATGTGTAAGTTTCCAGACATCAGTACGTTATTTTTAATAAATATATTTTCATACTAAAGGTTGATACATTCAAGATTAAGACAAAACACTTGGGCAACTTACATTCAATTGAAATTGGTCACGATGGAAAAGGATTTGGTGAGTATACTGCATGCACTCAATAGCCTTGTAAAAATCTTCTTCTTAAAGATCTGCCTGACATTTGGAAAGGTTTTTGAAGTCATGCTACAGCTAGAGCTAGCTAATACAAATCTGTTTACAAATGAGGTCAGTTTGACTCCTCTTGCTTACACGCCCTCTGTCTCTATCACTTTTCCTTTGACTTTACTTTGATTTTTTTTTTCCTAACAGAGAAGAGATCTCATTAGCATAAACCTCAGAAGGTTTTATCCTTCTAACATTGCTCAGCCTCTTAAGACCTCTTATTAAAGGTCTTAAGTAACAAAGGATTGAATTTTCAAACTGCAGGCTAAACTTTCCATGCATTCAACATTATCTAAGAAATGTTTGGGCAAGGCTGGGACCCTTGTCATAGCATACTGTAGCTCCCTCTGATAGACATACAGCTTTTCTTCTTGTGAAAGTCAAACCATGAGAAAACTACCATGCATCAGATCTTGCCCTGATGTTAGGGTTTGGCTACAGTACATACCCACACATGATGATGGAAACAGTTTCTATGTTACAGTGTATTACACATAACCTCTTAAAAACCTGAATTTTACAAAAAACATAAGATGGGAGACTAGGGCATATAAGATTTTGAGCTTACATTTAGTGGGGCTAAAACCCCCTAAAGATATATAAATATATAAACAGAATTTGCAAGACAATGTGCAACTTGATTCAAAAAGGTCCAGTTGGATTGAGATATTCTAGTCAGGTGAATTTTGCTTAACCTGTCTGAAAGAAATAGGTGCATGTTTAATAAAACCTGATTTATCTAAGTACATGTGCCACTATAAGGTGGCAAGGCCTTATCAATATCTTGGATGAACCAAGCAACGTTCTCCAATAGCAGTTCCTATTTAGTCAAAAGTTGAACACGTTTTTTTGTAGCTACCCAGTCAGTTGTACATGTTATGGTATTAAAAACTCAAAAAGAAAACCCAGCAAACCTGTTGATATACCTATAATAAAAAAAATCCTCCTGCTGACTTTCATCTTATTTGTGTTAGCTGCTGTACATGTACACAAATAACTTGGAACTGATTTGAGAAAGAAACTCCACACTGGCAGACTTCTATGGTTCTGAGAGTTGCACAGAAATCTGCAGAGGAAATATAGGTTGAATTTTTATTTCCTGGGTCTTGAACTTTCAACAACATAAGTATCTTTGCTTTCTGCGTCCTGATAAATGTCGCATAGCTACTAATGCTGCCTTCTGAGCACAGCTGGTGTAGGTTGATTCATCTTACATCCATGACTACCTTCCGCTGAATTTTTCTCTGAAATTATCTCCAAGTGTCTTTTGTCACATCAGCTGTTACTCTTATAAGCATCCTCAAACATAACATCTCTTTGAAATTTTTCATCTGTTTGCTAATCTTTCCTAGCTGCCTCTAGATTTTTCCATACCTGGAGATTTCAGTAAGGTCTGTTGGAGTTTTGTCAATAAAGGATAAAACATTAGCTTTTAAACTTTTCAAGAGAGCAAACATGCATCTATATTCATCTGTAAAGTGCCGTGTAAATTTGAGAGACTAAATTTTTATTGCTGATAATATTGACTCCAAATTACAGAGATTTCATGAAAGGTCATATATTCCAAGTAGAGTCTATGATATATTAAACCGTTCAGAAGATTTCATCAAAGAAGTTCCAAAAGTATTTCACAATGCTAACAAATTACTCTCCCGAATTGAAGATGGAAAATGTAGGCACCTTTATGGCTTCGTTATACTAGTTAATTGTTTGAAAATGTCCATGAAAAGTTAGGAACACCACTATGCCTTAAGATTTTATCTAAATGGATATAATTTGCAAATATTTTTATACTACACTTTTAGCCTACTTGCAAATAAAAACATTTTTATTGGTTTTAACCTACTTAGGACTTTTTCCAAGTATTTGAAAACCAAAATAATTTGCTAAAACCCAGTATTTTATCTTTAGGACTTACAAAGAATACCAAAAGGTTTCCAGCTACTAGCAATATAATCCTAATTAGCTTTTAAATGATGTCATAAAGTATTCACATTGGCAAACACAACTAAAGATGTCAGCACAAACATTGCATATCTGTAATGACGTTTTATTTTTAAATTTCTCATATTTTAATTTTCCATGAAATAAAATTCTATAGCACAAGAATAGAGGTATTTCTCACACAGCAAAATATGAGATTATAGCAGAATAGTAAATACATTCTTAATGTTGCAACAGATGATTGTTGGCCTACACGGAGATTCTATTCTGAATCATGACTGTTGGAGAAATATGGATATGAGAAGCATTAAGATTCATCACTTGGTTTACAGAAGTATAAATATATTTATTAGAAAGGAGTAGTAGAATTTCTGTTTTCCTATTATTTAAGGGCTTGGGTTATCATTAAAGAAATTACATCTACTGATAAAGTCTATATATTTTTATTGTTTTGATGGACATTAAAGATCAAAGCCCACCAGGGGTGTACTTTGAGTGCATTTCAGAGCACCTAAAAGAGCAAAATGGGATTTCAAGAATGTATTCAATATTGCCATGCACTCTGTTTCGTTTGTCTTGCTGCCTGTTCTGTTCAATATGAAAAAATGAGTTAAGTAGTAATAAAAATATTCCTTTATATTTTCTGTCAAAAAAATCAAAGACCTTCTCTGTAAAACTTAGACAAGTTGGTAGTAATTTGAATCATCTATTTTTCAGTTTTATTATTCATATTGAATACATTTGGAAGTATTGAACCACACAGGATTTGGAAATGAAATCAGAAATCTTATACTTTATTTGTGTTTTGGTTATATTAAATTTGCTCTTTTTTTTCCCTTCTACAGCAAGTGGATGGTTTCTGGAAAAAGTAGAAATAACAGATGCATCTAGGAATTCAGTGTACTGCTTCAACTGTAACAGGTCAGTAGATCAGTTCTTCAGCACTCTGTAGAATTAGTAGCAGTCTTTTTAGTCTCTCAGTTGTTTCTCTTCTGGTTTCCTAAAACAGTGAGAATTTTTTAACCATGCTGTGTTCATATCAGTCCATCCCCAGTGACTTTTGAACCCTTTGGCCAACTTCAAACTAATTTGTCACAAGAATAGAGGAAGACACTATATTTCCCCAAGTTATTAAAACTGGAGGGCCGTAGGAGGGTGAGACACAATTTAGTTACTGTGCCAAGAGAAGATATTAGCATGCCGTTTCCAAGAGGTAGAAGCTGTCTGGTGAACCATTACACAAGTATTAGTGTGTAAATAGCTCTGACAAACATATCACGGGTATGCAAACAAGCATGGGAGGGAATCACAGTATGTGGTAGTGGGAGGATGGTAGGGTATTGCAGTATAGATACAAAACTGGAGAAAAAGTGTATTTTATTGAGCAAAAGCAATATTAAAATACTTCGGTTTCAGTGTCTGCTTAGTATGGATCTAAGATATATTCAGCAAATAGCGTAAAGAAGAAAGAAATATTTTTATAATGTAAGAGGATAATGATCTAAATTTAGACATTTTCTTGGATAAAGGAGTGCTGGGGTAAAAGGCTTCTAATATACAAAAAGAAGATCCACTTCACTCTGCATCAAGCTGAAACAATATATTTTCAGAAGTTGGAAATTAAATTGAAAGGTGTATTTCTAGTGTCAGTTTGCTACAGTGTACAGTTTACAGCTTAAAGATTTTGGAGAACAGACAAGTGTGAAAACTTACAAGTTCCCTATGTCTAGAAAGAGGGATGTTACCTAGTGGTCTGAAAGCAGAAATGGTAGCCAAGAATATTTAATTTTATCCTTCCCCAAAATGTTCCTGTAAACTTGACAATTCATAGAAGCCAAATCCCAACCCTGCACCCAAAAAGGAACATTTTTTTTTAGTTCTTGGGTTGCACTCTAAGTCATGAGAATATGAGGCTGTTACCAGCCTCAGCAACATCAAACTTCTTTCAACATCATTAAACTTCTCTTCATTAAACTTCTTCTAAACACATGCTTAGGTACTATCTAATCTTCTAGATAGATGTGAGTTTCAGTTGATGTCACTCCACTGCTTTTGCTTGTAAGAGTTATCAGACCACACCAATCAGAGGAAAATTCTTAAAAAAGATAGCTTGCAACATTTTTTTTTTCTGTATTTTCTTTTTATTTTTATTTAAAATCTTATGGTAAAGCCAGAAAGGCATTGTAGTGGTTTAAGCCCAGGCCGTAAGTCAGCCACACAGCCCCCTCGCTCACTCCTCCTCACTTCTTTCCCCACCCCGCTCCCAGAGGGACAGGGAGGAGACTCGAAAGAATGTAACTCCCACGGGTTGAGATAAGAACAGCCCAGTAACTGAGGTATAACACAAATCACTACCACCAATAATAATGATAAGATAATAACAAGGGATGAGAATACAATACCACCCATCGACATGCAGCCTGACCAAGCAGTGAGCCAGCCCTTCTGGGTAACTCCCAGTTACATCCTGGGCATGATGTGCTGTGGTATGGAATACCTCTTTGGCTAGTTCGGGTCAGGCGTCCTGTCTCTGCTTCCTCCCAGCTTCCCCTCCTCCCTGGCAGAGCATGAGGCTCAGAAAGTCCTTGGTCAGACTAAACATTTGAGCAGTAACTAAAAACATCAGTGTTATCAGTGCTGTTCCCAGGCCAAAAGTCAAAACCACAGCACTGCACCAGCTACTAAGAAGGAGAAAAACTGACTGCCACAGCTAAACCCAGGACAGGCATTTAAGAGACCCATTTGGAGCAAGAACTTGAATCACATCATTGATGTGGGGAGCGACTGACACAGATTGATTCTACAGACTGCTGACTAGGACATTGAACTGAGCCCTTGGTGGGTTAGAGTCATATCCTTATTTTAATGCATATCTACTTGCTCAAAATGGAAGAGCTTTAGTAGAAGAGATTAGGAGATCCACCCCAGGGACCTCAGTGACCCACAGGCTATGGAGTACTCCTTGGATACAGGAAACTGTTTCACATCCCTGTTCCAGCTCAGACATGGAGCATCTTATAGAATCATAGAACACTTTGGGTTGGAAGGGACCTTCAAAGGCCATCTAGTCCAACCCCCCTGCAATGAACAGGGATATCTTCAACTAGATCATGCTGCTCAGAACCACATCCAGCCTGGCTTTAAATGTCTCCAGGGATGGCACATCTATCACCTCTATGGGCAATCTGTTCCAGTATCATCTCATAACCCACTGTGTAAATGTGGAATAGGTTCATTCTCTCACAAAGACACAAATCAAAGACTCTTCTGGTACAAATGCTATCTTTAAAAGATATTCATTTTTATCTGCCCAGATTAGTTGTGTTTCATCCTGGAACTGTTTAGCTTCAGCCATATATCTTCCAGTTATTCAATGATGCAGCTTCAGATGTGAGCTACATTAACACTATACTGGCTGGCAGTCCCCCCATACTAACTCCTTAGTAGACATCACATCCAGTAGTCAGTTATAATACTTGAAAAAGCATTAGAAGGTTTTTAACTCTCTTTGGAAATTAGGTTCCAGTTTTGGAAATTAGGTTCCAGTTTTGGAAAATAGGTTCCAGTTAACTTCAATCTACCTGAGCTTTGAAGTGGGACTATTCGCCGTATAGTCAACAGCAAAACCTCCATAGGCTCTTACAGAGCAGGGTTTAGGCCCACCATGCAACCCAGTATTTTGTGAACCCACAAGGAGATATGAGAAATAAACAATCCCTGGAATGGAATACGTGGATAATAACCTGCTATAAAAGAACAGATTTCCTTACTCTAAATTATCCTGATTTTATGCTGCTCAATGAAACAATCTACTTGTCATCTATATGACCAAAAAATAAAATGAGTATTTCATAAATACATTTATAAAGTTAATTCCATATTTAAATTATGCATATACAGATACTAAAAAAAACCAAAACAACAAAAACCCACCGTTTTCTTCAGGTTGGTTACTGCTTCTGTACAAACCAATGTAAAAAGTCTTCTAGAAATCCAAAGGTGCAGAAGCAGGCTCTTATGATTTATCTGTTTGTTAAGTTTTATATGTTCCCTGTCTGTGACAGCTTTTATGTTTTTCCCTTAAGGTGGCTTGCTGAGGATGAAAGTGATGGCCACACCACAGTGCAACTTTATCCACAGCTCCTTGATTTCTGATTCTTTCTGAGTGTGTTGCTTCTCCAAATTCATGCTGATCTGATTTACTTGTATTTTATAATTCTGAAGGTATTATAATTGCTGTGAAGGAATGTCAAAACAATGTATTAAAAACATCACAGTAAATTAAACATGTCTAATGTGAACACTGCATTCCAATCCTATTAGAGATGCTCAAAAACTTTGCATGACTGAAATTTAGAAAACAGAAATTTAAACCTGCACATGGCTCTGTGAACTTAATCTGAGCATTCATAATGGTAGACAAGTGTAGTAGCATACTCAAACATTTTTGTTTCAGTAGCAATTTGTGGGTAAGTTATATTTAGCTCATGGGTCAAATCTGTCAATATTTATTAATTTGATGAATCTGTTTCAATTTCAACATTTATTAAACTTTAGATTTTCTCAAAATCATTTTCCAAACTTCACAACTCTTCAGCCTTCCCATATATTGCTTCCTTTTTTTATAAGACCATAACAGAAAGTAATAAAGGATTTGTTATTCAGGCATTCACTCTGTGTCAGTAAGCCTCCCACTGACATTTGATTGTAAAACCTTGTAGCTGAGCCAGAACCTCAGCTGAGACTCTTTAGATCCAAAAGGTCTCTTAAGAGAGGCTGTTACCAGTAACACTGCAATAATTTACTAGCAAGCTTAGGCAGCACCTTGCTCAGCTTGATGGTTTTTGCAGTGCCCATTCTTAGCCATCTAACTGTCTTTCCAGTGCTATATCTGTGAATGTCTTTACTTCCAAAAAAAAAAAAAAAAAAAAATTATTTTTGAAAATTCACGATAAATAGAAACATATTTAGTTACAAACGCACAAGGTAATGCTTGATTTGGTAGGCTTTGACAATTGCCAGAATTGACTCAGGAAGGGTTTAGGATACAGATGAGTCTGAAATCAAATCACGACTTGCACACCACCTGAAGTTTCATGTGTGTGATCAGAATAAAAATATTGTATATAAGCTACATAGGGCATCTCTCTGTTTAATCAAAGGCTCCATCTTTAGTACCTCCAAAATATAAAAATCTGTGTGAAGATCTGAATTTTAGACCCATTTCACTCTCAAGACACTATCATGTTCTGTAACAGCAATGTGCTTTCTACAATTACAGGAATTAAATGAGTTTCTAATCTGTGCTGATGAAACGTTGCCTGGCTGTCTTTTTCATATGCTTAATGTTTATTTACTCACACTATTCTGTGAAATGAAGAATGTTTGCCGATATCTTCATAGATGATGATATTTCAGTTGCTACTTTGACACACACAAAAATAAACACATATATAATGGGTCTTGGCAGGTAATTTCATTTTTATTTACCTCATACGTCATCAGAGGGAGAGCTAATACAAGGTGTGGATGTGATCAGCGTGAGCAATGGAAGAGTGAGTTTCCCCTAAAAGTGCTCTTTCTGCTCACACAGCTTACACACACACTGGAATGGATTTGAAATTGTATCCCCAGAGCGTACAGTTCACTTACTTAGTATCAGTATTCATTACACTGAATCACTTTGTTGTGATCTATTATGTGATTTGTTTCATTATTATGTCTTTCATTAATAGTTTGTAATATTAGCTCTCTTTGATGCCATTTCTGATTTATCAAGTGTAAATAATGCTTTTCTAATCTGTTTTTCATTATTATCAGTGAATACTTTCCTTCTGCAGCTCCCTGCCATATTTGAAAATTATTTTCTCTACCTATACAGTGTACAAATCAGGTTTTCAATTCACTTCTCTGGATCCAGAGCCATGCAAATACCTTGACCCTTTCACTAACAGAACCACCACAGCAGGGGGGTTCATTTCAAGAACACCATAGAATCATAGAATCATAGAATGGTTTGGGTTGGAAAGAACCTTAAGATTATCAAGTTCCAACACCCCTGCCAATGGGCAGGGACACCCCACACTAAACCATGCCACCCAAGGCTCTGTCCAACCTGGCCTTGAACACCGCCACGGATGGAGCATTTACCACTTCTGTGAGCAACCTGTTCCAGTGTTTCACCACCCTCACAGTAAAGAATTTCTTCCTTATATCTAACCTGAACTTCCCCTGTTTAAGATGGGTGCTTGAAGCACATATTACAAGGGGATTATACTTTGACAAGAAGACCTGAAATATCCTAAGAACTTCCTTCTCAGGTCTTGCTCGGATGACACATCAGTTAGCATATTTAACTTATGCCCAGTGCCAAATTCCAAGCTTGCCTCTTCCACATGCTCTACAATGATGTCTGCTGTGTTTGGCGTGGAAGTCATTTAATCTCTGTCCCTTGCAAGTGGGACAATATTTGGACAAAATTACTGGCCGAAGAGAGAGATATTGCAGAGATGCGACCTTGTGTGCACTCTGCTGTTGCTGCACAGCAAGGGTGCTGCCTCGCTTTTTTCTTCCCAGCACCGTGCCTTGCCTATGAAGAGCCTGGGCAGATACTGATACCATTCATGCCTCTGCATGGAACAGAGATGTAGGATGGAAAAGAGACTGCCTGGGTCAACAAAAAACCCAGGCATTTGGCACCCATGGCAGTCTTGGAAGGAGTAGTGAGATAACTCAATCATTGGAAGAGGCAAGGCCTCTGTAGTGAACAGAAGGGTTTGCCTTCTGCTGCCTCTCGCTGCTGCAGCCTGTCCTTGAAGATCTGTGTGAGAGGACAGTGGCTAGAGGCGGATGATGATGATGGTGATGATGATGATGATTATTATTATGCAAGAATGTTTAATTTTGCACAGTAGAGAAAGCCTGGAGCTGGATGCTAAAACATAGACCCTGAAGACCATAACATAAACTCTTAGATATAGCAGAGTCTGAAAGCATCCATTAAGGGTCCAGTATTAGTTAACTCATATCTTTTTTCTTTATCCAGTTCAATATATAATCATAGTATGCTTTGAGTTGGAATGAACCTTAGAGATCATCCAGTTCCAACCCCGTCATGGGCAGAGACACCTTCCACTAGACCAGGTTGCTCAGACCCCATCCAACCTGGCCTTGAGCCACATGAGCTGTGGCTAATGGGGCAGCCACAGCTTTTCTGGGTGCCCTGTTCCAATGCCTCATCACCCTCACAGTATAGAATTTCTTCCTAATATCTAATTTAAACTTACCCTCTTTCAGCTAAAGCCATTACTCCTTGTCAGGCATGATTTGCCTTTAGTGAAGTTGGTTGTCACCAATCAGCTCCTTATTTCTTATATGCCTCAGCATAGTTTCCAGGAGTATGTGCTCCATGATCTTGCCATGAATAGAGGTGAGACTGACTGGCCTGTTGTTACCCAGATCTTCCTTTTCTCCCTTTTTAAAAATGGGAGTTATGTTTCCCCCTTTCCAGTCAGTTGGATCTTCACCAGATTGTCAAGACTTCTTAAATATAATGGATAATGGTTTAGCTACTTCACCTGCCAGTTCCCTCAGGACCTGCAGATGCATCTTAGCAGGTCCCATGGACTTGTGCACCTTCTGGCTCCTTAGATGGTCTCAAACCTGATCCTCTCCTTCAGCAGGCAGTTCTTAATTCTATCAGTCCCTGCCTTTGCCTTCTGTGACTTGGGCAGTACAGCTGGAGCTCTTGCTGGTGAAGACCAAGGCAAAAAAGCGATTGAGTACCTCAGCCTTCCCCATGTCCTGGATGATCATGTCTCATGTTTCCTTTAGGAGAAGGACCACATTTTCCCCAATCTTTCTTTTATTACTGACATGCCTATAGAAGCTTTTCTTGTTGTTTTTGACATCCTTGGACAGATTTAACTCTATCAGGGCTTTAGGTTTCCTAACCTGATCCCTGGCTGCTTGGACAACTTCTCTGTATTCCTCCCAGCCTACCTGTCCTTGCTTCCACCCTCTGTAGGCTTCCTTTTTGTGTTAGAGTTTGTCCAGAAACTCCTTGTTTATCCACTCAGGCCTTCTAGTATTTTTGACAGACTTCCTCTTTGATGGGGTGCAACAGTCCTCAGATTGGAGGATGTGATCCTTGAACATTAATCAGCTTTCTTGAGCCTCTCTTCCCTCAAGGGCATTATTGTGAAGAGGCCAAAATCTGTCTTCCTGAAGGACCAGGGTAGTGAGCTTGCTCCTCATTGCCCTAAGGATCTTGAACTCCACCATGTCACGGGCACTGCAGCCAAGGCTGTGCTTGATCTTTACATTCCCCATCAGCCCCTCCTTGCTGGTTAGAACAAGGTCCATCATCCTCACTGGCTCCTCTATCTCTTGGAGAAGGCAGTTACTATCAACACATTCAAGGAACCTCCTGGGTTGCTTATGGCCTGAAGCATTACACCTCCAACAGATATCACGGTGGTTGAAGTCCCCAGTGATGACCAGGCTTGCGAACATGAGGCTGCTCCTGTCTGTCTGGTAAAGGTGGGATAACATATGGAGATATGAAAACATCTAAAACTTGTGAACTTTTTGTAGAATAATTCTTACTTGCTGCTTCTAAAGAAATTGATTGCATGTGCATGTGCACCTTAGGGCACTGCTTTAACACGGAAAACTAGTTAAAATTAGATGCATGGAAGACATAATGGTGAGACTACACCGGGGTGAATGAGAAAATAGATGTTCATCAGATTCTCCATCAGGTAACCCCAGCTTTATATCTTCACATCAAGACAGAGAGAAGCACACTGCAGGAAAAGGCTTTGGAAGTCCTTGGGAGAGAAATGAAATGCATATCATAAGGCAGTTAGAAAAGGGAAGGAAGGAAGGAAGGAGGGAAGGAAGGAAGGAAGGAAGAAAGGAAGTAAATCAACTATCAGTTTCACCAGATCTTCTGGAAGAAATCACAAGAGGACTCCTTATGTCTCCGGACTTTAATTATTTCTAAGGGGGGTGCTCAGGAGCTCTGCTTGGCTGGAGACTGACCCATTGCCAGCCCTGCCAGGACAGCAAGGTTCTGCACAGCTCATTCATCATGCAGAACTGTTCACCAAGGACTGACTATGGTGAGAAAGGAAGGCTTTTCTGCCAAAATGCTGCCATAGGGTGTCAAATCCAGGTACAATGAGCTCATTCTAACACTTCTGTGACTCTGAGCTAGAAAAAAAAAAAAAAGAAACATCAAGCAGCAAACTGCAATAGTCAAAAGTATTGCCAAACAAAAGAAAATAGATTTGGGAATCATTTGGAACAAATGCATGCAAAAAAATCATTAGACCTGTAGCGTATAATGATATTCTAATGGCAAAATGAGAGAACTAGAAGCAAGAGCTTGAGTGTATTTCGATAGAGCACTCTATACAATTTAGCTAAAGACTGGGAAAAGCATCATTGCCAGGAACCTGAAGAAATAAAAAATACTTTAAAAATAAGAGGTTTGGAACCCAGAAGTATGTTTCCTGGACATTCAGGTCTGAGTTGATAGCAGTCTACAATGAAAAAACAGAAAAGCACACACACACACAAGTTATTCTTAAAGTAGACAAAGGTGATATGATATTGTAAAGGGGAAATGGGAAGCAGGAGTTGCAATTCAGAACAAAGCAAAAGCAGTATTTCTGATACTCATAAAAATGTTTTCTTTAAAGAAAGGCACAGAAAAAGGAAGCCAAGAATAAAATCTCCGTGAGAGAAAAATTAGCTTCACATTAGAAATGAATGTGTCTGTACTTGGTTTATAAAATATGTATTGATGTCTGTGATCACATTTTTGCCGTTCAATTATATTTTGTAATTACTAATTTCTGAGGTCTAGTAGCAACACTAGCTTGTTGAATGCAGGCTGGTTTGTATACTGTGTGTATCCAAACTCTTCTGGCCCCAATACAGCTCCACAGAAGCTATGCCAGTCTAACAAAGAAGAAATTTGGTTCTTTTTCTTGGAAGCAATTTCTTCAGCACTTACATATTATTTGGGATCTTTTCCATTTGTTATCTTTTAAGTGAGAAAACAAAACAGAACACATTGCCCTGGAAATCTCACGCAACTTTAAATTTAATTTAAGTTTGAATGTTCATCTAGTGAACTCCCTTCATTTAACAGCCAGCTATTGTTAACATGATAATCAGTGTGCAAGAATATTATTGCCCTCACAAATGCAACAGTAACTGAACCCAAGAAGAGAAAACCAAACCAACCAAGCAAAAGAAACAAAAAATGAGAAAGAAGAAAGGAGAAAGAAAGAGGAGAGGCAATGCAAGGAGAGAATGAGACAAAACAGAAGAATATAGTGAAGAAAGTGTAGAACTCTCCCCCTCACAACAAAATGCCTGGTAAACTGAATACCTTTCAGATCATTGAATACCAGTTGGAAGGGACCTCATGGATCATCTAGCCCAACTTTTTTTAGCAAAGCATGACTTAGACTAGATGACCCAGCATATTGTCCAGCTTCATCTTAAAAGTGCCCATCTTAAAAGTCTGCTCTAAAGCCTGCTGTGGTGAATTGGAGTCTTCCTGAGCAATGGATCAATCCCTGTGGTCAAATTCTGTCCCTGAGTGAAGTGGCGGAGGGTAAATGCACCAGGAAATCTGTCCCACTCCTGGGGCAGGGAGGAAAGGGTGTGGGGACACGTGGCCCCAGAAGTTAACCTCCTCCAAGCTGGCTAGCAGTGGGGTCACCTTAAGCAGGCTACCATGACCTCTGAAGACAACGTACAGCTCAAGTGACGCCATTAATGTTCTTAAATACCTACTGCATTGCTCAGAGGTACCTTCTGCCCTTTTAGTATGTTGGCCCTCGATCTTCTCCATTTTATTCTCACCTGGAACCTGACACCTTTGAGTTACTCTCAACCCACGCCCAGCTCAAACAGTTCAGGTTAGCATTTCAGCTCTAGGAGCACAGTTGCTCCCTCACCCCCACTCGTGCATCACACTATAACATCCATTATAAATTTGTAGTATCTTTTAGACCTGTATATGTCAAACAGACTCAATTAAAGTAGCTTAAAGTGCACACTAAACCATTTTATTAGGGATGGAACTATAAATAGAATAACACTGGAAAGTTGTTGGTATATATAAGCCCACCAACTTGCAGCTAAATTAGCTTCATTATTAAGCACTTTCTCTGCTGACAAGGTAATCTTAATATATATTGTATTATATATAGGTGCTGACTGAAGTATTAAAAGACACCTTGAGAAAGAAACAATTTGTATTAAAAGTCTAAGGCAATAAAGATCATAGGGATTGTAATAAGAATGAAATTAATATGGGGTTACAAAAGGAACAGAAATAAAAGTACAGCTATACCACTGTAACAGAGATTGTGGAGCAAATGTGTATTATTTAAGAACCATTATGTGATGATGTAATCAAAGACTCTTGTAATAACAGGCAAAATAACAAACCAAATTAGTTTTATGTGCACTCTTCACCTTCCAAAGTTTGAGTCTGGTGTGCTCAGCACTCTGAATAACACCGTAATGCACACTGAAGTCTTTTCTTGAAATCTGCGGTATGTATCAGCAAAAGGTAATTTGCAAAATGCAACTTTATACTTCCCATGTACACTGAAGAGTTAGAAGGCAGATTTTTCAGCTGTCTATATGACTTCTTCTCTTTCATTAATGAAGTCGATGTGAAGGAGCTATATTTAGGCACATAACGTAAAACTGCCCTATCATAATCTCACTGTCATTCTTATGAAGATACTCTTAGCAAGGTGGTTGAACTATCTCACTGCTCTATTTCGTGGGGGGGGGGGGGGGGGGAGGGCATGCTTATAATATATTCCAGAGGCGAAAAAAACCCCCACCATTCCCAAAACCCCCTGAAAGGGGTGAATCGGCTGCTCACCCCGTTCGTTTGGAAACGCAGCGGGACAGAGAGGGGCCAAAGGGCAAACGGCGCCCCATTCGCATGCCGAACCCTGTGCCCGGCAGTGGGCATCGCGACCCGGGTAACTCCGGCGGGGAGAAGGCTGGTGGCCTTCAGGGCCCGGGTAGCCACCGTACACCTGCGTCCCCTGCCGGGTTCTGAGGGCAGCGGGGAGCGCTCCGGGATCCTCGCCGGGACCGCTCCGCCCGGAAGGTCTTCCTCCACCCACTGCCGCTCGCCGCCGAAGTTGGAAGCCGCAGGCGGGGCCACCTCCGCCGCTGAAATACCGGCATGAGCTCAGAGGGGCGGCCGCGATCCGGGAGCAGCCGGAGCTGCGGAGAAAGGGGCGGGGGGCGGTGAAAGGCATCGTGAGTTCGCCTAGTGAATTTTATGCCTAAGTCGCGGTTTCTTCGAGTGTCTCCTCACTTTCCCCCAAACGCCTCTTAAGACAGTGAGTCACGGCACAACTCCTGAATTCCACCTCGCAGTCGCGTTTCACAAAGTTGAGGGAACTACGGCTGCGTTTCCTGCGGGACAGCGCGGCAGCGGCCGCTCGCCCTGAGCGGGTCCTGCCTCTGGGCCGGGCGTTACGGCTAAGCATCGCCACCGGTACTGGTCCTGTCACCGCGGCGGGACTGCGGTGTCTCACTCGAGCCGAGGGTCCCCTCTCTCAGGGAGAAGCCCGAGGGCAGGTGGCCGTGAAAGGGGACCACCGCCCTCCTCGCCACCCCGTCCGCATCTCCTCGCGTCCCGCCACTCCACTCCGGCCCGGTCCGAGCAGACTCACCCCAAACCGCGTCGAGGACACCGGGAGGGGCAGGGGAGCCGGCGGCAGCGCCGCGCCCCTCCCGCGGCGCCGACCCCGGGGGGGCGCCGGCCGCACCCCGCGTCTCCCCGCCGACCCTCTCCCTCGCCCCGCGAAGCCGTCGCTGCCCTGTCGCCGCCGCGCCCACCTCCCTAGGCCGGGCCGACAAGCCACCGCCCCAACCCACCGCCACCTGGCCGCACCGGGCCCTTCCCACCCTGGGGCCGAGCGCCCCCTTCCCCGCCCCTGCGCCAGTGCCGGTGCCGGTGCCGGGCGGGGGGCGGCGGCAGCGAGGGAAGAGGGATGAGGTCATCCTCTTTCCTGGCGTCAGTCAGCTGGGTGGTGGCGGCGGTGGGTGCGGGCGGAGGCGGGCGGGGAGGCGGAGGGAGGCGGGATGCGCTGCTCCGGGCAGCGCTGCCGTGCCTGCTCCCGGTTCGGGCAGAGCGCGGCGGCGGCCCCGGCACCGCCGGCCCCCGCGGAGGCGGCGGCGGGGCGGGCGGGCTGAGCGCAGCTCCCCGCAGGCAGGCGGCGCTGCGGGAGCGGCCGCCGCGAAGGAGCCGCCCGCGGGCGCGCAGCCCGGCGCGAAGCGTGGACAGGGGACGCGGGGAGCGGCGGGTCCGCGGCGGAGGGCGGGAGGCAGGAGGCGAAGGAGGAGGAGCAGGGGGAGGCGCGGGATAAAGGAGCGCTCATTGCTCCCGCTTGCTCTCCGGCGGGGCTGAGGGAAGCATCATGGCCGCGAAGTCGGACGGGCGGCGGAAGATGAAGAAGGGCGGCGAGGTGGCGTTCACGCCGCTGCAGAACTCCGAGCACTCGGGTTCCGTGCAGGCGCTGGCCCCGGGGCTGCCCTCCGGCGCCGGGCCGGGAGGCGGCAGCGACGACGACGAGGCGCCCGGGGGCGGGTGCTGCAGCGGTGGTGGCAGGGACGGCTCGGGCGGCGGCTCCCGCTGCTGCTGCTGCTGCTGCGGCGGCAGAGGTGGAGACGGCGGTGGGGGTGGCGGCGGGGGCTCCCGGGGCTCGGGCGGGGGCTCGTCCTCCTTGTGCCTGCGGCTGGGCAGGGAGCAGCGGCGCTACTCGCTGTGGGACTGCCTCTGGATCCTGGCCGCTCTGGCCGTGTACTTTGCGGACGTGGGCACTGACATCTGGCTGGCGGTCGACTACTACCTGCGGGGCCAGCGCTGGTGGTTCGGGCTCACCCTCTTCTTCGTGCTGCTGGGGTCCCTCTCGGTGCAGGTCTTCAGCTTCCGCTGGTTCGCTCACGACTTCAGCACCGAGGACAGCGCCACCACCGCCCCCGGGCACTGCCCTGCCGCCGAGAGCAAGCTGCTGGTGAGTAGCAGCTCGGCGGCCGCGGACATCGACGCCGCCCGGCCCTGCACGCCGCAGCGGCAGGCGTCCACCGCCAGCAAGAGCAACGCCACCAACAGCAGTACCAACAGCAGCAGCAACGCCGCCGGCAGCGGAGCTGCCGGTCCCCGAGCCGGCAGCGGCAAGTCGGCGTCCTGCGCCTTCTGCATCTGGCTCCTGCAGTCGCTCGTCCACATCCTGCAGCTCGGGCAGGTCTGGAGGTGAGGAGCCGGCCCGGGGGCCTGGGCCCCGCGCCGCGGGGAAGGGGAGCGCGGCCGCGGGAGGGACTGCGAGCTGTGTCCGCCGGTCCCCTCGGGGTCCCTCCTCGGGACAGCGCTCGCCGGGACGGGACTCGGGGTTTCCGGGTCCCCGCTGTGCCGGTGGTGGCCCCGGGCGCGGAGTGTTCCGCCCCATCGAGGGGGGCCCCGCCGCGTCTCCGAACGCACTCTGCCGCGCGGGCGACCGCCTCCCCGGGAGGGGCCCGCAACTTCCTGGGAAACCTGCACGAGGGAGAAGTAAAGAAAGGGAGCAGGCGGGGAAAACCGGGAAAACCTTGTGCGTCTCCCGGTCTCCTCACATGTGGCCTGGTCAGAGTTTCCGCCAGCGGGGAACTTCGCTGACAGTGAAGAGTTTCCTTCCAGAAACTGTTAATGAACAGCCGCTGCTGTGTTCTGATGTACACAGCTGCCTGTAAATAGGCTCCTTGCTATGCGTGTGCGTTTTGTCTGTGTGGTGTAGTAAAGAAATGTCTTCTACATCAACTTTTGAGTAGCTGCTCTCAAAAGCATCCACACGCGATGTAATGTGTGTTACAGAAAGGATGTGCTGGAGTAGGCTGTGGAAGGCACTTACTGAAAAGGGAGGTGACGTCACAGTTTACAAAAGTAGTGTTTTCCTTTATTTTAAGCATATTTCCAGAGAAGATTCGTAGGCTGAATGCCCTGCAAATACATTTAGTGCTGCCTGAAAAGTGCAGAGTTCAGAATGCACAATGTATAACGAGTTAAATTATCCACGTAAGATAGTGGAATAGATGCTGTGTTGAGGAAGGTCATAGAGTGGAACAGTGCGCTAAGGCAACATCTGAAATACCTCAGGTTTTCTTGTCTGATGGGTGGAAAGGAATTCTCTTATGCTTCTGTTCTGGAAACTTTTCCCTCCCTCCCTTCTCCCTCCTCGAATTATTTCATAAGAGTTTAATTTGTTGTTACTCTCTACTTCTACCTCTGGTGTTTTTAATCTCTGTCCAACCATTTCGGACAGGGCCTGGCTTTTGCTCAGTTAGTGCAGTCTCCAGTACAGCTCGGTTCTGCTTGTGGACTTTAAACATCAAGGAATCCAAGTGCTGCTAGACAATAGACTGAAGATCCTGGTATGCCATAACTAAGTATCTTTCACTTTCTAAATTTTTTGGTTTATTATAACAATTACAGCTTTCTAAACTTGGAAAACGAACTTAAAGTTATGAGTGTGCTCAATATTAATTATGACACGACTTGAGAGGAAAGCAGGATTTTGAACTAGTGATGCTTTGGTCTGGATCTTGAATGCTTGCATGCTCCTCTATGCTCTACCTCCTCAGCTGAACACAAACTTAGAACTTTCTGAATGAGATGTTTTTGATGTAATGTTTAGTCCTGGTCCTGCAGAGACAGAAAAGTAGGTACAGTGGCTCAAATTGTACATAGAAATTCATGCTGATACTCATTACTCATCCATATAGAAGACAGCATGTATTATGCTGGGTGACACAGAACAGAGTTTTACAAAGTCTGGCGTCATGACTGTATTGGCAAACACAAAGAGCGGGGCTTTGGGTGGAGCAGGGTATGATCTAATACTTTACAGCACTTCTGTCAGATGAGGTGCTTGGGATTTAAAGCTCTCCAGCTGCTTGCTTTTTGAAGAATCACAATCTCTTTTAACATAATATTTCTCCTTGCAGGAGCACTTAGTCCTCTATATTTAAAGCTATCTGAGCCTCTTTTGATCATATGTAGCTTTTCTTCATCTTTTATGTGCAGTACTGTAAGACTACCAGAATATTAAATTGACAAGGCGTGTTAGGACATTATATATGTTTTATAGTTTGTTTCGGTTTTTTGTTGTTTGTTTGTTGTTTTTTTTCCAGGGAAACAGAGCCATGGAATTGTTTGTCTGTCAGTAACTAAGTAGTTTTTATTTGCAATTTTCCACCAACATACAAATTATATGGTCAGTTGTATTCAGTCTTGCATATCAGTACTTCATAATTGATTAAAGTCACTTCATTTTAATTCTCTAGATAACTTTAATAGTCAGTAACTTAATAGTTTTTATTTGCAATTTTCCACCAACATAAAAATTATATGGTCAGTTGTATGCAGTCCTGCATACCAGTACTTCATAATTGATTAAAGTCACTTCATTTTTTAATTCCTTAGGTATATTCTTCATAAGGGAGAGCCTTTGGAGTCAATAATCAGCACCAAAAAGGAGAGGTCACATCAAACTCTGAGAAACTCTGTACATGAGTGCTCCATCCTTGGTGGTGTTCAAGGCCAGGTTGGATGAGGCCTTGGGTGACATGGTTTAGTGTGAGGTGTCCCTGCCCATGGCAGGGGGGTTGGAACTAGATGATCTTAAGGTCCTTTCCAATCCTAACTATTCTATGATTCTATGATTCTATGTGTCAGAACTAACGCGATCTCTGGAAATTTTCTGGAAAATACTGTGTCTCTTTGAACACTTAATAGCCCAGAACTTCTGCTCCACAGTGTAACACTGGCACTGGCCTGAGCAAAGGCCTTCTGAGCATTTAGGCTGAAGAATGACCTGAAGTGTTTCCCAGTTGTATGTGTTTGGAGACTAACTCCTTCTTTGACACAGCTGTATATTGAAAGCCAGATCATTGAAATTGATTATGTGTTAATTTTAACTAAAATGTGCTAATGGGAAATGAATGAGGTCTTTAATGTGGCATGGAACAATGCTGGAAATAGGCAATCTAACATTATTAAACCAATTTTTGCCTGAAGTGTAAAGAAGGGGAGCTGCAGGAGCAGCTAAGCTGCCAATCAGTTCTGAATAAAAATGTATCTTTTTTTTTTCTTTTGAAATGGACCTAACGTTTTTTTCCTCCCACAAATTTTAGAAGACTGAATTCTTCCATTCTGAAGAATAAGCATATAATTTTATTTTTTTTTTCCAGGGGCTTGGATGTTCACAGACTTCCTGATAACACTATCCCTCAGTTAAAATTCCAGTGAAGTCTCTGAGGAGTTGCTTGCCACAGCTGAGTGCAGCTACTAGGGCTTTGTTGGCAGCTCATTTCTTATTAAAATATGATTTACCTGCCTTCAGGGAGAGTTTCAGATACATATCCTTTTCCATACTTCCAGTGTGTTCTGCTTGGGCATGGAAGCCACACTGTGGACACCATTTTCCTAAATAGGTGCTGTGAGAGATATAGCTTATTATTAGCACACTCTGGGGAGTGGAAGGGAGATGTAATGCACGGTGTCTTTGCATTCCATTGAAATTAATAAAAGGGCAAAGGATGCTTTAATTTATAGTCTGGAAGGACTGTGTAGAGATATATGGGCCAGTAGGATTCAGATGAACTATTGCCCTTTGAGCCTGGCATCAAAATATGTAACCATGCCTTTGGGCATCCCTTTGATTCACTTGGTTTCCCAGGCTTAGCCCTGGCTTTCAGATTTTGCAGGGGATAGCAGGACTTGGTGACTGAATGTAGGAGATAATAATGTTCACTTGGCATCTGTGGATGTGGTTTATGTCCTTGACAACCTTTTTTCTGGACAAGATTACTTTGAGTTGGCAGAATGCGTGAGCCATGCTCCTGAAGCTGGGGGAAGAAGTCCTGAGAGCCAGCCCCCGGGGGAGAATGGGTTGTGGGAGGTTGGGCTGGCGAGAGGAGATTGGAGGACTTGATGATGCCCATCTTATGGTGTCTGGAAAGCCAGAAATAGCTCCCTGAGCCAACTGTTACACCTTGTAGGGGAATGGCGTGAGCAGGCTGCCTTGGTGCTCAGGGTGCTTGGAGGTTCCCTTGGAGGTGCTTAGCTGTCATTTTGTCTGAAAAGCTGCAGTTAAGTGTCTGAAAGAGAACAGTCAAGTTTCTGTAACCAACAAGGTCAAAGGAAGGGTGAATCATTTGCAAGGACTGGAAACTGCTCTTTAAAATTATTTCTGGGTAGCTCAGATGATACTGAGATGATTAAGTTGAACAGAGCGAGGGCTTTTGTCTGAGATTTATTAGCTGTGTGGGAATCCACCTGAAGAAGGTGGAGGAGGTGCCAGGTTAATTACTGGCCCTTCCAGGTGGCACTTGTCCAGGGCAGGTGTCTGTTCCAAAGTGGGTTTGTTTCCCTGAGAAGTGATGCTATGAGTTATCTATATCTGTTTATGTGTACTACTAAGAAATCATTATCTTCCTTCTCCTTCCTGGTTCTTGTTTGGAAAAAAAACAGAATTGGAGCAGTGTTGTAGAGGTGATGCTGGATTCCAGAAGCAGTATGAGTTGCAGTCCCTCTGGTGCCCTGTGGAAGTATTTTTCACAAAGCTGGACCATCAGCTGAAGAATTTTCATTGCCTGTGCTCATTGCTCATAAGCTTCACCTCTGCAATTAGTTGATGCTCTTACAATTTCAAAAAAACCCCAAAACCTAAAAGAAAAGGAAATGGTGTTTGTACTGTGTGTGAGAAGTCCTTACAACTTCCTCAGGTCAATGCTGATAGATCTATAGATATATATAGAGAGATATATACATCTTAATAGATACACTATTAAGCATGACTGGGCTCTAAGGTGGGATTGTGAGCAAGGTAGTTCAAATTAAGAAAAACATCATCAGGGTTTAAATCAGATCAACTCCATCCTTAAAAAGTGTCATGTGTTTTCACACTTTTGCTCTACATAGTGGTTTTGACACTTTTGGTCAGCAGTAGCGTAAGAGTTCAGTGTATTTAGGTGGTCAATAATTCCAGCTGCCATTGGACTTCACAGAGAGATGTGATATCTCAATCTGACATCAGCTTTTCTCACTGTTTTGAAATCTGTCAGATAATTTGTCACATTGAGTCCAAATTTATGAATCATAGCCGTTTCCTAGACAAGATTATTGCATATCCTCCCCATCTGTCTCTTAGTGTAGCGAAATGCTACCACTCAGCAATACCATGTTTGTTTTATTGAGTTACTGCAGTGCCTGCATTAAAGTCCTACTGGCTAACTATTTTGCTTGCTGTGTCTTCAAGACTCGGGAAAGGTGATGGGCTGTCAAAAATAGGAATTAGAGTTCTCTTTTTTTCTCTTCCTCTCAGAAAGCAGGATTAGAAGGGGCAGGCCACCCTGTAGGTGTCCTGGCTACATTTTAATTTTGCTAACACATTCAGCAGAATAAACATTCATTTTCTCTTTTTTCCCTTTTTTTTTTTCTTTTTCCTTCTCCTGAAGACAGTGATATGCAGATGAAGGCTGTGCCTTTCAAAGTTTTTTTTGAAACACAAAAATGAAGCTTTACTGTGTTAAAAATCTCTTACAAGTCTGCATACAAATCAGATTTGGTATTCTGTTTATTCTAATAACCTAAGCTACATGTAAAAGATGCTGATATGTTTTAGAAGAAAGATACTGTACTTTAATAATTAACAAGGGTTCTTTCTATAGAGAATATTTATCAGTTACATAAGTTTTCAGATTTTCTAAGGACTGCTTAAACGCTAAAGTTTCTGGTTGCTCAGTTGGCTTAGTAGGAGAACTAATACTTTATACACAGAATGCTTTCTGGAACGTATATATAGGAAGAATTTATATTTGGATTTTTCTAAAACAGTGGAAAATCTATATGATTTTAAGGCTTGTGTTTTAGAGGATTTCATGTCACCATCTGTAGATATTATTCTAGAGTTCCCCTATGCGATGCAGGAATGGCTCTATGTACATGCCATAAATTCAAAGAAATTTTTCACATTCTAATTTGCTTCTAAATGTTGTGAACTTGCAGAAAGTTCTGTCAACCATATGAGATTTTTTTTTGGCTAAAATTTCTGTGTTACATTGGTGAAAGTGTTTAGTGCTGAAAGGTCGGTTTGCATGTCCACATCTCCTGTGGGAAAGCAAGAAAGCATAGCATCACAGCACCATCTCTCATAGCATCACAGCTCCATAGCTCCAGGTTATTTACATCACAGTTTATGGTGTTTGGAAGAGTATTCTCCTTGTTAGCTGACTTAGCCTTAATGTTTGTCCATAAGGACTGAATTGGCTACAAAGATACAAAAGTTCTAGTAAAACTAAAATGAAATCAATACCTATGTCACTTATAACAGTGTTATCTCGTTCTTCCACCTCTCTTTTCCAATTAAGTATCTTTTAATATACAGCAGATGAATCACAACAGTGACTTACAGTTTCAGTAAACAGGTTGTTTGAGAGGAATTTATCAGGCACAGACAAAATCAATCGCTCTTTGCTTGTATTTCAAGGTATAGTGAAAATCTGTGGTTGCTAAAGTATATTTACAGAGTGGTGCCATTTTTGTCTTTTAGCACAGCTGTCAGTTGTATACTTTGTGTCAAGTAGACATATAGGAGTGGAAGTGGCAAACAGGCTATGAAGAGAACTGTTTTGATTTGCTTGGTTTTTAAAATGAAAGGAGGCTGATATGAAAGAGAACATGAGGGAGAACTGAGTGGGCATATAAAAAGAAGCAGGTTCTGAAAAGACACAGAAATACCTGTTAATCCTTGTACATTATGTACCTAAATCCCATTTATTTCCCTTCAGCCACTGACCAAGATTATTTGAATAATTCTCTAAGTGACTGCTTGAGAGACTGCAGAAAAAGGCAGGAAAACAGTATGACTGGGCAAACTCATAGTGAAAATGTTAGATACTCAGAGAAAATGTTAGGTAAACTCTGCACTGAGCAGTCATCTGAACAGTGATAAATGCAAATGTGAGGTGTCAGATTGACATCAGTTTACAGTGAAAAGAGTACCCTTATTTTCTTTTCATAAATTTTAGAATTAAAAAATAGTAGGTCTTGGGTATATATTTTTCCAAGAGATTTAACCTGAATTTTCTGAAAACCATAACCAGAATTATCATCTCCCTGTGGGCTCTGATTGCTGAAGTGGTTTCTTATCACTCTCCTTCTCATTCTGCCTTCCCTGAATGGCTAAAATGGGTAATAATGTATTTTTTCCCCCAAGATAAAATAATTCCTATACTATGTTATTATTCCCATTACTTTTCCTTTGACAACATGCTTGCGCTGTTTACTATGTTCATGGTGTAGGATTGTATGGCGAGCCATATAAATCTTTTTGATTGGCAGGTATAATCAGTGGGGGTGGTTAACACTATCAGTTACAAATGATTTGATATCACGAGTTGCAGCAAATGCAGCAAGACTGTTTTGTGGGGTGTTTTCAAAGCAAGTTTGGCAGCCAATGATGTGCCAACAAAAGTAACTTCTAAAATTGGAAGTTGTGACTTAGGCAAGACTAATGTACCAAGGACTGGTACCAGCTGCTTTAGAGAAAGATGCAGATTGCTTATGGTGAATAAAAAGTGAATTAATGTACAGATGGAAGGACAGTTTTCCTTATCCCTGTCAGCTGCTATATATCAGATTGATTTCTCCCTTTAAGAATGAAGGTTAGCAGTGCCACGGTTTTTGACATTGTTCACTTTTATGGGGTGTTTTATGTAAACATCTGATCTATTCTAGGATCCTGCCAACTTCTTTGCGTGTTGCTTTTCCGTATGCGGTTCATAGATCAGTAGCTTAGTTTCATCAGGTCCTGGGAAAGAACATTGTAATATCCAGCACTAGGCTTCAGATCTCTATAGAGGGATCTATACATGCATGAAAAAATCACAAACCCCCACTGTGCTGATGCTTTAATGGTATAATAGTGGCTAGTGTAGAACGATAAACTTTATCATTGTAAATGTGTGGTCTTTTTTATGTTAGAGGGGTATGGGTGGAGTCGTGTCTTTTCTTATTTTTCTTCAACCCTAATCTTTACATGCTCACTTTATATGGAAATCTTTCTGTGAGCCAGGTCTAAAACAAGACTTAGCTCCACAAAGCAGAACTTAGATGTTCTTCAGGCATATAGACCTGAAAATATGATCTAGAAAATTGTGCTGAGTGGTCTTGTTGGAAAGTTTCTTGAGGAACTTAAATACAACAGACCATAATGTTCCACTTCAGAGTGTCCTAAAGGATTTTGCATTTTGGCTGTGCCCAGAACCTCCCCAGCACGCACAGGCTGATTTCCTATTTCTCATTTAAGCACATTCCAAACCAGAAGCTAGGCTGGAGTGGCCCCAAAATATCTGAGTGGATTCAGTTGGCAAGCATTGTTTTAACCTGTTTTATGAGCAGTGATGAGCATCTTAGTGATGAGATCCCCGACAAATATTAGTGACTCTGCCTTGTTTTATAGTACTAGAGAAATGTCCCTTGTGATTATTTGCTCAGATTTTAGATCTGAGTCCACTGTTCTTTCCAGCTGTGAGGCTCAGATCCCATCTCCCTGAGAGCTTTCTGAACTGAAACTTAGGTTGAGGACATTTACTGTCCTTCCTGCTGGAGCAGTTTTCATTGTGCTGATAGAAATGTCATGTTTGTGACGCCAGACAGGAAGACCTAGTACTTAGGACCTTGAGATGGGACCAAACACAAATTAACCTGTCTTTTAGTGTTTAATTAATTTTTGTTTCCTGCCTTTTAACCTTTCTCTTATCCTCAAAGTACACCAACAGTATCTCTATTTACAAACACACATTCTGCATGTATAGTATAACCACAAACAACACCATAATACAGATCTACATAGAAATACCTGGTTAGCTTATGAGGGTAGCTCTAGATGTCCTGAATCAGCTGCAGGATTGGTTTATTCATTTTTTTCATCAGCCTTTCGCTGTCATATGCAGTCAACCTCAGAAAAAGAGAAAGAGGAAAGATATTTTTGATGTGTCACTCTGTAGCTGTTTCACCCTTTTCCTCTGCTGTCTGTTGCAAGAGTGAATTAAAATTTTAAAATTGCTCTAAGTTGGTTTCCTGTAACATTTTTGTGTTTGATTTTTATCAATGTAAGCAGCACAGATTTGTGGCTGAAATAAAACCTCATCTTCATGTCCCAGCTTCTTGTCTCCCAACTCACTACAAGCTCCACAGCAAGTGGAGCCCAAGTTTTCAGCATACATAATTTTGATTGCCTTTTTTACCTGTCTGAATTTCAGAAGTGAAGAACTACATCTCCCTTTACTTTCATTGGAGTGGAGATTATTGCTTCTTTTTTTTTTTTTTTTTTTTTTTTTTTTTTAATTTATTCTTTCCTTAAAAGGGGAAGGAGATTTAAAATGACTCAATTTGGACAGTCAGAAGCAGTGCATAGAATCACAGAATAGTTAGGGTTGGAAAGGACCTTAAGATCATCTAGTTCCAACCCCCATACTTCTGATAATGTCATCCTTTAGTTACTCAGTATGTATTTGAAGTCTAATTTTTTATGGATATTCCGAAGTTTAATTTTTGTAGTATACTTTGAGATACTCAGTTGGAAAATGGTCTAGGTGGGAACAATTCAAAATTATTATTTCAATATGCCTGTCAAAATGTATTTTACATTAAACGTGTTGAAAACACGAACATCTCTCCACAATGGACATAACTGTGATATTAAAGCAAGATTTTAATATTTTAAGGATTTCTTTCCTCAAGGGTTTATGCTATACAGTTTAAAAAGTTCTGTCCTTTGCTCTGTTTCTTTCACTTACCCACTTTTGCTGCTTTAAGAATCCCATCTGCTCTGGAAAAAAAAAAAATGGCCTGGGTAACAAAGGTTAGGAATTCTTTTAAGCATAGTGAAGGCGCTAGAATCAACTTTAGCCCAAAGCTTCAAAGCGCTGGACATTTCAGCTTCAAAACCACTGACTTGTTGGGGTGACAGCAGATTAATATGGTTAGTGCAGCACATTTCCAGGAGAAATTATGAAAACTACATTCAATACAGAATTATTGCAAAAAAGCATGAATGTAAACAGAGTCCACAGTATATTAAACAAAGATGTTCTGTAAGTAAAGACTGGGCAGTTAAAGAAGATTTACCCAAGTGAAGCCAAATACAGCACAGAGGATAATTAATGTGGCTGAGACAACTCAATAATAACGGCTTTGAACTTTTACAATAGAGCATTAATGCATGTGTCAAAAGGAGGGATTGCATTTACAATCAACAACCATTTTTTACCACACAGGTTAATTAAGAACTCACGATAACAGAGTATGAAAATTACCTCACTGAACTAAGGGCCACATTTAGTCTTTAAGTATGCCATTCACTTTTTTTTTCTCTACCTAAAAAATAAAACTTTGGAGATGTATGTTCTTCTATAACCTGTCTTCATTCTGTTAGTATCACCTCTGTGGCAGAGCTACTCCATTAATGATCCAATTGGCTTAAGAAATTAATTAATTAGTGGGTGTGTTCTCCGCTTGGCTGGATTAAATCAAGAGGGCTGTTAAGAAAACTAGCAAAGGGTTCAAAACAAGCCATCCCACCATCAGTCAGTAAGTTTGTCTCTGAAGAGGCTGTCTCAGCCCCTTTTATAGCCTATTTGTGCGTTTGGATAAACAGAGCATAAAAGCTCAGGAGCTGAGAAGGCTGTAGTTGAAATGAATGTTTTCCATTGTTACCTTCCCAAGTTGGATTTGTTATAGAATCATAGAATAGTTAGGGTTGGAAAGGACGTTAAGATCATTTAGTTACAACCCCCCTGCCATGGGCAGGAACACCTCACACTAAACCATATCACCCAAGGCTTTGTCCAACCCTTGAATTGCCTTGAACAATGCCAGGGATGGGGCATTCACAACTCGTTATTCAGATGCTGCCAGGTAGACTGATAACCCGGGAACTTGTGCTTGTTTTGTGAATTTTGGGGGTTATACAGTGTAAAAGAATAGAGGGAGAATGCTGGTGTCATGATCAACCTGTGATTTGGGCAGTGGGTGTTTCTTCACATGGGATTTGTCTCAGACAGTCTTGAGGAAGCCTTTAATCTTTGTGTCTCCCTTACTCTTCCAGTGAAATGCATTTTCCAGCCTCACTTGTGTTGGTAAGGTGGTAAGCTGTTTGGAAGAAGGATTTCGTTCTGTTCCTTTGAAAACTTCCTAGCACAGCAGGAGGCTGATATTGTGTGCAAGTTTTAGGATGCTTCGGTTGCTAGTACTTGTGGTTTAAAAGTGTGTTCAAATAGAGTGATGTTTTTGAGGAGGTACCTTTCCTAGCTCATCTCAAAGTCAATTCCAGACTTGGACTCAGTCCTTCTCTTTGAGTAGAACAGTTCCTACATTGTCCATCTCTTTATTACACAGGGTCTGGATTCTGACAAGGAAGACAACCCCTTCTGTGCTCCTAGCCAGAGCTTTTCTACAGGGCTAACAGCTTTTAATAGGACAGGTACCAGACTTGTGGTATATCCTACTGCTGCAGAATTCATATTAATAAATTATCAATCTTATTTGTGGTGTTTTACAAATGAGAGATTTCCATAACAAAAATTGAAATGATACATCCATATGTTCCTATTTAGTATCAGGTACTCTGATTTGCTTTCTTTAAGTGCAGAAAGTATTGGATGGGAAGAACATTTTCAGAAATGTTGACTGTCAACTGAATTAAGTGTATTTTAGTAATAACGTAAAGAATGTTCCTAACGGATACTCTAAGTAAGAAATAGAGGTGCATTACAAGAAAAAGTATAATATTTCGTTTTTTGATAATATAATGCTATGTCTTAAATGATTTTCAGTTTCCATCAGATGATTCATTGAGTTTTGAAACAATTGGCATCTAAATTATCAACTTGTATTAACACAGGATGTTTTCAATACCTCAGCAAAACCTATATTCTTAATTTCCAATTTCATACCAGCACCTAAAAAGGAAAGATGGCCAATAGCTTTATTTGACAGCTAGCACTTACATAGGAGACCAACTTAAAAGGACACTGTTCATAACCATCATCATAAAAAACCCTTACAAGTATGCTTTTGAAGTTCACTTATGAATTCAGTTTGGCTGTGTTAATGACTTGTGCTGATTTTTTGAGCTTGAGCTTTATCAGTGCAAATACTTATGGAAGGTGTATTTTAAGCCTGAGTACCAGAATATTAATCAAAACCTTAATTACATATTCAGTAGTAATATTCACAATTCATATGGGTCTTACTTAATTTCATTACTCATCCAGTCAAGGATCAGGAGCAATGACATATGATTTAAATAGCAAATTGTTTGGGATATTTCTAATTAGTAGGCACAAATGATTGGTTATTAAAGCAATTAGCATCAGCACCCTGAAAACTGAAGAATAACCTTGAAATAAGGATAAAATCAGCATTTGATATCTGTTCACAGAAAATTCGTAGAAAGATCTGATCCATGTTTAGTGCATATAAACTATTTGCAAATAATAGGAATATGGTCGAAATATGCCTTCTAATGGCATGACAATTATTTGGACAATTCTTCATGAATAGCAATCTTAATGGTCATGGGGAAGGAGAAAAGAAGACAGAAGGATTACTTACATTCATTTGAGGTAATTGGTTTTGGTTTAAATACTGCAACTGTCACTCAAGAGTGCATTTTATTGTGAGAATACCTCTTTAACTAAATAAATTCTAATTTGATCACAGTGCAGAATGTGTTACACTGGATTTATCTTATTATGTGTCAGTCTGCACACTGCTTCATCTGTATTTTCACTTCCCCATCCTCAGAAACCTGTGAAGACTCCTGTTGAGGGGGCAAAAGTTTGAGAAATGTGTCTGAGAACTTGAAAGATCATTAGGAAAATTAGGTCCTTCTGCCTGTTCCTACTGTCACTCCATGCTCAGTTAAGTGTCCTTTTATCTCCGCTGCAACCCAAAGCTCTTTAATTTTGTGATGCACCACTTTTGATGCCAGAGGAAGGCTGCTCTGTGGCTCCCTTGAAGCTGCATTTCTGTGAGCAGTATTGGGTTCTAGAGGCAAGGAAGCACAAAGCCATGGGAATAGTCTAGGAATCCTATTGATTGCCATCACTGAATGTGTATGTATCTATGATTTGTTACAAGCAATTTCCTGACACAGGCTGTCCCACGTCTTATTCTTTTTTAGGTGAACACCATTTTAGCATATAGACTTCACAAAGGGAAGAAATACATGAAGGAGTCAGGTAAAATCTGGGAGCTGTCAGTCATGGAAATGTCTTTTTTAATTTCCTTTTTCTCTTGGCAACTATTTTTATCATATTCAGGCATTAGCTCAGAGAGAAGTAATGTTCACTTCAAAAGCCACTTCCTCCTCAATAAATAATTCAGAGCCATAGATTGTTCATGAGGAAATATCAACACACTAGTAGTAATTTAATATACCGAGCAACCGCACTCACTTTAGCCTACATATGATTTAAATAGAATATGACAGTTTAGGGTCTCCATTTGCCCCATGGCATGTTGGGATCAAACTTGGCAAGTGATTGCAGTGTTCTCATATCTTCTGAAGAAGTGAATGAAAGTTGCATAATTCAGAGAGGATTTCTTAATTACATGCTAAATCAGAGTTTGCCTGCTTGTGTTCTGAATCCAAATTGTTGGCCAGGACTAGCTTTAAAGCATGTGAATATTTTCTCTGTCCTTTTTTAACTGGCATCTCACAATCATGTCTCATTTTTTTAACTCATTGAACAATTACTTTGAAGCACAGTTTCAGTATATCAGCTACCTCTGCTTTACCCAGTGGGTGAAGGTCTGTGCCTACCCATCCTGAGCTGTCTGAGCCATGGGATCTGTCTGCTGAGGACAATGTGCTTTCTGAAAGTTTTATCTCACTGTCCATCATATTTGAAAAATCATGGCAGTCAGGTGAAGTTCCCAACAACTGGAAAAAGGGAAATATAACCCCCATTTTCAAGAAGGGGAAAACAGAAGACCTGGGAAACTACAGACCAGTCAGTCTCACCACTGTGCCTGGCAGGATCATGGAGCAGATTCTCCTGGAAAGCATACTGAGGCACATGGAAAATGAGGTGGTTAGTGATAGCCAACATCTCTTCACTAAGGGCAAATCCTGACTGAACAATTTGGTGGGCTTCTGTGATGGGGCTACAGAACTGATGAGTGAGGGCCACGCAGTTGACATTGGACTTGTGCAAAGCCTTTGACACTGTCCCTCACGACATCCTTGTCTCTAAACTGGAGAGACACCAATTTGATGGGTGGACCACTCGGTGGATAAAGAACTGGCTGGATGGCCGCACGCAAAGAGTTGTGGTCACATGGCTTGATGTCCGGCTGGAGACCGGTAATGAGTGGTGTCCCTCAGGGATTGTTGTTGGGACCGGTCTTGTTCAACATCTTTGTCGGTGACATGGACAGTGGGATTGAGTGCGCCCTCAGCAAGTTTGCCGATGACACCAAGCTGTGTGGTTCGGTTGATACGCCAGAGGGAAGGGATGCCATCCAGAGGGACCTCGACACGCTTGTGAGGTGGGCTGATGCCAACCTTATGAAGTTTAACCATGCCAAGTGCAAGGTCCTACACCTGGGTTGGAGCAATCCCAGGCACAGCTACAGGTTGGGCAGAGAAGAGATCCAGAGCAGCCCTGCGGAGAAGGACTTGGGGGTGTTGGTCGATGGGAAACTTAACGTGAGCCGGCTACAGTGTGCGTTTGCAGCCCAGAAAGCCAACCGTATCCTGGGCTGCATCAAAAGGAGCGTGACCAGCAGGTCGAAGGAGGTGATCCTGCCCCTCTACTCTGCTCTCGTGAGACCTCACTTGTAGTATTGTGTGCAGTTCTGGTGTCCTCAACATAAAAAGGACATGGAACTGTTGGAACAAGTCCAGAGGAGGGCCATGAGGATGATCAGGGGACTGGAGCACCTCCCGTATGGAGACAGGCTGAGAAAGTTGGGGCTGTTCAGCCTGGAGAAGAGAAGGCTGCGTGGGGACCTCATAGCAGCCTTCCAGTATCTGAAGGGGACCTATAAGGATGCTGGGGATGGACTATTCATTGGGAACTGTAGTGACAGGACAAGGGGTAGTGGGCTCAAATTTAAACAGGGGAAGTTTAGATTGGATATAAGGAGGAATTTCTTTACTGTGAGGGTGGTGAGGCACTGCAACGGGCTGCACAAGGAAACGGTAAATGCTCCATTCCTGGCAAGGCCAGGTTGGATAAGGCCTTGAGTGACATGGTTTAGTGTGAGGTGTTCCTGCCCATGGCAGGGGGCTTAGAGCTAAATGATCTTAAGGTCCTTTCCAACCCTAGCCATTCTAGGATTCTATGATTTACTTTTCAAATCTTCCTGTGTCACTATAGGCCAGCACCTTGCACCACAGGATGTTAGCTACTGATGGTGCTGAGAAGGTTTGTGTTTCTTTCTGTCTTAAATAGGTATGGTTAAAAATAGATAAATTCCTTCTTACGCTGTTCTTGTCCTAATAGTGGTAGGAAAAACCTCAGTGGTAGGACTTCTGTTTTACTACATCCCTTTTTATGGGTGGCTCTGCTGTATTTGGGCTGGTTTGTGCTTGGTACATCACAAATATGGCATAAATTTTCCTCTGTTTTGGGTGAAGGTAATGCTAGCCTTGTTATTTAACTTCTGGGTTAACCTGGTCTTTCAGCAGGACTATACCAGAGATTTTCATTCTGGAAACAGCCTCCTGATCATATGGTATGCATGTACAAGCAAGGAACATTAGGTCAGTGGTAGATGTGTCTTTAAAATGTTTGGAAATTTCTTTTATGTTCCCATGGGATAAGAGAGTGCACACATAATAGAGCATTGATGATCAGGTCATAACTCATAACGCGACAAGGAATGTGTTTTGAAGCAGCAGCCATTACTGTGCAGCTGGATGAAAGAGATGTCTAAAGATGCACTCTTGTCTAATTGAGAAACTAGCCTGAAGTTGGTGCTGACACATCTGGAAGAAAAACTTTGAGAAATGAGAGGGACGGCTGGGGGAAATTTATATATCCCTTTTATACCTTTTTTATATATGTATTGATTGGGGGAAATTCATATATCCGTATACCTTTTTATATATACATATATATATATATATATATATACAAATTTAGTGGAAGAGGAGTAAAATGAGGAAAATGAAGATAGAACTGTGGATATAGAAGTGTAATTTGTTTGGCAAAGAAAACTCTTAAGCAGTTGAGAAAGCAGTGTCAATAACACGTTGCTAGGATTGGGCTTGATCTGTTCAGTGGCTGAGTGTTGTCCCTAAGGAAAAGCTGAAACATGGATGCAGATCTGCCAAAAACCTGTGCCAGAAAAGGGAAGAAGTAGGAGCATCCGTGCAGAACTTCTATCAGGTGAATTTATGACTGGAAAAGGGCTTGAATGTTGTATGCTACTGAGAAAAGAGAACTCAAACTAGAGGCCTGCTGGTATACTACTGAGTATAAATGACATAACAACTTGAAAGAGTGGGTTATAACATGTTAAAAAATGTCTGAAAATTAAGTTTACCTGGCCTAGCACTATGCTTCTGTAATGGCTTGCTGGAGTCCTGTTGTGAGAAGGGAAGGACGATCCAGAAATCCATGGAAATGTATCATCATGGAAGATTTTAACAATGTAAATGGATATTTGAAAATACAGCCTATTAGTAACCATCATAGATGTTTTCATGTGGTGGCTAAGAGTCTTCATCCAGTAGCTAATGTATCGGTACGGTGTGTTACAATGTTCTGGTTTCGGAATCTTTAAAATTTCTCAGTAAGCAATGAAGACACTATGGAAGGCTGATAACACCAACTAATGTTCAAGAGAGTGGTCACAGATACCTTCCTTTTATGTTTCTTGAGGAAATAAAGAAGTTGCTAAGTGTGGGGGATTTTTTGTTTGAGTTGGTTTTTTCTCCCTCAAAAGAGCAAAATTTCGTAATGGAGAGAAATGGCTGGTAGCAGAAACTTGCAGATATAAGTATATAAATAAATCCTAAATTTCTTTGAAATTAATGATGCTAACGCTGCCAGGTATCTGAACATCAAAAAGAAGACTGTAGGCTGTGGCTCTAAAATAAAGTCTATGTATGCAACACCATTAGGAATATGCAAGAGACAACTTCCCTCCTTGTACCCTTTCCTTCCCAGTTGTGTGATAAGCACTAAGTCTCAGAGGTCAAGAGGTTTGGAGATAAAGTGGAAATGTCCAAAGCCAAGGTGAGGTGGGCTTTACAGAAGAAATTACAAATAGCAAAATGCTCTTCAGCTATGTAGTAGGGACAGAAAAAGGAAGAAAGAGAGCTGCTATTTTGTGACAGTGGATATTAAAGATAATCTAGATATGGCTCGGTGCTTTCCCTCATTTTTCAGTAAAGATTATTATGTTAGCAGGGTGGCAAAGGGAAGACGGATAATGTACATGATGGTATTAAAATAGAAATAACTACAGCTGCAGAGAAAACTACAGTAAATTAGTTTATCTTTGTAAAATCAAAGGAAATTAATAATTTCCATTACAGAATACTAAAAGAATGGTGAATTACATCTATATTTTGAATCTGTTAAGATAGAGATAGTACCATAGGACTGGAGAACCACTGCGTATGTAGGAAGCTGGGAAATAAAATTACTCAACAACTAGAGATCTGTGAGTTAAGTGAAGCTTTAAGTATCCTTTCCTTTAAACACTTTTCTAAAGTCATACAGTTAAAGAGGGGAGTAGAATTAAGTGGAACAAGATTTACTAAAGATCAGTACTGCCAGACTGACATGGGAACTTTCCCAGAACTGAATTGAATTTTAGAGATGAAGATAATGCTGTATATGCACTCTGTCTGGCACAGGAAAATTTTTGGTGCAACCTAGAATTTTTCAGCGAGGCTGTATAAGAAGGGGATTAGGAAGGGGCTGTGTAGTAGGAAAGGAATTAACTTGCTAGTGGGTGTAAGTAGAACCCATGCACCTGAACTGTGAGAAGGGCACTGTGTGGCCACAGTGTGACTTCACTTGGTGCACCATGAGCTCTGGCTCGTGGTGCACTAAGTAAGAACTTGTATTCCTCTTAGCCTCTTACTTCTCCTCCTCCCATTCAGAGACTTATGTTTAAATCAGTGCATTGACATTTTGCCAAAATTTCCAACCTATAGCTCCTTTCGTTTTCAAAATTCTGAATTCTATATCAGATAGAAGTTTGCATTTCACAGCCTGGTTGGAGCTTATTGGGATTTTGTTTATTCTCCAGGCATGATCTGAACAGATAAAAAAATGCTGGTAGAAATACAGTCAAAACAAATTGAGGCTTTCTACATTTTGATTTTGCTCCATGGAGATGTATTGTCACATGCTATGAAATCAGATGGTTTAAAAAACTTCAGAGTCGAAGATTTAAGTTTCCACTAAATATCTTCTCAAATAGGATTCAGGCTTGTGTATCTGTGGCATACCCCAAGACCACAGTTAAATTAGAGCTTTACATATGTTGCAGCATGCCAGGAAATTTTGCTTAAACTTTGTTATGATGTATATACAGGATCAAGCTTTTTCAAGAGGTATAATACTCAGTTTAGATATGTAATCTTGATGGGTGTTTACTGGCTACTCAGCAGCCATGAGCAGTCAGGTGTTTAGTTAGGTGTCTGTATATGACAAAGGGAACTGTTATAGCTAAAGGTTGTGACTGACTTTATATCAATTAGATCCAAAGTGCAGAGATAAATTACTCCAAGCAAAAGCTTGGAGTTATTTACTTGACCATGTGCTGTGTACTTTGCAAGATTACCTGCTTGGAGTTTTCAGGGTAACAGTAAAAGGACTTTTGTCAGTTTCTGCAAAGTCAGGTGGTGGTGGGTTTTGTGTGTGTGGTAGTTTGTAGTATCCTTAAGTGAAAATGTAAAAATAACATCATGTTACTGTGGAAATGGCTTTATTTTAATTTTTGTACTTTCAAACATTTTCACCTGCTGCTGCAGAATGAGTGCAACAGCCAGAGAATGAGATTAATTGTGAAACAGAACAGTATTGCTTCACTGAGCCACGTTACATATTCCTTGTCCAAAACTGTACTGACACAGGTATATGTCAAGCAGTGTTGAAGAGCTTGCTTTAGGCTATGTTCAGTAGTGTTTGTTGGTTCATACTAGAGTTTTTCTAACCTCAGGCATGGAGGTGTCCCTTTTCCCTGGTGTTACATAAATCTAGGTGCTTCAGAAATTGAGTTAGCCTGAAGGAGAAAAAAATAAATTGATATTTTGGACTGAATCTGGAGTGTATTCTCTCTCGTGCAGCATACCACAGGTCTAACAGGTTAAGTAGTACTTAATGTTAAACCGATTTAAAGTACAAGAGGTAACTGGGCAGGTTGCCCTGCATGCCAGTCTGCAGAATAGAGGAACCCCTGCTTTAGGATTCACATGAAGTCCCCACTCATTTAATAGAATGTCTGACTTCTTCAATCAGCCTACTGACACTAGTTCAGTAATTCAGTAATTACTGATGAGGGGTGGGGGCTGGGGGGTTGGAACCAGGCCAATAAGTTGTGTTGGAAGTTTGCTAGTAATAGTTGCAAAAGGAATTAATCAGTGTGAGCAATGGCACTTTTTTCCCCCAAGAGTAGGGGTTTTTGTTTGGTAAGTAGTGCTTCAGCAGCCCTCACAGTGAGGAAATGTATATAGAGCTCTGGTCCTGCAGACACCACACCACCTGTGTTAAGTATATGTGTGTATATATATATATATATATATATTTTTTTTTACATATCTACACATGCATATGTGTATATATACAAGCAGCTGAAGAATCAGGGCCACAGTTTATTAAGCACAAACAAATGAAGTCACATGAGTGAGCCAGAGAAATAAATGATTAAAAAAATAAAATATTAAGCATGTGTAATATGGAAAACTTATGTTTGGCTTACATTGCTTCTACCATTCGTTCTAACTACCATTCATTCAGATACAACAAAATATTATTGGACCAGAAAATTGTTCAATTTCAGCTGCAGATTTAGATTCATGAGTAGACATGAGGCGTCATGGAGAGCAGATTAGTTTGCACTGCTAAGGCATCCAGAGTTGTATGTTCTGCTGATATTCTGTATTTGCATGCTTCTTGATGTTAAAACTAACGTAAAAATTTTTTACAAGTCAGCAAAAATTATTCTGGGTGTGCTTTAGGCGAGTGAAATTTTTGCTGAAAAACAGGACACATGTCAATAGTGAGATTAGCTATACTGTGAAATATTACCCCTCAGGGAAGTTGTAGGAGACCAGTTGCACGGATCATTTAAATGCAATTAGAAAAAGCAGCAGAGGATGGAGCCAGGCAATTTTCCCCTCCCCCATTTGCTTCCTCCCCAAGTAAGTTTGAAAAATGTCATTTTGGGAAATAATAGCAGATTTAGGTTGCATTTAGCAAGTAGTTTTGGCTGAAGAGGGGTAATTTTGAGATACTTTATTCCAGTAATTCTGTGAAAATGTCTGCATGTTTGAGAAAGCACTTTCATGCTAAAAATGTGGCTTGTTCTGAAATTTGGTGCTTTTGTTTATGAATTGGCTCATACTTATTCCAGGTTGATGTAAAACTATGTAACTATATTTTTCTTTTCCTGCTTCTCTCCACAAGATCAGATTTTAATTGAGCTAAACTTGATTTCTTTTTTATTTTAATTTGCATTAAACCAGAGAATCTATTATTTGCCCAGTTCTAGAAAATGTACTGAGAAGTCAGTTTGAGGCTGGGAGAAGGACAGACTTCATGTTTTTTTCCTGTGAAGTCTTTTTCATTTAGGCTCTGTGATTTACAGTTAAGTTGTCTGCCTCAGTTTAGGTGATGCCTTTAGTAGCTTTTGAGTTTGTTTTTTGTGAAAATCTGGTGATGTATATCAATGACTTCAGTTTCAATATGAGGTAGACTTTCTCAGCCTCTCTCAAAATTAGGGTCTAAGTAGCTCAAATTTGGTGCTTAAAGCTGAAGCAGTTCTAAGTAAAAACTAAGGAGATCTTTAGTGTTTCGTAAATCTTAGTTGCTTTTCTGAGCAAGGGTGAATTTTACCCACTGAGCCCTAGAAGGTTGCCTTGTATGTACCTTTCACTGTATGCATATCAAATTCTCTGACAGATGGGGAAGAACTGAAACTAGTGGTGCTTCATAAAAATAAGAGTTTTGGCACTACTGGGATTAACACTGGCAATATTTAGCAGTCTATGGTAAAGCAGTGGATTTATAATTCAGAATATGTAACTTCATTAATCATGTTTGTTTCATAAGTGTGCTTAGAAATGAAAATGTGCTTAGAAATGAAAGTTGTCTACAAAAGCTTGGTTTTGCCTAGTTACTTCGGAAAGGTGGTGTTCTCTCCCTCTGTTGCTGTCGTTAATTAGGAAAGGAGAGATGGATGTGTAGAATTAGGTTGCAAGTAATCTCATCTGAATATTTAATCATAAATGATTAAGATGAAGATTTATAACACAGCTTTTGGCATTCTAGCTGATATAGCAAGGTTAATAGAGCTATATTCTCCCCAGTTATGAATTGTCTGGGAAAGCAGGAAAGACAGTAGTGTGTACAGACATTAGAGGGCAATAAGATGTCCAAGAATGTTCTTTCACTTCTTTATTTTTAGAAAAAACATGTGCTGATAGTTTGATGTGGCATTAAAAGTTCCATGAAAGAAATTTTAAACAGAAAAAGAAACCAAAACTGAAAGGAAAAGTATTTTCCAAGAAAACATACAGCAGTGGATTTTCATATGAAAATAAATGATCAACTTTATCTGAAAAATCTGAGATGGCATTTGCTTGGATAAACAGCTAATTGTGTGTGATATTGTCAGAAACTGTCCTGTGCTGTATAGTTGCACCTTTTTGGATTGGAGACTACTGAGCTGCATTTTATACATAACAGTTATATATAACTGGAAAGTTATTAGGAAGTACGGTAGTACTACAATTATTAGTTCATTATTCTTACAATATATTATCTCATAATCTTCCAAACAAGAAAGAATTACTGTTAGGTATAATGCTGCTGTAGAGGACCTGAAATGTCATTAGATAATTCTTGGTTTGCTTGAGGAAGAGCTGGGATACTGAAAGAGATGCCAAAAAAAAAAAAAAAAAGGGGGGGGGGGTTGGGGACAAACATGGGCATGTACAATGGAAATAGAGCATCTACACCCAGAATTCCATCTGAAATTCAGTTTAGCCATTATCTCAGCCTGGAAATGTTCAAACTCTATGGGCAACCTGTTTTAGACTATGTATTTATGTAAGGTGAAAAAAAGACTGCTTCTGACATGTGGAAACATCTCAGTATTGATATAGCTGGTCAAGTTGTTTGTGTCAACCCTAGCTCAGCCTGGGATCTAAAAAGAAATGTTCCATACACGTATTGTGAGCATGCACTGAGAGACAGTCTCCAAGGTTGCCAATCAGTGTTTCCAGGATCAAAATCTTGGAAATTACTAGCTTAGGTGTTGTGCTGTTTTCAAGTCCCACACAGTCCCGCTTGGCTTTGCGCAGATTTAGGACCTGCTACCATCAGCCTGTGATTGTCTATTTTCTCTCTGTTCATGGCAGGGTTTACGATAGGGTTCTTACTAGTACTCAGCATTGGCCAAACTATATTGCCACTCAAGTGAAATTTTTTACCAGGGCCTTTAAAAAGTGAGTTAGGAGATCGACATTTTAAAAAATCTATGGCATGGGAATTGACAAAGACTGGATTTATCCTAGGAAACCTAATCTTGCATTCAGCTTAAAGCAAGGAGTCTCCCCCAGGAGGGGAGTTGACAGCGGAAGACTGGTTGTAGCTGCTTGGTGCTTTGAATTATTGTCCTAGAAGAGCCTGTCTCTTCTGCTGCCTGTAGGAGGAACCTAGGGAGCCTGGAAAGAAGCCAGCCCCTGTAAATATCTCCTCAAGTGTCTTTCCCTCCTGTCCTCCTTACTTCTGTCTTTCTAGCCTGGACTATTATTGCTGTCCCTTTCTTGCATCCTTTGATATTCCCGCTGTCTGCCCCTATTTTTCTTATTCACTGCTACCATATTTCAGGTGGGAGTGCTACCTTTCCTGTTCAGAAATGCCTCCCTTACAACATTGACCTACTTCTGGTGTTCATATCTGTTTGCCTATGTAATTTATCACATAATTTGTGTTGAGGATAGAGTAACTGTTCTGCACCATAGGTAGCTGTCCTTTTTGGTTTTGTAGGAGGTGGAGAGGGTTTTTTCTACCAGACTTCACAACTTTCAGCAATAAATGAGCTATTTAAGCCTTTTTGCAAAAGCCATTGTTCTCTTTCTGTAAAGTCAAAAGAATTGACATATCTCATTAGTCTGTTAAGCAGTACAAAGATAAATGCCTTATATATAAGAATGAATACAGATAATGCTACCAATTAATTGGTATGCTTCATAAATATAAACTACACTGTCTATGGAGGGCTTTTCCTTCTAGAATCTCATGGGTTTTTTTTAAAAAATCATAGATAATTTAGTATTTTAAATAGATGAATACTAATATTAGGCGGTCATAGATGAAAACTGTCAGTCTGCAGTCAGATGTGGGTACTGTCTTTGCTTTGTTAAGCAAAAGTGTATTTAACTCATGTTTCTGTTTCTTTCTTAAACAGTTGGAGATTTTGATAGAATAGGGTTTTTAATGACTTTGTAAACAAGGTATGAGATGATTGAGTTCTCATAGGCAAGTGGTGAGTTGTGATCACTATTTCTTACTGGCTGCAAGTTAATTATGAAGCTAATCCATGCTAAAATGTTTGAGGCTTCTTTCTGTATTGTTGCTCATCTGGGTCGATATTTACTAGTGCAAAATGAAATTTGATACACAAACAAAATCCAGGCATTTTTTACTCAGGTATATATAGGCTTACATATGACAGAAAAATGCACTGTCGGCTCCCACTTTATTTGAAATTCAGTCCCTCTCCATAATTTCCGGCCCCCTCCTGTTATGTGTTTGTTTCGTTGACCTTCTAAATTTTGCCTTAAAATATGTTTCTGTGGGTAATTACACTAAATACCCCTATTTGAAGGCCTGCTGAGCAGGGCTGGATCTTTAACCTGTAAACTTTCTCAGGCAGAGACCATATCTAAAGTGCTTATAAAATTCTTATCTTGACAATGATGACTAATATGACTGAATTGGAAAATAATAGCAGGTAATAATGAGGGGATTTTCAGGAAATTAATACAATCAATAGACCATCTCGGCCCTGATGGGAGACATGCCTGCTTTTTTAGGCAGAGAGTCCTTCTGCATGGGAATTATGTGAGGTCTGGTGAAGGGACAGCATATCCGAATGACTGGCTGCTTTTCCCAGTTGTATCAGCAGGAATAATAAAAGATACTTCCTCTCCCCTTTTATCCCGAAACCACTATGCCTACAGCAGCGCTACCAAATTACAGGTAAGAGATTTGTGATGGGTGCCTGGAGTAAGTTAACAGCAGTGAACTGACAGTGACCTGTAACATAGCCCAGGGTTGAAGGTACTGAAGGTAGGCAGAGTTGAATGGTAAATGGTTAAGATACGATCCATGTTGCAGTCCTCCCTATGCAATTCCTTACAAGGAGGTATAGTAAATCCAGATGACAGATATGCTTTTTTGTATGCACACTACTTCATTCATAAGGGAAAAGTAAATACTTGTTTTTCCTGGTTTGTTTGCAAAACTGCAGACAAGTGACAGCGTTAGCTGGTAAAAAATAAGTAAATTGTTCGTCTGTGTTGCCAGTGTTAGAAGAGCAGATGTGACAGATATTCCTAAAGCAACTTTTCATTCATATGCTGAAGTCAGAAAGAGCATAATTATAAGTTAACTGAAAATAAGAGCCAGTTTTCTTATTGACAGCTGTCAGTAAATACCAGTACGGCAAAAAAATATTTGACCAAAGCGTGTTCGTCTAAAATCGCTAACTGCTAAATTTGCTGAGACTGTTCATGGAGTTGTTGGGTTTTTTGCTGCTAAAAAGTGATGCTAATGATTACATTTCCATTTTGAAGCAATTTTTATTGCAGTACTTGGAAAATATGAAAAAATCTTTACTGGCACTATTTGCAGGAAAATTAATTCTTTTCAAAGCTATTCTACTAAATGGAATAGAATTTCCTAATAGCCTTTGATTAAAATAGTCCTTTTTAAATATATTTCTGCATCCTTTAGATATCTTCTCCCAGTGCTTTATTGCATTACTTCAATTTTACTGCTGTCAGTGCAAAATTTCTCTTTAAGGAACACTTGAATTCTGCCAGTAGGCAATACCATTTCTGTTCTAGACACTGATATAAATAATATTTCTTCTTTTTTTAAGGGATAATTCTATCCAGAAAAAATCCTCACAACAAAATATTTCAGAAAAGCAGTTTTCTAGCATGTTATTAATAAATATATGTGTATCATACGGATCAAGGCCAGGTTAGATGGGCTTTGAGCAACCTGGTCTAGTAGAAGGTGTCCTATGGCAGGGGGGTGGAACTAAATGATCTTTAAGACCCCTTCCAACTCAAACCATTCTGTGGTTCTATAAATTCCTGCAAACATGCACAGACCTTCCCTTCTGCATACTGTTTGATTGGCATGAACATAATTATGCAGAGATTTACAAATTATAATATTAGCCATGTCCCCATCTGTCCTTTCCCACTATTTTTGCAGGCACCTTTCTGATGCTATTTGTGGTGCAATGGTTCGCTGTTTCAGGCACCAATACAAATGGTGTCCTTTTGTGCTTGGACCAGTTCATTAGTGGTATGGTTTTCCGTCTAGTTGTAACTTGAGACCTAGCAGTAGTGTCCCAGCAATAATGGCTAAGGCAAGAATTGTTAAATAACTTTGTCTCATTTCAGTTGATGAAATGGAAATTGAGAAGTCTCAGTATGAACCTTATTAATGCTGTCCAATGTATATGAAGAGGAATAGTATGCACATTTGTGCATACACGTATGCCTGCACCTGCCTTAAAAGGGTGCAGATCTCTTTGGAAGATCACCTCTGCTGGTGGCTTGCTGGAGAGCTGTGTGGGACCTGCATGTTCATGAGACCCTCTGAATATCTCCATCATGAAAACTTTTCAGGCCACATGCTTTGTCAACAGGACCACTTGTTTCAAACCGTAATGGCATCACAGTGTTCTTATGGTTGAGCTCTGCCTTGCAGGACCTTTGTGGAAGCAGGAGGAGAGCCTGAACCTCCAATGGTGTAGTGAAAAATGACTAGACAAAAAATATGCCAAATGAAGTGAACAGACAAGAATGGCAAGGAAAAATGAATTAAATCTTATCTAGCTTGTTAATAGTATGTATTACTGCTGATTCCAATAATAAATGAACTAATTTCAGTTGAATTTAATTCTAAGTTTTTAATTCAATATTTCAATGAAAATATTTATCAGCTGACTACTTTTGTTCTAAGTCATCAGTCTTAAGACTTCACAAATGACAGAAAGAAATCAAATGAAGATAGCTTTCTATCATGAATTTTAATTCTATCACTGGCCCAGGTTCTGTTTTCTAAATGAAATATTCTCATCTTCTGAAAATTCTGGCCCAAGTCCAGCATCAGAGCTATTGTATACTGAAACCCTCCGAAAAGGTAATCCAAATTAAATAGAAGTGTGAACCCACAGTGGATTAATTAAATGGCATTAAACTCTCCTGTGGATACCCCGAATCAGAATTAAAAGTGTCTTGATTCAATTTAACTTAATTTCCAGAGCAAATTAGATAATTAAGTGTGCTGTAATTTTGAATGAAAGTGTCTACACAGAGGTTTAATATCTTTTGACTAATCCACTTTAAAAATTAATTCAGATTAACTTTCTTGAGTGACCCGTGTACTGGCAAACCCTCAATAACTTGATAGAAAGTTGAAATGAGCAATGCTGTAAGGCTAGAAAAAACTGTAATTGTGACTAGTAGCTCAGACTTGATTTTTGTCTTAGAATTTTGTTCAGTCAAGAAGCAGCTCTATTTCTTTGGCTAGAAATTGTTCTTCATTAATAAGACATTCTCTGTCAAAGAAAGGGAAATAGTTGTGCAGCCTTAAAAATTAAGGGCGCATGATTGTGCAGTTGGTGTTGCCACAGATGCTATGTATGATACCTTTTTGAACATCACAGCAGAGAGATCCCACGTATTTCTGATATTACAAGAACAGAACAGAATTAAAGCATTACCCAAATGGTGAGGAGGAAAGAGAAGTCCAGTCAATGTTTCTTATTTGGTCAAAAATCATGGGCTACCATCAATCTATTCCAATATTGATTACAAGCTGAAAGGGAATTGCTGGGATGGGGATGTGAAGTGGAGAGTTCTGCCCTAGTATAAGTAAAAAACAAATTAATTGGTAGCCTTACATGATCAAATAACATGAGTTAAGAATGATTACAGTACTGACAGTCAGGATGGAGAGGAGAAGGTGAATGTGACTTGATATCTGCGCAGCAATGGAGAAGCAAATGGCAAGGAAGAGAGAAGTGGAGAAGCACAGGTCTCCCAACAGTGAAAATTCCTGTGCAAAACCTGTGGGTACTGTCTCACTTTAGCCTGGGCCACGGGTCACCTCAATGAGCTATGAGGGGACCTGGCAGGGCCAAAGTTGAGGTGAAAGAGATGAAGCATAATCCGTGCCCATAAAGGGTTCCCTGAGCCATCATCTTTATCTGTCCCATGCTTTCAGGAACTCCTTTGACATTTTGGACTTGTTGACTCTGTCTCAGCTAAGGGGGTGGAATGGGAGGTGTTTCATCTTTCTTCAGCTGATTGTAAAGAACAACATGCAAAGAGAAGCCAGTTTTATGCCATATGAGACCCAAGTGCTGCCAAGCAAAGAGCAGAAGGGCAGGTGCCCCACTGAGGGAAGACAGGGTAAATATCAGGGAAGAGGGGTAAGGACTGAGCTGCTGTCTTGCAGAAATGCTGCTTCCTGCATTAACCCAGAGACTAACTTATTTATCTTGGTCAACTGTTTTTCATGATTGGTATTTTATTATAATTTTTGTGGTTAGTAACTTGTGGACTCCTTAAGATTCCAGGACTTGGTGCTCTGTTTTGGTCACATGATACAAAGAAGCTACAATATAGTTGAGACAATATCAAATGCATGATTTAATTGTACTTAGAATATTTGTCCTCCTATTTATCCACTTCTCTTATACTGTGTCCATTGCAAGAGCTTTTAAGACCAAATATCAGCCTTCACACTCTTACAGAAATTATAGCAGCTACTGCTAGTAAAACAGAGAAACAGGTGCATAAGAAAATGAGATTTTAAATGTCTGCTTTAATTTTACTGCAAGAATAAGCTCTGGAAACAAAACCCTGATTGGAAAAGTGTAGAGAATCAAAAACAAGTTGCATGAGTGTCTTCACTACATCTTAATTATGAGGAAATTTTGCCACATTTTCATTCTGTATTATTATCAGAGCACAATTTTCATGCCTTTCATATTCTAAAAACTCCAGAATGACACACACATTTATTTCTAGTATTAAATTGTGCTGCTAAAGCACATTCTGTTTGGCATGACGTCCTTTCAGTTTAATTTTCTCCAAAAATCCGTTTCATCTTTTCAGAATATAAATGGCATACCATTGACCCTTCAACTTCCTGCTATTCCCTCCTGTCTTCAGTACTCAGATGACTAAGTTGGGAACGTGTTCAAGTGGTGGCATCTGGCTCTTTGGGGAGCTCTGTGAGCAATTATGTTGGCAGCTTTACAGATGGCTCTTCATGCATTGTGGGGTGAATTTGAGCTTTTATCTTTTAGATATCTGTGATTTGGAAGAACTTGCAGGCTGGTAAATAACTGCACTCTTCCTTCTTGAGCACCCTTTCAAGGCTAAACTAAATGCTGCTGCATTAAAAGCTCATTGCTTTATGAACCAGACACAAATAAAAACCATACAAGTGGTCATCTGCAAAGTTGGTTTCAGAGGCTTGGATACATAAATAGCATTCTTATTGAAGACTCTGCTCTTTTTCTTCCGTATAATAGGCATTGTCTTGTTAGCCAAATATTTTCCCACTGGAAATTTAAATTCTAGTCCTTGAAACAGAGCTATTAACTCTTTAAAGAGAGTATTTACTTAATTTATAGTCCCCTTTAAAGACTAGTTGATTCAGATGTGTGTGGAGGATTTTAAAACCTGCATGTTTTGAGCTTCGTTTGGGGTTTTTTGTGGTTTTTTTCTGTTTTTTTGTTTTGGTTTTTTTTTGGGGGGGGGGTGTTTTTTTTTTTTTTGTTTTTTTTTTTTTTTTTTGCGGGGGTGTTAATACATGTATCTGTTAGCTATATTTAGAATAATCAGAAGAAAGCCTTATCAAAAGTTTGTATCTTCTCAGAAAACCGTTAATACTGAAGCGATCAGGCTGCAGATCAGAGAGCACTGATGAGTGCAGGACTGTGAGAGCTTCTAGACACTAGGGCCTTTGTTTTTTTGACCCAAGATAAATAAAAGTGTGGAGACCAATTTGTTTTTATTTTCAGAGCACATCTGACTTTATCTCAAGCAATTTACTTGATTTCTTTTGGGGACATGGAGGCATGTGTAGGTAGGTATGATAAGGCTTGAAAATTTGTCGGTATCGGTTAACAATTAGCTTCAGCATCTAAAACATGTCAAAGTCCAAGATGAGATGTAGTGAAGATGTCTCACTTCACTTTCTTAATTGAGTCCAGAGGACAGCAGATTCACATGTGAAAACTGCATCAATACACCTAAGACAGTACGCTGAGGGACTTGTATGTGAAACACAGCAAAAGGGACAGTCCAGTCCAGAGCTTCTCACATGGAGCCTGTGAAGGGAATTGCTGGTGGGGTTAGTCTGCTGATCTACCTACCTTCTGTCTGTCTAGAAGGGGTGCTGTTAAGCAAGCAAGAGGATGCAAGAGAAATCTGGACACTGATTCTTTACATCTAGAGATATGGATTATCTATAAGAATCACAAATGTCTTGTTCTCAAAAAACCCACTCTCCTCAGTCTCAGGAAAACATTTGATAGTTACATTGCTGCCAAGATGATGCATTGCCTGTTGGGGTTCGAGCTTGCTGAAATCAAGAGGGGTTTTTTGCAGTGACTAATTTTTACAGTTGCATAGCTCCCCCTGGAGCAAAATGAGGTCCTGGGACCTGGCAGCGAGGGAGAGAGACTCCCAGAAGTGGTGAGCAAATATATAAGCTGTGTGATGTAACCTGTAAAATCCTCGCATCAGAATACTGTGTCATTGCAGAAAGTTCTCCAGAATTTTCACTTTGATTAAAACCACTTGATTACAATCTTTGATTATAAAGCGTTTCATAATATGTTCTTTATGAAGCATTCCAGGAATGAGGAGTTTTACATAGCATTTCTAATGAAGTGGATTTTGAGCAAATGCATCGTATCTGAGTTGTTACGAGTTCATAATCTTTTTTAATACTTAGCAACTTCTGACTAATCTTTGTTCCAGTTGTAAGACTGTAATGTACTCATTTGAAAAATTAGCTGATATTTTGTGAGGATACCTAAAGTAAAATGTGAATCAGCTTAAAGGACTTAGCAGAAAGCCAGAATTTTTGTATCTCCTATAGAAGATTGAATTGAAGCCTTTGAGGTTGCAGTGTTCTCACTCCCAGTCACAACCAAGAGACAGTAAAAGTCGTTAATGAACTGTGAAGATTCTATGGCTTTCATGTGTCTTAGCCAGTTTGATTACTGAAGTGTACATGGTTTTAAAGAGTTAATTTCTGCCTGAGACAACTGGCACACAGAGGAACATGGCAGTGGCCTTAGACAGCCCTTCTGGTGGCATTTAAGAGGTGAAGTAGGGAGCTAGCTAATTTTGAAGGCGATCATGACTCTCCATTCCTGCTTCCTGCAGGGGGAAGAGGAACTAAAATGGCCAGACTCAGAAGGGCCAGACAGGATTCTCAAGGAGAACACTGAAGTTAGGGAAGATAAGATAGAACCTGGCTTTTGTGTCAGTGCTTTTTCTGTTTTCCGAATAAGCTGTTTTGAGTTCCTGTATTTATCACCCAGCAACATCTCCAGAGAGATGTCCCTTGCAGATGTAAAACTCATTATGGCATGCTGAAAAATGAGGCTAGTGTAAGGTGAAGACATCTAACTGATGAACCCAGGAGGTTTAAAAAACACAAAAGTGTTTAGGTACACACCCTTGGACCACATCCTAATGCTATTTTGTGATGAAACCTGAGTATATACCCTTGGTGTCTCTGAAAATAAACCTGGGTGTGTGAGTAGAAAGAGAGCTAGGTGCACACGAGTGGATCACTTGATCTTGATAAGAGAGGCCAAAACTTGAGTACTGTGTGTGCAGTGTTAGTAACACTGTGTTAGTAGTTTGGTGCTCTAGCTCAGTAGTCTCCAAATTAGGGTGCATACACAAGACAATCCATTTGGGTGTAGGAAGAAAATACATTTTGTACCATTAATAAAACAATATTTAAAAAATAGTGTTTATTTTATCTTTATCTCATCCTTTTCAATTTATATTTTTGTGTATGCTTTACAATATACATAATATATTAGTACAGTGGTACATTAATATAATTAATAAAATTAATTTTGCTAAAAATGTTTTTACTTGTAAGGTTTACAATCTAGCTGATTTCTCAGGTTAAGGAATATTTGGCTCTTCTGCAGCTCTAAGAGGACTGTCTTAGGAAGGTACTGTCTGTAAAGTCAAATGTATAGACTCTGCTGTAGATCTGCCAAATGCATGTAAGTCATGTCTAAAGGTAGCATGTGACCGGAGAAAGATTTAGAAGAGAAACAATTTCCAATAGCATGGCATAATCTTTGTTTGCATAATGTTTAACTGCTTCTTAGTAAAAGGTAGTTAAAGTCTCATTATAATAGTTTTAAAATTACTGCATTTGCTCAGAAGCAATGAATTATTAACTAAAAGGACCTAAATACAATAATTCATCCACTTAAGCAGATAAGTTTCCTGATGGAAACTCAATTCCAAATTTATAATAACAAAACCCAACAAGCAATGATTTTGAGATATTTTATCACTGGTGCCAAGTATTATTCAAAAGCATTACATATACAGTTTTGGTGGGGTTTTTTTCCCTTTAAAAATCATTTCCGAGGCAGATGAAGTTCTCTCATGTATTAAGTAGGGCAGAAGCCTGACCAGATTCTACTGACTGTCAGTAGAAAAAAAAAGTATGAGAGACAAATGAACTAAATGTCTAGCATTAACCAGTAGGATCTATTTTTGCAAGGCATCTCTCTGAACATACTTCAGGAAGCAGTATGGATGCCATGAAAATTCTTAAAATGACAGATTTATTATTGGTTTAAGCACTTCAGGTGCTGAATGCCTGCTTCTGTCTGCTCCTTGGCTAGCACTGGAAAATGTCCAATGAAAAGTCTCTATAACCCCAGGTCTCACAATCTACCTATAAAAAAAAAGAAAACCAGTGGAATATTCTTTCCTCATATTCCTCTTGGGTTTTAATCTATGTTGCTGACAAACTTGAAATACTAAAATATTGTATGTTAAACACACGCTGATGGGAATACACCAGTCTACCACAATGTATGGATATAAAGACAACCAGGATCAAAGCAATCGTTTCTAAACTCCCTCCCCAGTCAGCTCAGCTTAGAGAGTAAATGCTGTAGCCTGTAATATGCCCTAAGTTTGGCAGAACTGGGTCTGTTGACCTGACAGAGAGGCCAGGACCACATAGGAAGAAAGTCCTGAGGGCATGGTTTATGGAAGTGTGTGCTTTCAGCTTATGCCTTTTAGCTGCTTCCAGCTGATCCTAAATCATTTGGAGAAGTCAATTCCCTGGTTACTTAGGACCAAATCAGTTTTATATCAATTTCCATATCTTACTATCTGTATTTGCTGTAGTTAAAAATTCACATTCTGCATTGTACTGGCCTGTTATTAGTTTCTAGAAATATATATGAGGGTATCTGTGTAATATACATAATATAGGCAAATCCGTGCTTTACTAGCTTTTGTTTCCAAAAGACTTTAAGGCACAATGCATTAGTTGATTAATCTGCAGTCATGGCATGAATACTGAGAGTAAGTTACTTGGTGCTGCTTTGTTTTTAAATTAAGTGAGCACTCATGTTAAAAGGTTCTAGGAAATTAACAGCATCTCTTGCTCTGCTTGTTGTAGGAGCAGTGTAATTGTACAGAGGATGAGCACAGTGATATACACTTTCAGTTATGCATTCCATTGTGTAATGAACAATTTTTGGGAAAGAAGCCTGTATGGTAAATGCACAGCACAGTAGCAAAACTGCCAATAGCATCCAATATCTGATGGACTCAAACCACAAAACGCTTTCAGTAGTAGCTGTCTGCTGTCAGCAGTGCTGTGCCCTAGCTCATGCAGTGTAATTCAGCATTGGAGATTTGAGTTGATGATGCTTCTTTCAGACCCCTCACACAATGAATCCCTTCAGGCCCCTTCTCACACTGTCAGTCCTTTGCTGACATGGCCCTCTCACTGGCTTTCCATGATGGCATTCCACTGTAGGGGGAGAATACACAACCCTGTTGTCCTTCACTGGTTAGGCAACATCAGACAGTGTCCAGTTAATAGTAAAATTAAATAACGCCAATTAAATCGTAAGGGTTTTCTTCCCCTCAAAGGCACATATTGAATTTGTGTTCTGTACCTAAGATTAACAAAACTCCTAATCCAGAACTAATCCACATAAAAAAGGTTGGACTTGATGATCTTAAAGGTCTTTTCCAACCTAGTTGGTTCTATGATTCTAATACGTGATGAAGAGATAAGTAGAAAATGTGTGCAGCAGTTGTGGCTTGGAAATGGGATAATTAACTGTGCTGACATTCATGCAGTATTGACAACTTGATCTTTAGGTTGTCTATCGCCATTGGCTTAAAAATTGTGAAATTTTAATTCTACTGCATATTAGAATTTGTTTCCTTCTCTTTGTTGGCTTTTTAAGATCAAGGAGAACAATTAGTTTAAGGTTTTTCCTAAGCATATGGCTCAGAATTGTATTAGTTTTTAAAGATGTATTATTTTTGTGTAATCTCATTATACCAGCCTTAGGGAAAATACCAATTATTGTGTGATTTGCATGAGTTGGCAACACTGAAACAGTAGCGTGCTATGGTGCGGTGTATCACATGCTAATATCGCAGCACCGAGTGACTAATCTGCTGTTAAATCTCTGTTCTGTGGGGGATACCTTGAGAAAACCCTTTCTTGACAATGATAATCTCACTGCTGACCCTTTAAGTATCTTAAATTTTCTTAAAAGCTCAGAGAGAATAATGTGACGCTATTTTCTGCTCTTTATTGTGGATCTCATGAGAAGTGATGAAAAGAACAGATATACAGCAGACAAAAGAAAACCCACAGGTTAATACTTCTTTTGGATTCCTTCATATATTACACATTAGCATTCTTCACAGAAGTCTTTCTAGCAATCTTTTAAAGATGACATTCATACCTCTCAAAATAGGTTACCAGTTCTGTTTAAAATCATGAGTAATGAGTTAAAACCAATTTTGCATGTTCGTTTAGTGTTTCAGTTGGCAAGTTGAAGTTTTTTATGCGTTTAGAATATGCTGTGATTTACTGTCATTCTGGATTTATTGTCCAAGATTTAGAATGAGTAAAACAGTGGAATGCAAGAGACCAAATTCTGGTGGCATTTACACTCTTGTAAATTTGAGGTCATTTCACTGATTTTAATTAGTAATATTGCAGCTATACAGTAAGATTATGTCCACATTCAGAAAGCTTTCCTGATTAAAGCTAAACTGAGAGGGCAAATTATGTTTTGTTTAATGAATAGTTTGTAGTTCAAAAGATTATAGTTCAGGCTGAGATCTCCAAGAAGATTCATCTTTGCAGTAGGTTCCCAGTCCACTCAGTGAAAATATTCATTTCAGCTACTGTAAGACTAGAGTTCAGGGCCTTTGGAAAACTGGCTTTGTGTTACTATTAAAGCTTTTCAATGAGGCTTCCAATGCCTGGATATTTTCAAGGCAGTGTAAGGGCACATGAAGCATTCTGAAGGTGGGATATAATGCAGAATTGTGCCTTGTAATCATGCAGTTATTGATCCCAAAACAATAGAATTTACCTGTATTGTCATTTATTAGACATGGTGCTATTGCTGTGTTTATGATTTTGTTTCAATGTTTAGTTCACAACAGTATTCAGGGGTACTGTAAAGATACAGGAAAGAGAAGACCAATAACTGTCTTCGAAATGGCTATTTTAAGACAAAGTAACCACTTGTTCTCAGTGGCACAAAGGGACAAGAGATCTTTAAATTGGGGTGAACTTTAGGAAAGACTTCCTGTACAGAAGGAGGAGGGAGCGGCTGAGTGGATAAGATTGCCTTGTCCAAAAAGCAGTGCATCTCCTTCATGGTAATGGTATTTTGCAGTAAGGAAAGGGAATAGGAGCTACAGCAAGTGAGGTGAACATTGTTGAGGTATTTGATCTTCTTAGAAGGTCCTCATAGTTCTACTGTGAAATAATCACAGTATTCTGGTAAGAAGGACAAGGAAAACATCTTATTTCAGGCAGCTACTACAGCAAAATATTTATGAGAAAACTATATATGTACTCCTGCACTCCCTTTTCAGCTGAAGTAACAGCAATGCTGAATGCATTTAATTTGGAATTAGAAGCCTCCTGAATATTGGGATAATGATAGTTCTAGGGGTATATTAATGAATCTGTGTGAAGGAAGGCAGGGCTGGAAAATGGCTAATCAAAGCACAAGCTATTTTAAATGGATTCCAATTTTATCTTATGACCTTCACAAAAAATATACGATCTCTGTATCAGTAAATACTCCACTTTTTTTGCTTGCTTAGTGCTTCTAAAAATATTTTCTTCTTTATACTCAGAGAATACATAACACTTTGGCCTAAATAGGGGTCAAAATGCATTTCTTACTACCTGTATTTGCAGAGCTCTGTCAGCGGTTGAAACCAGCCAGTTACTTTCAAGAAGGGTAGATTTGGGGTAACTTTAAAAATCATAGAACAGTTTGGGTTTGAAGGGATCTTTAAAGATCACCTACCTCCGACCCCCCTGCCATTAGGAAGGGACCCCTTCCAATAGACCAGGTTGCTCAAAGTCCTATCCAACCTGTTCAGGTACTATTCAGAGGTGACAAAAGTAAGGGAGGGAAAAAAAACCCTACATAATGTTCAGCATAATTTCTGAACACACTAATTAAACATTTAAATATATTAGAAATGCAGTCGTATTTTATGAATATATGAAGCCCAGAATCGTCATCATCTAGTTAGTGGGATACTGTATAATGTTTCTTGCTGTTCCTATGTTGGTTGGGGATGTAATAGCAGTGTCTTTAAGAGTTAAACTGTCATTTCCCACACCTCCCACCTCCCCCCCCCCCAGTATGCGATTTTATGGTAGTTCAATAAAACTAATAATGGTTTGACAGCTTTTGCCTTGTTCTGTTGTGTTCTCATTTGCTTCTGTTAGTCACACAAATGCTCTGGTTCATGAATTAAATCCAAACTATGGCACTTCATGAATCCAAAGGGAAGCAGTGATTGGAGCCATGGAGACCCTTTATGTGTACTGAAAACCATAGTTGGGGCTGTGAGGTTGGATTATGCTCATAGTTGAAGGTTTTGATGTTGATAACTTTATAGGATGCAAGACAGGAATTTAAGATAGCAGGAGGTCGCCATCACAGATAGATGTTGGCAACATTAAGGCTTGCATTGCAATCCCCTCACAGATTCACAAAAGCTGTACCATGTGCAAAATTTTGTATTCAGATTAGTTTAACGCTTTGTGTCAGATGAAATGATGGAGCTCTGTGCAGAACTTCCTAGCTCATGGGCCTTTGTTCTATGTATCACTGCATTCCATCAGCTCCCAGTCAATGCAGTAGAAAGTTGAAGTATGGAGCACATTTCAGAAATTCTTAGTTCCTGATGGAATTGGGTCTTGCAGTTTGTTGTGTTGGTTTTTAGTTGGTTGGGTTGGGGTTTTTTGGTGTTGTTTTTTTTTTAATCTATTTATTTATTTACCTATATATATATATATGGGAATCCCTGTGGGTTTGTTGTTTTGTTTTGGGTTTTGTTTTGTTTGTTTGTTTGTTTTTGTTTTCTTTTCTTTTGTTGGGTTTTTTTTTTGTTTTTTGAATCCTGCTTTGAGTTTTGAAATCATACTTGTTCTTGCTTTGACTATTTGGGTTTGACTTGGTCAAATTTCTGGTACTTTTGTCATTCCATGGACAGCCCTGGAGTCAATCACACAGCACAAATAACAGTCAGGCGGTCCTTCTGTGCTGTGAATGGCGAAGGACAGAAGATGACTACAAAGAAATCAGATAATCCCACTTTGCTTTTTTTCTGTCACGTAAGTCAGGTAACACCTGTAAAAGGAAAAAAGATCTGTTGCATTAGATTGCCTTGTATATATTATCCTCCATTCTGCTGTATGGTTATTTTTTAAGAAACCTTGTCACTAAGCACTTCTCAAAGGGTTTTTACCTGAAATGCTGTTTTGGTAAAAGCCAGAACATTTTCTTAACCTGTTTGTTAAAAAAAACCCAACCAACCAAAAAAACCCCTAAACCCCCCCAAACCCAAACCAAACCAAACCAAAACCAACCAAACAAAAAAATCACGAACAACTCTAACAAAAAATCTGAGATTTTTTATGAATTCCAGAATGAAATTCTTGCTCAAGAACAAGAAAGCCTGGTAGTAGTAGCATAGTTGATCCAGATTCACTTTGTACATCTGTGCTCAAAAGTCTGGCTTGAGTTGGACACAGAAAGGGTTTGTGTACATTTCATCAATCAAAGAGAAATGAGCAGAGTATAGGCATGAATCCGGGACTCCCTTAGAATATGTCTGTCTCCCATTTTATTCCTGATTGGAGCTCTTTTGCTTCATATAGATAAATGCTCATGATGCTAGGAAAAGGAAAACTGATTTTTGAAGTGGTGAAAAGACCCTATGTACTTATTTTTGGCCCACTGAAACATTCATTCAGTAGTATGAAATCAAATGGTTCCAGCACAAGTATGGAGGAGAGGTTTATTTGGTATCAAGTTCCAGGGAGATCCCTAGCCTCTTAATTATCCTGTGTGCCTTCTCCCTTTTCCTACCTTCCCTTGCCCAGCTTTTATTTAGCAAGTTTTTTTGCATCAAAAGGAGCGTGACCAGCAGGTCGAAGGAGGTGATCCTGCCCCTCTACTCTGCTCTCGTGAGACCTCACTTGGAGTATTGTGTGCAGTTTTGGTGTCCTCAACATAAAAAGGACATGGAACTGTTGGAACAAGTCCAGAGGAGGGCCACGAGGATGGTCAGGGGACTGAAGCACCTCCCGTATGAAGATAGGTTGAGGAAGTTTGGGCTGTTCATCCTGGAGAAGAGAAGGCTGTGTGGAGACCTCATAGCAGCCTTCCAGTATCTGAAGGGGGCCTACAAGGATGGTGAGGAGGAACTCTTCATTAGGGACTGTAGTGACAGGACAAGGGGTAATGGGTTCAAACTTAAACAGGGGAAGTTTAGATTGGATATAAGGAGGAATTTCTTTACTGAGAGGGTGGTGAGGCACTGGAATGGGTTGCCCAGGGAGGTTGTGAATGCTCCATCCCTGGCGGTGTTCAAGGCCAGGTTGGACAAAGCATTCTGCGACATGTTTTAGTGTGAGGTGTCCCTGCCCATGGCAGGGGGCTGGAACTGGATGATCCTATGGTCCTTTCCAACCCTAACTATTCTATGATTCTATGATTGTAAGTTTTGATTGTGTGTAGATGTGGCATAAATATAATTTCTGAAACCTTGCAGTTTTATGGATTTTTTGCTTACCACCTAGTTCTAGATTTTAAGATGACAGTGAAAATAGGCATGTGTTCTTGCGTATTTTAATGGAATCACAGTAACACTAGTACTAAGCTTATTTCAGAGTTTATCCATTTAGTGTCTAAGCTGGTTTTGCTAGGGCTCACTTCTAAGACGCTTATACTTTATGATTAATTCTAATATAGTACTTTATATTTTTATAACACCTGCTGTCTCTACGGTCTTTATCTGATTCACAGAGAGTAACAATTTCAGCCTTATCCCTTTGAGGTAAGTAATAACAAATATTTTCTTGTATTGCTTCACTTTTCACTGGAAAGCTGAGAAAAAAGTGTCTCTCCTTCTCAAAGTATTCACTCTCTTTGATTTCACAGTGGTGTGGTTCCAATGATTTGTTTCTTCCATGCACTGCACAGCAGGGTTCTGGACTTTAGGGTCATAAGCTGGAATAAAATTCAAGATCTTTTTTACCAGAAACCACAGGCACTTATCACTTGAAAGCAAATAGAATTTCCATTAACATGTAATAAAAGTTTTCTTTTAGCCTGAATACTAGAGGGGGCAGTATAGCTGAAGCAAACTGAAATTTTATTAACATGGGAATCAAAAAGTGCAGTAGTCTGTTCTCATGGATGAGACAGAATAAATAGTAGCTTGCAGTGAATGTGCATACTGGGGCTTAAGAGTCAACAAAAGCAGAGCTTTTCCCCTACCTGATTAGCTTGCACACTCCCTGGTTGCTCTCCCCACAGCATTACACTGCCTAGGTCTAGACTTCCCCACAGAGGGGTCAGTGCCACCCTGGGAAGGCTGGGCACATTGGTTCATACTGTGTTGCTGCTTGCAGTCACCCATCTCAAGCACCCACAGCCAAGGTCCCTAAGCACCTGAAAAAATAGCTGGAACGGTGAATGTCCCCCAGCATGTCTCCTTGAAGCTTTTCTCTAGAATCTTCCCTGACTTCCATGATGTCTCCTCCAGCCAAGATTTTCACCTTCTCGTTTCCAGGCTCCCTTCTTTCTGAGTTCGGCAGCACCTCTTTCTGGCAGCAGCAGTTTTCTCCAGAATCCAAAATCACAATTTCCCAGTATAGACAGTCTGTGCAGAAGTACAACGCACGATCAGCCTCCTAATTGGTGACTCTGCCTTATGTCTCCTTGTTAATAAAAGGATTCAGGACATGCCACTTATGTTTAACTCAGGTGTTGCTGGAATTTTCTCCTAGCTCATGCCAGCTGCAGCTTAGTAGTAGGCTTCTGCTTGAGAACTCTGAAGTTCAGTTTTGGACATTCATTCCACCCCACACATACACCCAATTATTAGCTGCCTGTTGGCATTCACAGTTCCAGCTATTTTTTCACCTACAACATTTACATTGGATAAGACAGGGGAAGTCTAGAACCGCAGGCTTCAGATCCCCCTTGTTATTTTTACCTTAAATATTCTCCTAGCTATAAAAGTCTTAAACCAAATTGAATTTGGATCTGCAGAGACTGTTTGCACCAGGATTTCTTATCTGTAAACAATCTGTTGTCTCTTCTCTTTCTTTTTTGTCCTCATCTTAGCCCTTCAGAGATTGATAGAATTTGAGGTTTTCATATTCTCCTGGGCATGTTCCCAAACCAGCCTTCATATTCAATGCTTCTCTCTGCTCTGCACACCTTTATTTAACCTCAGCATTTAGCTGTGTTAAACTACCTTTTCTGGTCTGAGAAATGATTGATACTCTTGGGTGAATTTTAATTGCACTGTGTAAGGATGGAATCACATGATTCCCATTAACATTTATGGGAGACGTATAATTAAAATCCCTGTGTACCACAACGAAAATTTACCCTTCTATCTTCTTCTGTTTATTGGGCAGTTGTGTGCCATGTAGTTGAAGTAGTTAGAACATATTAAAAGAAATGCAGAAGTGCTACTTTCTTGTTCTTTCTTTCTCTCCCCTCCCCCCCCACAGTCCCACCACCTCCCCCCCCCACCGTAGCCCCAAGAAATTGCCCCTTTTAAAGGGAGGAAATTCTTAGGAAATTCTCCCTTGTCAGCACTGAATGTGCCAGAGTCAGAATGCAAGTTACAAGGGTAGAAGGCTGTTTCTTGCAGTTTTGTGATACAAGTTCCAAGACTTTTATAATTTGGATGTTCTCCCAGCAGCTGCTGTGTAACTCCACAGATGACAGATGAAGTTTAATTTAGTGGCCCTACATAATGGAAGGAGGTCAAGGTTTTCACTTTATTTTGGTTGGTGAAGCCACCCAGTTTGACAGTAGCCAGAATCATTACTATATGATAAATTTGCAATTGCTTATGAAACGAGCCCAATATTCTTAATAGAGTTCCAAGTGCACAGGTGTCCACATAGCAATTAGCAGTGAAGGAATTATTAGCACTGTTGCAAAGAAGCCAGAGATGAAAAAAGCATTGGGGCTAGACAGGCCTCTGACCTGAGGTTGTGATTGCGCATGGTAAAGGATGAAAACAAAGTACCTGTAAAAGAAAGTCTTAGCGTCATTGCATATGTCTCACTGTGATTTCTTCACACCTTCTTACTAGCTAATTGCACATTGTGCTGTGACAAAAGGAAGAGTTTTGTCCACTGCAAGAGGAATATTCCTATTTCTCATCTACATAGACTATAACTTGTCTTCTGATTCAGATATGAAATGTCTTAGCAGTCATCTGCTATCAAATGCTGAATCATTTGATTGCCGTTTCTGCAGTCTTTTGCTGACTCCAGCAATCCTTTAGCTCTTTGCTTCCTGGTCAAAACAAAGACTTGAATCAGAAGTGGCAGCAGTGAGTTAAATACTGTGAATGCATTTTTAATTTAGAAAAGCCCTCACTAAGAACAAGTTTTTACATTTTCTGAAGTCAAAACAAGCTTCAGGGAATTCAGATGCATCTTTTATTTCCACCTGGTTTCTCAGGTCTTTTCATATATTTTCAAATAGATATATCTCCGTGTGTATATATGTGTGCTTATACGCATACATTCATACATATGGATGTATATATATTTAGTTCACTATTTTTTATTTCAGTGTTGACTAAAATAGTTGCATAAATTAGGGTCCACATTAAAAATTCTGTGCATATTATATAAAAAAAATCTCTAGGACTTCATTCCAAAAGTGCACCTACAATTGACTTGCTTAGGCAGAATCAACATAAGGCAAACTGGGTCTTGGTCTCTTGAAAATGCAGTTCATCATTTTTAAAGGTTGTAGAGATTTGCCTTCGCTTTGCCAATTAAGACGGGAAGTTTGGTTTACGTAAACTGCATACAGATTACATACCTTGATATGACAGTGGAAAAATCTATATGGACAAAATGCTCTAAACCTATTACTTTTTTTATGAGTCTGACTTAACATTTTGAAGCAATGCAGTGTAAAAACTAGGCTAATGCTGAAGAAAGCTTTCCTGGAGCCTAATAAAAACAAAATGTAAATTCCTGAATGAACACTTAAAATAAATCTGAAAAGGCTATTAGCAAGCAGATCTGCTTGATGATTACACATAGATTAATGTAAAAGCTTACATAGATAATTTTATTGTTTAAGCTATTTCATGCAATCTCTTTCAAATCCCAGCAAAAATATTTGTTGTCCTGATAATGTGTCCTGTTCTCCCTGTGTGCTACTATAGCCGTTCTTGTAAGGTATAGGTGTCTATTGAAATTCCTCCTTCAAGTACCCAGAACCTTCATTATCTGTCTTTCATTTAGTTGACTTTCTGTGAGGTTTTTATATTTTAAAAAATGCCAATGAACGCTATTGCTAGAATTTTGACCAACCAGTAGGAATCCTACCTCAAATACAGTTGTTAAAACATTGTCACTCTCCAATAGAAGGCTAGCACATACAGCAGCAATAACTGTCATTTCATACGAAAAGCAGGTCTTGCCCCATGGTCCTGTGATAACAGTTTTACTATTATTTAGTTCCTTTTTGGTCTGTAATTCAGCAGGCCTTGTAAACATGTACTTATCTGAATTCAACTCTAAATGAGTCATTACCAGTTCAACAGTGGGCACTGACTTTTAATCAGTGCTGTGTTAATCACACATAGAGATGTTAAATTTTGGTTTAAGTGACGCTGCCAATCTTTTCCTAGTGAATTAGTCTCCCATTATATCAAGTGTATATATTCTGTAAACTCTCTTAATATGTATTGTCTTACCTAGTGTTTCAACTTCAGCTTTTATTGAAAGTAGGAACATTTGTCAAAGCCTCTTTCAAAAGCCTAAGAACTTAATTTTCATGTCAGTTAATGATTTCAGTGAACTTAATAATCCAGTTGGTCACAGAAAAATGAATATACTGATCCTTAGTCATTTTATTTGAAACTTGTTCTTTAGCCAGTCTTCATCTTCTACTCTTAATAAACCACAGTTTAATGAACTACAGTTTAATGAGTTAATGGTCATTAATATAAAAAGCAATACTTGCTTTTATTTTGCAAATATTGCGATAAAATATTTTTATTAAGTTTCTGGCTGTGAAAAGGGATGAATTTTCACCATTTAGGATTTTCTTTGCAGAATGCTGGAAACTAATGCACTTTTCCTAATGGACCAAAATGTGTGTTATTAACATAGTGAGCTCAAAAAAATACTTCGTTTTATGTCTTCCATTAACACCTTCACTGAATGCAGGTCAGCTGTGATTACATTCCTGCTATCAGGGGAAGGCACTTTTGTGATAATATCTTCACACTTAAGTAGTTGTCTTTCTCCATGTAATAATGCATTGTGTGGTGTGACTTGGGTTCCCGGTGCCTGGCTGCTTATGGAAATCTCTTCCTGTTTGCATTGCAGGGAGATGGATGAGATGCCCTATCCCAGGGAATGTTCAGGACCAGCTTGGTCTAGTGGAAGGTGTCTCTGCCCATGGCAGGAGGATTGGAATTAGATGGTCTTTAAGGTCCTTTCCAACACAAACCATTCTATGAATCTATGAAAATTGCTCAATGGCTATAAGAGTGTGTTCTTTAAACACATGGACTTGTAGCAGCACGCAGATAAGGTAGATAGTTTTTGCTGATTCACTTCTGTGTGAAGATGCCTTCTACAGTAATGCTGCTTTTGTTTTTTCATTGAAAAAAGATTTAAGAAAGAGCATACGCATAAATGTGATAAAGACGAATTACTAGACTTGCTACTTGCGATGCTGCCAGGACTCATCTGCTTATGTTCCTGAACTAAATTTATGTTACTACAGTTTCTGCTAGCATGGAAGGACTGATTAAACTACAAGGGTGTGTACTGCACTTTATTCTAGCTGAGGTAGCATGAACAGCTTTGTTAACTACAGATACACATAGCTACTCTCTATTGCAGTGTTGAGGTTCTTGAGCTTAATTAGCTTGGATACAATAAAAACCCTAACAAACAAACAAACAAAAACCCCCACAAACAACAAAATAACCACAAAAAAAGCACATATCTGCAAAATGACACAATTTACTCCTGATCTTGGATAGCCTGCTCCAGAGCATGGTGAATTTGGCCATGCTGTGCTCTGTGCCATTACCTCTAGTTAGCTTGGTACCCAAACTTTTTATCCTTTACATTTAGCCTGGGCATCTTAAGACTATCCTGCAGACTGCACTGTGAATTTCAGATAAAACTGGGATGATGGCACCAGAAAACACTATATTTGATTCTAACCCAGGCTAACTTAAAAGGTCCAGCACTTTTCCCATGTTAGCTTCCACATAAGTAATTTAGAGACACTTAGCTTTCAACTCCATGTAGTAGTCTTTCCTGATTAAAAAAAAGTTATGATGATGTATCTCTTTAGCAAAACAAATGACTATTACAAGGAATGAAATATTTGATATATTTTATGGCAGTACCTTTTGTCCCAGATCCCAGTTTTCCTCTTTTCTTTCTCATAGTTGGATTCCTAATTTTAGAAATTCATCCAGCTGATGCAAAACCAGTCAAGGTGGCTTCCTTATGATCTGTTCTGAACTCCTTTCAGAAGATGAGATCTGCCTCATGTGAGGGAAAGCAAAACCCAAACGTTTTGCTGGAGCGTGACCAGGAGGAGAGATGGGCTGCTGCCCTGAGAGCTTGCAGAAACCTGTAAGAGCAAACAGTAGAATACTTCAGGTTGATCTGTTTCAGGGTTTGGTCCATGATATGTGCTAGAACAGAATTAAATAAAACATGATGAAAGAGGAGGAGATAGAAGCAACTATGCCCTCTAAGTGGGTTTTATTTATTTTTTCTGCTAGATAACCACTTAAGCTCTCTGAGTTAAAGACAATAGAAAAGGAGCAGTTGGGGTCAACATAGCTTAAGAAAACCTTAAGACAGGCAGCTCTTTTTGTATTCACATGCACTGAATTTAATAATAACAAAACATCAAATACAACATTGGCTTAAGTTAAACTGTTTAAGCAATTCCAAGAAAGATGGATTGGTTTCTAATGTGATGTCTCTCTCTTGAACGTGACAGATACCTGCATAAAACATACTTTACTCCTGCACTGAAAAACTGAAGGTGATCCGGGGCTTTGTGTAACTGCCTCATAACTTGGACATTGCTTTCTGCCAGTGGAGCAGGCTCGCTGTATCTTTTGTGAGTTTTATTAGCACAAATGAAGTTAACTGGAAGGTTTGATTTTGGTAAAGCAGTGTGTGCATATTTAGTAACACATGATTTAGAGCTATAGTTAAGTCCCCTGAAGCATGCAAATTTCTGTTAAGCTTGATTAGTATTTGTTAGTTCCATATGTTCAAAATCTTTCCATTTTAGGCTGTCTGTTGTTCAGTAAGGAATTAATTTCCAATTTAATCTTTCTGTCATTTACAGTGTGTCCTTTACAGGTGGAGTCCTACAACAAGATAGTATCGGTGATTGTTAGAGGCAGTAAATTGTACTAGGCATATTAAAATACAGACTCATTTTCAAGATTATGTGCCACAAAGCAAATGGACTTTACTTCAACTAAAAGTAGCTCTGTGCCATCTATGCATATATTTTAAGCAATATTCCTGTGCTTTCATAAATTACATCTAGAGGACTTAATTGTCATTTAAGAACTCTCAGTGTCTATGGGCAGCAGTTTCTCTCTCTTAGCAAAAAGCTTTTCTTAAAGCTTCAGTTATGTCAGCTGTGCAGTTTAGCAAACTTGCTTTGAATTTTAGCCTTTACAGTTGCAGACAATATCTCCCAAAACAATCTTTAAAGGACTACAGAAGAAAGAAGAAAATGAAAATAGTTGATTTAAATTTCATCTATGTGTGTAAAGACTTAGGTTTGCTGTTTCCGAGCATCTGCAGTTAGCCACATCTGTTAGCAAAATTAGTTGGTAATTTTAAGAACTCAAATCCTGATGGGCAAGGGTTTGTATCAGTTCATTCTGAGCAATAGGTTTATCATTCCACTGGACAACACTGAGAGCAGACCTAGTGTTTTTTTTGGCTATATGCTTAATAAAAACAATGGACAAGTAATTGTGGGGTACAATTCTGTTGTTTGCATTTTTGTTGTAAATAATAATAGATAAATTTTTCTCTGTGTTTGACCAATACACTTTTTAGGTTTTTGTTTTGTTCTGTGGTGTTTTGAGGTTTTTTTAACAGAAATTTTCTTATTCAGTCCATAGTTGCAAAATGATTTAACCAAAAGGTCAGAACAGCAATTGCCAGATTTGCATGAACTTATAAATGTCAGAGGTAGGTCCTGTCTGGGTTGCTATTTGAAATTATTTTGTATGGGATTTTTGGTGTTAAATATCTGCATTTTGCACACACAAGGGGTCTTGGGTTGATTGGTTTCCTTGGTAACAGCTCTTTGCTCTGATTGCATAAGCACACTGGAGTGGTGCAGAACCGATTACTACAGAAACACACCGAAATTAGTCTGATGTAATGGGATGTTGTTTGAGCTGTTACCAAGTTCTTAATTCCATTATCCTTTATGTTATTCCCATTGGCACTGCATTGTAGTGAAGTAACGAGTAGTTTACTTAAGACTAATCAAATTTCTTTTAACAAGTTAACTGTTGGCTTCTGAAAGAAATTTTTTAAATGAAGAAAGGTAACCCAACAAAACTCTGAATAAAATGTATTGTCACAATTGGTGCAGAAGAACACTTAATTCTTGGTGAGTTACCTTGCAAGATAAAAATATTTATACAGCTTAAATTTATGTTGATGGATTGTCTCACACATCCTTTCTTCTTAGTCCATGGCAGAGTTCCCTTGGGTATTTTTACCAAATTCTCTATGATGTCAGTCTCTGATAATCTTTAGAATATGTGTATTTGAATAAGAATTACATTATTCTGGAGATTATGATTAAATCTAAAATAGTAGAGAGTTATTTCAATCTAGTGAGATGTAAGCATGGAAGTGGATTTTTTTGAAATGAGTATATTGGAAACTAAAGGACATTAGCTTCAAAAATTAGAAGAAACTGCATGCACATGCTGTCAACTGCCACGTGCCAAGTTGCTGCCCCACTGCACTGGAGGCTTTTAAGTTTTCTGGAGTCTTGGGAAGCTCCTCAGACACATTCTTCAGTGTAGTTTCCCTGTCCTGAAATGAAAGTATCTGTGATCAGTCCTAGGATATCTAGCTGTGGAAATCTGTAAGAATGTGCTTGCAGTAGATAGCATGGCAGTGCAAGAGGAGCCAGTCAGCCTCTGGAGTGAAACATTGCTGAAGTCATCGTGTCCATGCTGCCAGCATTTTCGTGTTTCTCCTTAGACTAGCTCACTAACAATTCAAGTGGGCTAGGTGCACTGTGTGGCATGGCTTTCAGGTGTTTTAGATTGCAAAGAAATCTGATTGCATGCCCTCAGACCTCTTTATGATCAATAGATAAGTGTGCCTCCTAAAAGTAAATGGGAACAACTGGGAGGTTTGCTTTAGAAACATGCTTCAGATAAAAGACAAAACCCCTAAGGAAGGACACTCTAAACATCCCCTCAAGTCCTAGTGATGTGGTGATTTTTATGTTCGTAGGTCATTTGGTCAAAGGACATCTGAAAGCTAAACTGACCGGAAAGAAAACTGTTGGGTGGGGAGAAAGGGAATCCTCTCTGATAAAAGGAGTGTATAGATTTGAGCAAAGCACCAGATTCTCACGTATTTCCCTTAATTTATTTTCTTCACCTCTTTTTTGAGTATGGTTAGTATTACTGAGAGTCATGCCTGGGATACATGACTCATCCCCTTGCTATTCCCTTTTGAGACATAGGATGCCTTCTTATTCCTCTGTGTTGCCAATTTACCTCATTCGTGGTCTGGTAATTCCAGTAGACGTTTGTGTAAAGGCAGTAGAGCTGGCTTTTTTTTTTTTTTCCTGTGACATTGAAAATCTCAGTTCCTTTCAAAGTGTTTGTGCTTTGAGGCCTCTGGAATCCCTCAATACATCTGCTCTTTGTTTTGCTTTTGAGGAAATTCCACCCCTCCTAGTCTGTTTCCTTCAGAGAAGTCTCCAAGGGGGATTTTCTGAAGTATCTCATTATTCTGAAGTATTTCCGCTTAAATAAGTCTTCTTAGCAAGGGACCTTATTCCTGGGTAGAGAGAGATACGACACAACCTTGGTCAATTCTATCTACCCAGAAGTATTCAGTGAAACAGCAATTTCATTAACACATACAGGATCTGTAAGCAACACACTGGCAACCATACCACACCTGTCGTCTAGATTATCTTGAAAATCAGGAAGGTTAAATACTGGAAATGTTACTTTGAGTCAACTTCAGAGACTCAGAGTATTATCAATATGTAGGATAATGATAGTATATATAATAGCACATCCTAGAAATTCTCTCAGCACTTGAGTTTATTCAGAAAGTTTATTTGTGACTTTAAACATTTCTCCTGAATCACGTCCTCATTGCAGGTGTTGGAAGAAGGTTGGTTTTACTCTGGCTGAGTTTTGTGACCTGGTTTATGGAATAGCCCATAAACAGCCATACTGGCACAACTCAGCAGATGACAAACTTTAGTATAAGGGCAAGAAATGAGCTGCAGGTAGACAGAACCCCTTAAGCTGCTTTCATGCTGAGAAAAGAAATGTGGACATGCTTATGTTTTTAACATAGGAATGTTGATTTCCAGACAGGAACAGTATGTAGAAGAAAGGCAAGAGACAAAGACTCAGGGTGTCTACTTACATATAAAAGACAATGCAATTACATTTTGTGATTCAATCTCAGGCTGTGTGATAGTCAGGAGTTATTTTTCCAAAGGTGGTTTCTCTTTGGGAAAGTGTAAACATCAGACTGCTAAGACTTTAGTCAAATCTGAGTGCTGGTTCTCCCCTTCTATCTCAACGTACACTTCATTTTATTGATTTAGCTTGAAATTCCTTGAGCAGAGACTCTTACACTGCATATTCATACAGGAACCATCTTGAGAGAGTGCTGGTTTTAGTTGGTACTTCTCAGTGATGGTGTGATACACATAAATAATGATGTTGTACCTGACATTAGGAAGGGTGGGAAAAGTTGATCGTGAAAAGTACTCCCAAATATAAACTGTATTCAGAATTCACAAATGTCCAGCTTAATAATATTATTATGGTTTACTATTGTTTATTATTTATTAGTGTTTCAGGTGATGCAGCATCTGATGGAAAAAATAAGTTGTGAGTGGGTCACAGCTCAGATTATTCATCATCTTAATTTTTGATGAATATCTTTTTTGTTGGAAAAATTGAATGGTAGTTACAAGGTTTTGCAGCCAATCCTTTCCATGCCACCCATTCTCACAATGGGCTGATACTCCCAGTTAGACCAATACAAATACAAAGCAGCAACAAGTCCATGGACTTGTATCTGCTTGAAACTTCTGGCTGAGACAGAGGATTTATTGTATATATGCCAGCAGAGGACTGGGAGGCTTAAGCTGCCTGCAAGCCATAGTGCAGTTGTGCTGTTGAAAGGCAGATGGCTTATAGAGTGTGCCATAACTCTGCCTTTACTTCTTCTGTCAAGCAGGATAGACATGGGCTTTAGAGCTGTGAGGCTGCAGCCCAATCATTTTATACACTGTCCGGGCAGGTGAAATGTGTTCTTCTGGATTTCTACTCTTCTAAACAGTAGGGAGTGAGATCAAGTTTTATGGCATATAGAAAGTCAGAATTAGGAAAGGAAAGAATGGGTAACTCACAGGAGGAACAGGGTTAGTTGCTGCCACAGTGAACTCTGCAAGTTCATTGTGTCTTTCCTTCTGCATGAGTAAACTGTATGACATAAAATATAGCCTGTTCAGAGGCAACACCAAGGCTTATCTGAAGGATCCTGGAGGGATTAAGTAGCCTCTTCCAATATCTTGATGTTAGAAAAAGTATAAAGGCATAAAGAATATAAAAGTAAATTGCACATTTTAGCTGTTAGAGTACTTACAGATGGGAAAAAGTTACATCAGTAGCAGTGAATGGGACCTGAAGAGTTGTTTGTCAAGTCCCTACAGAACAAGGTCAGCTATAAGGACTGTGTTATTTGTCACAAACTGCTGAAAAAAATTTGTTATTTATGGATCTGAAATCTGGTTTTGTACAATGTTCCTAAGTGAAAAATTTAATCAATAGTATTACATCAGTTAATACAGTATTTGAATAAGAACAAATATATTTGGCCAAATACCATCGTAGCTTGATGACAAAATGCAATACTGTTTTCACTTCTTAAGCACTATATGCTCCCATTGACAATTCAACAGGGATAGGTTTTAACTGTTCAGAATAATACCCTTGGCCTTAAAATGTCTGTCAATAATAAAAGCTGACTGGTGAAATTAAATGGAACCCCATTATAGCTGCTGTCACTCAGTGAGTTCCAAATCAACCTCAGTCATTCTGCAATTAAAAGTTTTACCTTATGGAGTATGTACAGGATACTAAAAGTAGTTGTGTTACCAAACCATTTTCAAAGGAATTTGTCTTTGGAAGACTCTAAAATAAAGATCCTTCAGCAAACTTTTGCCATTCTTTTATCTATACTAGCATAAACAAGCTCTGATGATAAAGGAAGGAAAGTGTCACAATTCTGTTAATATACATTAGCAGAACATTACACACTATCAATATTTATGTGTTATTGTGGTGGGTTGACCTTGACTGGATGCCCATCAAGCTGCTATCTCACTCTCTCTCCTCAGCAGGACAGGGGAGAAATAAGACTAAAAACTTGTGGGGTGAGAGAACAGCAATTTAATGAAGAAAAGCAGAGTTCATGCATGAAAGCAAAGCAAAAGGATTTATTCTCAACATTCCATCAGCATGTATCACAGTATCACAGTATGTTAGAGATTGGAAGGGACCTCAAAAGATCATCTAGTCCAATCCCCCTGCCAGAGCAGGAACACCTAGATAAGGTTACGCAGGAATGTGTCCAGGCGGGTTTTGAATGTCTCCAGAGAAGGAGACTCCACAACCTCCCTGGGCAGCCTGTTCCAGTGTTCCCTCACCCTCACTGAGAAGTTACTTCTCAAGTTTAAGTGGAACCTCTTGTGTTCCAGCTTGTACCCACTACCCCTTGTCCTATCGTTGTTTGCCACTGAGAAGAGCCTGGCTCCATCCTCGTGACACTCCCCCTTTATATATTTATATACACTAATAAGGTCCCCCCGCAGTCTCCTCTTCTCCAAGCTATAGAGACCCAGCTCCCTCAGCCTTTCCTCATAAGGGAGATGCTCCACTCCCTTAATCATCTTAGTTGCCCTGCGCTGGACTCTCTCCAGCAGGTCCCTGTCCTTCTTGAACTGAGGGGCCCAGAACTGGACACAATATTCCAGATGCGGTCTCACCAGGGCAGAGTAGAGGGGAAGGAGGACCTCTCTCGACCTACTGACCACCCCCCTTCTAATACACCCCAGGATGCTATTGGCCTTCTTGGCCACAAGGGCACAGTGTTGGCTCATGGTCATCCTGCCGTCCACTAGGACCCCCAGGTCCCTCTCCCCTACACTGCTCTCTAACAGGTCGTTCCCCAACCTATACTGGAACCTGGGGTTGTTCCTGCCCCGATGCAGGACTCTACACTTTCCCTTGTTATATTTCATCAAGTTTCTCCCTGCCCAACTCTCCAGCCTGTCCAGGTCTCGCTGGATGGCAGCACAGCCTTCTGGCGTGTCAGCCACTCCTCCCAGCTTAGTGTCATCAGCAAACTTGCTGATAGTACACTCAATTCCCTCATCTAAATCATTGATGAATATATTAAACAATACTGGTCCCAATACTGACCCTTGAGGCACTCCACTAGATACAGGCCTCCAACTAGACTCCGCCCCATAGACTACAACTCTCTGGCTTCTATCCTTCAGCCAGCTCACAGTCCACCTCACTACCTGATCATCCAGACCACACTTCCTCAATTTAGCTATGAGGGTGCTGTGGGAGACTGTGTCAAATGCTTTGCTGAAGTCAAGGTAGACCACGTCCACCGCTCTGCCATCATCCATCCACCGTGTTATTTCCTCATAAAAGGCTATGAGGTTGGTCAAGCACGACTTCCCCTTGGTAAAGCCATGTTGACTGCCCTTCATAACCCTCTTATCCTTGACATGCCTTAAGATGGCATCAAGGATAAGGTGTTCCATCACTTTCCCAGGGATGGAGGTGAGGCTGACCGGTCTATAGTTACCCGGGTCCTCCTTCTTGCCCTTTTTGAAGACTGGAGTGACATTTGCTTTCCTCCAGTCCTCAGGCACCTCTCCCGTTTCCCAAGACTTGGTAAAGATGATGGAGAGTGGTCTAGCAATGACTTCCGCCAGTTCCCTTAGCACCCGCGGGTGCATCCCATCTGGACCCATGGATTTATGGATGTCCAGATTGCTCAACTGGTCCCTAACCCATTCCTCATCGACTAAGGCAAACTGCTCCGTTGACCTGACTTCATCTGAGGTCTCAGGGGTGCAGGGCTCTTCAGGACTGCCTCCGGCAGAGTAGACAGAGACAAAGAAGGCATTCAATAACTCTGCCATCTCTGTATCTTCTGTCACCAGGGCACCAATCCCATTCACCAGTGGGCCTACCTTGCCTCTGGTGTTAGTTTTATCAGCTGTGATGTCCAGCGAATTCCTGGGAAGTAAGATCTCAATACATGTAGTGGACTTCAGAAGGCAAACACCTTAATAATGAATGTCTTTCTTCCTCCTCCCTTCTCTTAGCTCTTATTGCTGAGCACAGCATCATATGGTATGGACCAATCGGTCAGTTGGGTTCAGCTGTCCTGGCTATGTCCCCTCTCAACCTCTTGCCCACCTCCAGCCAACTAGCTAGAGTTGAAGAAACAGCCTGGATGCTGTGCAAGCACTTCTCAGTAGTAGCCAAAACACTGGTGTGTTACCAACACTGTTCTAGCTTCAAATACAAAGCACAGCACTATGAGGGCTGCTGTGGGGAAGGTTAACTCCATCCCAGCCAGACCCAGTGCGGTTTTACTAAGCTGGGCTCAAGTTTTCCTGCTGTAGCCAGGCTGGCTCTGCAGTGTGAACAAGACTAAAAGTGATTTTGTGGTTAAAGAACTGAATGGTATTAAAAAATTTAGATGGGAATAAATTTCCACATCTACCCCTATAAAAACTCCAGACATCCCCTCTGCTTTTATTACTAATGTAGGGACAATATCCTCTTCCCTTCTGTGCTTCAATTATCAGGTTAAATGGTAAACTGAGTGGCACAGGAGCTGACTTTTGGTACATCTGTGCACACAGAGAAGCACTATAAGGTGCTGCTCCTCATTAAGGGTACCTCTGTGCTATGATAGTAACACGAGTCTTCACTCCTGCAATTAATTCTATCAAAATCATCATTTAAAATTCTGAGTAAAGTGGTTGAATAAGATGTTGATTAAGAATATGGCAATTTTGCAGGTTTAATCTATGTGTTGACTTTTTCTTGCCCTTGTTTCTTATCCCATCCTCTGGCCCTCAGCTTCCTTGGCTGAGCCATATTGGTTTGTAGAGATTTAACTTAATAAATACCAGGAAAATACCAGCTTCACAGCTATAAGAAATTTCAAGCTATTTTCTTCTGTGATTTTTGCATTCAGACTTGCATGCAGTACCAAGCCAACTCTTATAACTACAAGAAGATAGAATTTGGTTTCTAGAAAGTAGCACATATATTGTTATTCAAAGTCTGCTACGTTTGTTGATCTCTTAGACTGCTTTTTAAATTCCTTCTTTTATTTTTTTTATTTCAAAGGCCTAGATACCTAGAAGTAAAGGCACAGCAAACTTTGTAATACCTGCCTAATGACACCAGGGTTTTTTAAAGACTTTAATCCTTAAAAAGAAAGAAACAATCCTCTTCATATTAAATACGGAATAAAAGTGATAGTCATCTCAGGGTAATACCATGATTTTGTGGGGCTTTTGGCAAAAGGAAATGAGGGTATTCTAAAATATAAGAATAAAAAACACTTCTATTTTTTTCCCCTTGCTTTTAAAGAAACCTCTAACATTTTTAAATAAAATGACTTGAAGGGAGTAGGAGGAATTAAAAAAATCCAGATTTCAAACCTAGCGTAGTTATAGAACCACATGAGACATTTCAGTGTTGACAGTAATCAGAAAGAATCATCTTTAATGCCGTTTTCAAAGATATCAGAAAAAATGCTTTTCTGTGAGGGAAGAATATCATTTGATAAAACATGCTGGTAATATGAATTTTTTCCATGAATATTGTTAAAAGCAGATTACAATATGCAATGGAAACTTACCATTTATCTTCTGTCTGAACTGGCAGAGAGGGGTAAAGGCAGCTGAGGCTGCTAACCAAACAGGAATGCAACTGTGGCTCACAAACTTTTGCAACTTTGAGTGGAAGCAGAGGCTGTAGGGTGCATCAGAGAAGAATTCCTCCCCAAAGATGCATTTGTCCCCCATTAGACCAATAATTCAGGTGTATTTCCATAAAGAGTAAATGTCTTTCTTACCCTGTGAGTTTGTTGTTTAAAATAAAGCCTATGTATAGTTGAGAGACTGTACACAGGCTGAATTTATGTCACTTGTCTCTTCTACTCATGACCATGGATTCAAACCAATAATTTTGGCTTGCACAGGAGATACTGGGAAGAACACCTGGACTGTATTTACATTGTTTTACTTCCTCTTTATTGAGTGCGCCCTCAGCAAGTTTGCCGACGACACCAAGCTGTGTGGTTCGGTTGATACGCCGGAGGGAAGGGATGCCATCCAGAGGGACCTCGACACGCTTGTGAGGTGGGCTGATGCCAACCTTATGAAGTTTAACCATACCAAGTGTAAGGTCCTGCACCTGGGTCAGAGCAATCCCAGGCACAGCTACAGGTTGGGCAGAGAAGAGATTCAGAGCAGCCCTGCAGAGAAGGACTTGGGGGTGTTGGTCAATGAGAAAATGAACATGAGCCGGCTTCAGTGTGTGCTCGCAGCCCAGAAAGCCAACTGCATCCTGGGCTGCATCAAAAGGAGCGTGACCAGCAGGTCGAAGGAGGTGATCCTGCCCCTGTACTTTGCTCTCGTGAGACCTCACTTGTAGTATTGTGTGCAGTTTTGGTGTCCTCAACATAAAAAGGACATGGAACTGTTGGAACAAGTCCAGAGGAGGGCCACGAGGATGATCAGGGGACTGGAGCACCTCCCGTATGAAGACAGGCTGAGAAAGTTGGGGCTGTTCAGCCTGGAGAAGAGAAGGCTGCATGGAGACCTCATAGCAGTCTTCCAGTATCTGAAGGGGACCTACAAGGATGCTGGGGAGGGACTCTTCATTAGGGACTGTAGTGACAGGACAAGGGGTAACGGGTTCAAACTTAAACAGGGGAAGTTTAGATTGGATCTAAGGAAGAAATTCTTTACTGTGAGGGTGGTGAGGCACTGGAATGGGTTGCCCAGGGAGGTTGTGAATGCTCCATCCTTGGCGGTGTTGAAGGCCAGGTTGGATGAGGCCTTGGGTGACATGGTTTAGTGTGAGGTGTCCCTGCCCATGGCAGGGGGGTTGGAACTGGATGATCTTAAGGTCCTTTCCAACCCTAACTATTCTATGATTCTATGATTCTCACTATGCTTTTTCTCCTTTCATTCATCATGTACGTACCCCTTTACGACCCACAGCCACGCAGCAAAGATGGTTGCATCCTCTTTGTGGCTGTTGAACAGTAACTGTCTTGTCCCAGATGTAAGTTAGAAAAATGTGTCTGCTTTCTCTAACTACTACTGCAATGCAGAGGTGTCTCAGGCATGATCCAGCTCCTTCTGTTAATAACAATATAAAGGTCTGAGAGAGAAGAGCTCTTGTGATTGTTTTGTGTTATTTCAGGATTTGTATAATTCAAAAGAACTTCTAGATGGGGTACCTTTCGGGCTGGTTTATGCTACTGGTCCACCTAATGCAAGGAAAACTGCGGGAGGGAGATGCCTCTAGGCCCATCCCCAGAATATTCCATTATATAGTTGTATTATGAAGGGTACAAAACCCTGCTTGCTCATGGTCATAAAGCTTGCAATATAATCTTCTGTAGTTAGCCTGCTTCTAGTTTTCGAATCTGGGACAGCAGAAAGAGTTGCAGAAAATTCCCTGTTTTTGTGGCTTTACATTTAAAGAAAATCTATTGTATTATATTGTCAGCAGTGTTTACTTTTCTAATAAATGACAGTGAACCTCTCTGCTGACGTTCCTTGGGTTCTTTCATGACATTACTGTGGTTTCATAGTGGTGAAGAAACATTATGGGCCCAACATATTCAGAGGAATTTATGAAGTCCTGCACTGAGTTACGCAGTGCTTAGTTATACAGTGCTGTAATGGTGATAAGTTAACTTCTGAGGCAGGATTTTCATGGCTATTAGAGGACATTTTACTAAAAAATTACTGTTGTTCAAAGGCATATGTACAAGTTTGAATTGTGTTGGCCCTGTGTGGGTTAACTGTGCCTCTTTCTCCTGCTTACACCTGATTCTGTGGTTTAGCCATACAGACATAAGGTTAAGCACTTCCATAGAATCATAGAATCATCGAATAGTTAGGGTTGGAAAGGACCTTAAGATCATCTAGTTCCAACCCCCCTGACATGGGCAGGGACACCTCACACTAAACCATGCCAACCAAGGCCTCATCCAACCTGGCCTTGAACACCGCCAAGGATGGAGCATTCACAACCTCCCTGGGCAACCCATTCCAGTGCCTCACCACCCTCTCAGTAAAGAATTTCTTCCTTATATCCAATCTAAACTTCTCCTGTTTAAGTTTGAACCCGTTACCCCTTGTCCTGTCACTACAGTCCCTGATGAATTGTCCCTCCCCAGCATCCTTGTAGGCCCCCTTCAGATACTGGAAGACTGCTATGAGATCAGCACTGCTGTTAGGGCCTGGATTGTTCCATCTTGACTTCATAATATTTTTTACAGCTTCTTTGCTATGACTCCATAAATTACGGCTTTCTGAATCCTAATTATTAATTCACTGGCAATCAGAAAGAGTATTTGCAATGCAGGGAGTACAAATGGGCTTGTAAACCCCCTCACAGAATGCCAGTGCTGGAAACACACATCAGGTTCCTCATCTCTTCACATTCTGCTCACAATGCCTCTTGCATTTCACATGTTTAGGGGGTTTCTGCTAAAATAGTAGTAACCTTGGGAATCTTAAGTGGATTTTAAATAATTAACAGGTCAGTTTAAGTAATTTCTTTGGTATTGAACTTAATAAGGAAGCTGCCAAGGAGGTAAATAGGGCTTTATTGTTCTGATTCTGTGCCATTACACAAACTTTTTCGTGTACTGATTAAAAGGTATGATAAGTTTATCACTAGTGTAGTAGGTGCAACTCCACCTATTTAAACTGCGGATAAGTATTGTTTCTAGTTCCTTCTCTGAGGTGTTTCATGTTTTGTTTATTTTTTCTTTTTGTCTGATATGTTGGATTGTCACAGAAAGGATAAAAAATCACTTTTAAAAATAAAATACAATGTTTATTGAAGCAGAGTGGACTTTGGAAAAGTATTAACAGATGCTGTTTGAAAAAGTTATGACAAACTTGCAGTTTATGAGAATAAACTTGAATGCTTTGAATTTATGAAATACTTTTAATAACTTTCTTTGAAAATAAAATTCTTAATCTTTTACTTCAGGAGCTGGGTTTGGGTAGGGAATAGATTTCAGCAAGAAAGCTGTAGAGATAACATGAGTACAAAAAAATAGGAAGCATTTTTATACTATCTATCTACAGCTCAATTTCTTTATATGTTGTTTCTAGAAACTTTGCCCAAGTGAACTTTATTTTATTCTTAAAAAGCTAATGACTGTCCCTTAAATGAGGTGGACATGAAAATTCTGCCTATTAGGTCTATCACAATTTGTTCTTGAATTTGCATGCTAAATAATGCCAGAGAAAACATGTCAACATTTCTTAGCAGCAAAGGATGATCAATGGTTCTATGATAATTAGTATAGTTGACAGTCAATCAAAGGGGTGAAAATATAAAGCTCTGATCAAAAGACCTTTTTTTCTGTGCACTGTAAATTAGCATAAACATTGCCATCCCTTCATAATGCCAGTAAAACAGCAGATACTGCTTTGGCATAAAAAGAATTCTTATATGGTTAAAGGGCAATGAATTTAATTCACTGCAATGTTAATCTTTTTTCCCAATTCCTTTAATTTAGATAAAACAATTTTAAAAAAGTAAAACCAAAAAACAACCCAACAACAACTGTTCTTGGGGTAGAGGTTGCATTGTTTGTCTTTGATGGCTGGGATTGGCAGAATCCCAGAATCAACCAATGTATAAACTGGTTGAACAATCAGGTGTAAACCAATCATAATTAGCAGGTCTTAGGAGCTGAATAACTATGCCAAGAGAGAAAATAGGTTAACTTAAAAATGCTTGCCACTCACTTCTGTCCCCTGATCTCTGAGAAGCTGTGAGAGCAGACCTTTGACCAGTCCCGGAGGCAACACATTTTGACCTTGTCACCATCTCTGTTTTCAGTGTAGCACCTGTGACTTTCATTTATTTAACTCTACTGCCATTTGCAGGATGACTCATGCTATTTGTAAGTATTCATGTGATTGAGCCCTACTCTCTAATAATAGTTTGATTCTGTTAATAGTAACAAAACAAAACAAAACAAAACAAAACAAAACAAACCACCAAAAAACTGAAGACAAAATGTTATTAAAAAATCCAGTTTGTGGATTACTTTTCAGTCAGGGGATGGATCTTTTATGAACAATCCTCATTTATAACATTTATCTCTCCAAGGATTAAAGTTAGGCACTCAAGAGCTAAGAACATTAAGCATAGTAGGATCATGGTTCCTGGAGATATTTAAGAGATGTGAAGATGTGGTGCTTAGGGACATGGTTTAGTGGTGGACTTGATCTTAGTTTTTTTCCAACCTCAATGATTCCATGATTTGTTTTTCTTGACCTCTGTTAACATTCAGTGCATTCCAGCCTAAAACTAAACTACTGCAATACATAGATGCACAGATGTTTCAAAAATAATAATCTCTTTTGTATTACAAATTATTTATTTCCCTTTCACTATTATTATTATTATTATTATTATTATTATTTAATGGCTTATCACATGAGCATTGAAATAGCTTCACTTTTCTTCCTTCCAACTCTTGTAGCCATTACATGTTGTGGTTTGCTTGTTTTTTACTAAAACACGGATGATCCACTGTTGGTATTTGGTACTTGAAAGCTGACCTTAACAGCAGTGAAATCTTGCTCTAAAATGTAAGGCATCAGTTATGACTTAAGTGAGAAAACAGTGGCGTGTCCCAGAAAGTTGCCATTCACTAACAACATACTTTCCAGTAGTTTCTGTTGGGGCTAGACCTATGCAAGCAATAATAATTTTTTTTTTTAATGAAAATTTTTCTAAGAAGCAAGGTTTTTTTGTCTTGACAAATATACTGCATGCTTTAAATAATGAATGTATGCATGGTCAGTGCAGATCCTATGAGTTCTATAGTTCTGTATGTATTATAGTCAGTTGGCTTCATGCCTGAAAAATGTGAGAACAGTTTACAAAGCAGAGCAGAAACCATTTCATCCTCCGAACATGATTTTGGAAGTGCAATGTACCAGCAATTAAACCCCCCCAAATTGTAAACTGAGTTACTCTTCTCTTGGGATTCCTACCACCATTTAATTTGTGTTTGTTTTATCCTTTGGCATTTTATCTTCTAATAAGCCTTTGAGGGAGAATGGAGTATTAGCTTTCTGTTTAAAGGAAAGGACAAATACATGCAAAGTACACTCTAATGGCCAAAATTATTTAAAATTTTTGGCTTCAGCAGCATGCAAATAAATGCCTGTATTTACAGGGTTGGAAAGATTTGTTTGTTTTACAAAAGCATTTGCAAGAGATTTATTTACAGGTAATAATATTTATTTACTATCTCTTCTACATTTAAGTAGATATAAATTTCCTTAGGTTATTTATTTGTGGAACACCAGCTGTGTCACTATACTTCTGGTTTAGCCTTCAGTATTTCTGTGTTTCCATACTTTGAACATTTCTTTAATGGAGAAGCTGACATTAAATTTAAATCTTTCTAGGTGTTCGTTTATCAGCTCTCCCATGTGTGATCCTCACAGCTTATTGACTTGGTGGCTGGTGGTAAAAATTGAATAATCAAAATATTACCAAAAATGCACTACTAAAATGCAGATAAAAATAGAATGGGCTTTCTATGATTCTTTTGCCATTTTCTAAATTAACACATCTCTGAACTGGCTTTCCGTTCTTCTAGCAGAATTTCTGATTATAAAATTAGAGAAAAATACTTTCAGAAAAGTTATTTTTATTTTATATACTTCTTTTTCTTTTTTTTCACCAAGACACATCAGTGTATCTAGAAATACACTAGAGGAGCACAGCCTCAACTTAAAAGTGTTTGCAGTGTGGTTAGGTTAGAGGTGTTTGCACTTTCTTGTACATTCTTTATGCTTTTGTTGTCTTCAAGTCTGCTTTTCATACTTCAGATTCCCAGAGAATGTTCTGCCATCTTGTGTTGTAACCTGTTTTTTCTGAAGAGAAGACTTGGAAGACTGCAAACAACTCATTAAAGCCCCCAACCTGCAAATATTTGCTTGGTACCCACCTATGACTTGCTCTTTTTTTTCTCCCAATAGTAGGGTAAATCATTTGCATAAAAGTTGGGGTTTCCAGCCTGAACTTGCTTCAAGACACTCTGTGCCAATGGAGTCTGACTTAATGCCTGGTTCATTAAGTCTAGCTGGTGGGCTAGAGTATGGAGTATTTCTTGGCCCCAAATACATGTTGAATGAAGGAGATTGCTGGTAGGTTGGTGATCTGCTAACGTATGTACTTTTAAATGAATGTAAAAAGCTCATGTGCTATAAATTCCTTTTGCTTTTGTGACATATAATGTAAAAGCCCTTCCAGCATGGTTTCTGCACAGCCATGTGATATCCGGAGGTGTGTGGACCAGGCTCAGTGTGCATCTCCTATCCAGATGAAGGAAGCAAAGCTTCCACACCACCAACATCCAGGAGTTTGCCCTGGGTGTGTGAATGAGACTAGACTTTCACTGATGTACTTCCTAAGTTTGAGTAGATTTGCATTGATCCACTTTCTAAATATGAGCTTGAGCTCTTGCTTGGGTTGTGGTCAAAATACGTCCAGAATTAATTCTCAGGGCTTGTGAGGAAATTTACCCCAAAATAGTACATATTTATTGCATCATTCATTATGCTTATCTTGAAGGGACTAATATGACCATTTAGGGACTGGAATGAGAAAAAAATTCTGTCCACACAGAACAGCAGTTGGGATTTGGCTGCATTTCCCCCAAGTGATGAGAGCATTTCCCCCAAGTGATGAGAGGATTTCCTTCATACTGCTTAATGTATTTTTCTCAAAAGAGGAACAAAACTAATTGCTGAGACCTTTGTGTCCTAGGGGATGTGTCACAGCTAGAGAAAAATATTCTTCACAGCCATTACCTTCTCATAGTTATTTCTTGCCAGACCCTCAAGGATAAGCTGTCAGTGCCCGTATACAACAGATTATATAAGATCATCTTTTTCCACTCCATATAAGATGTTACTGTGAAAGCTGTATTCTGATATTAAATAAAATGTTTGTACTATATTAAGTCTTTCATCCAAAGACATAAAAGTGCTCTCCAGTGTTATTATTCATGTTTAACTGAAGATTAAAATGAGCCATGCAAGGGTGAGGCAATTTGCCCAAGGTTACAGAGAGTCAGCAGTGGTTATCCCAGTCTGAAACCCCCTCCTGAAGTATGATCAAAAACATTGGGTGCCCTGGTCATGCAATTTAATGCAGAGAAAAGCCTCCCTGCTCATGTGTAGCACTAACACAGCAGGAAGATTCAGAGAGAGAGTCTACATGTCATTAGCTCGGATCAGATTACAAGATAAGGCTTTAATAAGTGACTGTGATATAAATCCAGTAGACAAGTTCAAATCTTCTTGTTGGACATAAGTACCACTAGGTTTTATAGAATACAAAGTGGTCCAAGATGTAGAACCAGGCAGACTTTTTTTTCCAGCAGGTCATTTCCCAAAACCTGCAAACTGGGGCTAGGTAAAATCCTTTGCTAATCCAGGCTAAAGTGCTTTGTGCCATTCACAGTAAACTCTTCTGAGCAGCTCTGTCCTCCCCTCAACACTCCTCTGAGATTTATGCTGGTTTTTCTGTACTCACCCAATGTTTTAGATCACCAACCCAAAAAAGAAAAACCTATTATTTTTAGTATAACAGCTCAGAAAAAAAAAGACAATAAAAATTTTACTTGCAAGTATCAAAAACTAAGTCATAGTAAATTTTTTGATCAATAACTGCTATTATTATGTACATGGACCATACATGATATAAATAGGTTTATAATATTTAGAGGTATACTTTGAGCCCTTATCTTTGTAGTCTTCCTAACATGGTGCAGTAATATCCATGTAAGCAAAGACAAAGAATTCTCATGGGCACTGGATATCTGTTTGGAAGATGATAATCGCCGAGAGCTTTCCACGCTCTATCTTCTTCTGAGTGTATCTTCCCTTCCCATTTCCACTTACTGCATGAAACTGAGCAGAGCTGAGCCCAAACCCCCTTCCCTGCTCATCTTTTGCTGGCAAGGACCCTTGCCTTGCCCAAAAAATTGCCACAGCCCTCACCAGCAATGACAGTTGTCAGAGCCAGGGTAATCCTGTGTTGTGACCTTCCCTTTTCCCCTAGCTTTTGAGGAATGAGGCTAGCAGGGAGACCTGCTCAGTTTGGCAAGGTCATGCTTCTGTCTCTGTAGTGTCCTCTCACTCCAGTCTGGCATCCTGCTCACAACAGAGTCATCCTTCTCTTATCACTTATAGTTGTGTCCATGTGTGTTAGCAGACTTACCTGAATAGATGTCTTGATAATTTACAGTGACTCTCTGGATTTGAGAAATGTATGCCACATAGCATGCTAATATGCTGTATTAATGTGAGTGATAAATTACCATTACAGTCTCACTCTGTGAGCTGGAAAAAGACCTTTATCATGCACTCGGTGCATTCCTCTACACCTAGGCTTTCAGAGAACTTCCATTTACAAGGTTTCCATAATTCAAGGGCAGTAACATTATAAGCAAGACCTCTGCAAAGCTTTTTCACCAGCCACCACAAATGTCCTAAATTTCAGCATAATCCATCAATTTTATTATGGAGTAGTAATCCTAGTACCAGAATAGCTACAAAACACATACACATAAATACTTCTGCAGAAGCAAACAAAACAAAACTTTTTTTTGATGTTAGAGAGTGGCTCCTGGCATATACACAGGTCTGGTTTTACTGTGTAGTACCTTTACTCAATGCAAATACCAAGGTTACATTAACAGAGGGACTTGAATGTTTGTTATTGCTTTAGAAACTTTAATTGCTGCATTTAGACACTTTGAGATCATTTAAATTTTGCTGAGCTACTGCTTAATTTCAGGTAACTAATGCATTTGCATTCCTGACATTGAATCTAACAATCCTGCTCCTTCAGATTCTGGCCTTGACTTATCTGACCTTTTGGAAAATTGTCCGAACATCCATCTGAAACTTCTGCTTTTCGTTGTACTAGAGTGGTGTTAAAAAAGTGATATTATTACTGAAGACTCGAACTATTATGGAAATAAGTATATGCCGAATATTTGCAGAAAAATTCTAGCTAGGACAGAGAGAGACAACTTTTTAAAACCATGTGATGATATTGCTTAGTAGTAACTAGTTTAAGTTACTTTTTAATACTCTCACTACTACTGCAGTCTTCATCAATGTCCTTTGCCTTGCAAGCAATATATAAAGTAATCACAAAGCCCAACAAACAGCAGGAGTCTAGCAAAACTTGTACCTGTTGTTATCCTGGTCATTTCATTCCTGTTATTAACTCTGATGCCCTAGCACATGCTGATGTGCTCATGGCAGGCTTCATGTGCTTGAGGAATACTATTATTTTGTTCTTCTCCTATTCTGATTTTGCATTTATGCCTTTGTTTTTTCAGGACATGAATGCTTCACATCAAGAATTACTGCATAGTGTGTGAGGAGGGTAGCCCAGATACTAGAAGAAGCTGTGCAATTAGAGTGTGTAGGTCAGGATTAGATCATTTAGCTTTAGTTTGGTGTCTCTGTGTGGTGCTGCATTGTTTTGCTCTGCCTTTCCAATGTCTTTCTGAATGGCATAGAATAACCGGTATATCTGATGTGATCATGATGCATAACAAGGAGTTGACCTTGCATGCATTGAGCAGGTATGATTTGTAGAGGTTTTTTTTAGATGTGGTGCAAGGCAAGATGGAAGCAAAATTACTTTTTAAATTAATAGAACTTCAAGCAAGAGATAATAGCTAAGATTATTCTGTGTAAAACTGTACCTGTGATACAATCCTTTGCCAAAGAGGTTGCTGCGCAGAAGCTCAGTCCTGAAAACTGTACTGGGGAAGATGCTTAATAGTGGTCATACATATTAGGGATGGGCTGTACGTAGATAGCACTGTGAATGACAGTACATCAGGTGTCATGCATTTCATTTCCACATTTTCTCACAAGTATGAAAGGGGAGTGATTTACTGCATTTTGATATAATGAGGTTTCACAAGCTTATAGTTACTACTTTTATACACTGCAGTGCATTAGCAGTGTACAGGAATGAACCAGGAGGCATTTGTCAGTTAGAATATTCCTTGCATTCCAGATTTCAATGCCTTTAACTTTTGTCTGTTAGAAGTTACCTAAATATGCTCCAACAATCTAATCCCTGAAGGTGAGGTGAAAAGAGCTTTCTGTTAGACGTCATTCAGCTGGAGTTGCAGAGTGAAGGGTGACAGCATCACGTGAGAGCCATTCACCCAAACTGTCATTTTACATTTCCAGGAGGAAAAAGATTTAAACATTCAGTTTATATATGTGATTGTTTCCTTATCTTTTTTTCTCTTCTCTCTTGGCCCTTGTGGAATATATTTTCTCCATTGTTTGTTTGGGGCAAAGCCTTAGTACCCTGTAGGTTTTCTGTCGGACTCTTCCTCTTGCACTCATGACCTAGCTGAGTGGACTGTGGAATGTATGACAAGATAAAAGTCTGAACCCTCACTAAATAACAGCCATTCTCCTCAAGTGCAATGCCAGTTACTGAAACAGAATTACTGCTGGTCTGTTCCAAAATTGTGTTGGGAAGAAAACTGATCTCAAAATTACCTGTGCTAGCTTACCCATTAGAATAAAACAAATTACATTAAATCTGTTGGCATGTGACTTACGTCCTGCTGCTCTCTCTAGCCCATGGAGAGAACTGCAATTCAGATTGCAGAAAGAATGCAAATTCAGTCTGTTGGAGTTACAGTTTTGCTTATTTCTGCCCACAAAGGACATTAATGTGGCTGGTGGTGGTGGTGATGCCCCTCTTTTGGCATTGAATAGTTTATTATTTGGAGCAGCAACACATACTTCTTTTGAGAATGTGAGCTGGAAAGTGGGTCCAGAAAAAGTAGCTCTTATCCCTTTCCTACCCCTGCCACCGCCTCCATCAGGTACAGTTACTGAATTACTGAAGTAGTCATTCTATACCAGGATTAAATACCTAGGACACTATGTGTACCCTCTCTGAAAGTATTAAGTTGTGCTATTCATTGTGTTATAGCTGATGTGAGACCCTCTGCATCATGCAGATGTACTGAGCATGCATGATGTGACATTGGCTGATTTAGTGGGGTTTTATCAAGAATGGTTAAAATATCTTTTAGTACCCTCTTCTCAAGTTGTGAACAATAAAAAAAGGAAATATTTTTTCCAGCAGCCTATATTACAAAGAAAAATGATTATAGCATTCAGTCTGTGTAATAGCTTGTAAAATGAAAGCTGTAGATTATATTTTAGTCACTGGGGAGTTCTAAATTAACTGCTTTAACCAAACTAGGAAATTCTGAGTTAAGTCTGAAAATCTATTCTAAGAGTCAGATCTTATCCCTGACCATTTACAGAGAGAGGAACTGCAAAGTAAGATTCATCTGCACAGCCTTTCAGTTTAATCTTGGAGCCTTCGTTTTCCTTTTTGTGTATTGTTCACTTTTCTTCAAAATAAAGTCTGGGACTACTAATGGGCAAGTTATGTTCATATGTAAAAATCCTAAACTCAGTCCCATATGTCTTTTTTCTGATTTGGGTTAATAAGCACATCAGAAAGTATAGGCTGAAACTGAAACTGGAGGAAGGACAGTTTGTTGTTTTTTAGCTTAACTGCCCTGTGGAGTAGGCACCAGCTATTTCCACTCTTTTACTGGTCATTTTCTGTTGTCTTCCTTTGACAATGAGGGTGTTTAGGAAGGAGAGGCAAGTTGTTCTGCAGGTCAGTAGGGAATAATTCAGAGACCTTACCAAAAATCATCTCCCAGGAATGAATGTAGTGCCAATATGAGTACAAGCGCTCATAGTGCAGTATAGGTGTACTATACATATAGTGGAGTGCCTCAAGGGTCAGTATTGGGACCAGTATTATTTAATATATTCATCAATGATTTAGATGAGGGAATTGAGTGTACTGTCAGCAAGTTTGCTGATGACACTAAGCTGGGAGGAGTGGCTGACACGCCAGAAGGCTGTGCTGCCATCCAGCGAGACCTGGACAGGCTGGAGAGTTGGGCAGGGAGAAACTTGATGAAATATAACAAGGGAAAGTGTAGAGTCCTGCATCTGGGCAGGAACAACCCCAGGTTCCAATATAGGTTGGGGAACGACCTGTTAGAGAGCAGTGTAGGGGAGAGGGACCTGGGGGTCCTAGTGGATGGCAGGATGACCATGAGCCAACACTGTGCCCTTGTGGCCAGGAAGGCCAATGGCATCCTGGAGTGTATTAGAAGGGGGGTGGTCAGTAGATCGAGAGAGGTCCTCCTGCCCCTCTACTCTGCCCTGGTGAGACCGCATCTGGAATATTGTGTCCAGTTCTGGGCCCCTCAGTTCAAGAAGGACAGGGACCTGCTGGAGAGAGTCCAGTGCAGGGCAACTAAGATGATTAAGGGAGTAGAGCATCTCCCTTATGAGGAAAGGCTGAGGGAGCTGGGTCTCTATAGCTTGGAGAAGAGGAGACTGCGGGGGGACCTTATTAGTGTATATAAATATATAAAGGGGGAGTGTCACGAGGCAAACAATGATAGGACAAGGGATAATGGGTACAAACTGGAACACAAGAGGTTCCACTTAAACATGAGAAGAAACTTCTTCTCAGTGAGGGTGACGGAACACTGGAACAGGCTGCCCAGGGGGTTGTGGAGTCTCCTTCTCTGGAGACATTCAAAACCCGCCTGGACACATTCCTGTGTAACCTTATCTAGGTGTTCCTGCTCCGGCAGGGGGATTGGACTAGATGATCTTTTGAGGTCCCTCCCAATCTCTAACATACTGTGATACTGTGAGAAAAGTACAGTTTTACACCAGTTGACGCTGCACTGGTGAAACACTTTTGCTTATATTGTGCTGTATATTTAGGTGTATCGTAAAGGCCAACAGAATCGGCATTAGAAATAGAATGAGCAGTTATGACCATTTTGTTTTATAGGTCCAATGTATATTTGGGTGCTGGAGCATATGATGTATGAGAGAAGAGGGGAGAGAGAATAATTTAATTTCTGGCTTCAGCTACCCCATGGTAGAGGACAGACTCAGAGCTGTGCAGTGCAAGAGTGAGAAAAAATGGACACAAATCACAGCCAGGCATAAGAATTTCTTCACCTTAGGGGCAGTTAAACTTGAGGGCAGGTTACAGAGAGAACTGTGGAATCTCCATTTTTACAGATGTTCAGAACATGACTGGATGTGGCCCTGAGCAACCTGATACAACTTCAAAGGTGACTCATTATAGATCCAGATGACCTCCATTAGGCCTTTCCTATTGATATTATTCTATATTTACATTATTTTGGTTGTTCTATTTAAATGGATTTCTGAATTTCAGCAGATATCTCTATCTCTCATTCTACACGCCTCGTGTATTTGGAGATGTGCACCTTGCTGCCCTTGCGCATGGTTCAAGTTTGCAAGGTCACTTGATAGAAAGGGATCATAATGTTAGGCTGTAACAGAGGAAAATCTGTATTCTTGTGAGTTTCTTTAAGCAAAGCCCTGCCAGTTCACACTCTGCAGCACTTCAGCACATCGGTGTGCCTCTTCCCTTGAGTATGGCAGGACCTATCTGCCAGGGGCTTGCAGCCCTGGAAGACATAGGTTATGGAGCATGAAATTCACTGAAGAGTTTTGTCTGGCATATAGGGTCTTTTGATGAGCCAGGGGAGAATTTAGTATTAGTACTATGTAGGCTCAAATTAGGGAGTCAGACTCAGCTTGCCAGACTGAGGCACAGCCTCCCTCAATGGCTGGTACCATAGTGGAAAACAGGAGGCTGAAGAAATAAAACTGTCTCATGCTGAATGCAGGTTGCACAAGACTTGGCAGGTTTGCTCTTACTGTTTTGCACAGAAATGTGTTACTTTTAGCTGATCCCAAATATTTTGTTCAGTCACTGAGTTCACTCTGAAGCAGCTCCACAGTCTCTTTCAATAGACAGACGTGCTGCAGAGTAGAGTGCTTACCTCCACTTCCTTGGTTAAGACATTTAGCAGAACTCTGCAATCACGGAAAAGGCAGAGTTTATAGAAAAGTTCAGCTTCCATTAGGCACAGGAAAAACTGTCATTTTTCGAGGAGAATTTATATTGATGTTTGGTGTCCCTCATGGATTTCTTATTTGCTAAAGTCTCCTCTCATTGTAGCTTCACCTAGTCCTCTCTAAAAGGTTAGCTCTGAGCGTTCTTACTTATCATGAGCAATTTTGAAGGTGGAGAGGTTCCACATAGGTATACTTCATTTCTTTACTCATGTAGCTCCTACTGATTCAGTTTTTATACCTTTGGAGTTCATTAGGAGTAGCAACTACACATCCAAGAACAGTGTCACCTTGCTTCTTGAAGTGGCAATCTAATCTCAGAATGTATTTACATGAAATTCAGATATTAGCCATGTCACTGCATTGCATTTTTAGTGTTGTGTTTGGGAATAAATTCGGTGATCCACCATGATATCTGAACCTGAAAAAATAAATAAATATAATAGCCTTCAGATTAGATAAGTACTTTCAAAAAGGATTTAACATCTATTTGACAGGAAGAACTCTATAGTTTTACAAACCCATGTGCAGCTTTCTCTTGTGAAGGTAATCCAATGTGTTACCAACCTTTAAAAATTATGTTTCTAATGATCATCCTGCTATTATATTTTCAACAGTCTCGTGTATGTCTGAGTATAGATAACCTGAGGACACACACAATTTTTTGTCAGCTTCTTGCTTATAAATTATATGTTTTTTCAGGTTTTTGGTCACCTGTTCCAATGGCAATCAGTCAGTGTCAAATAATAAATATAAATATTTTGCTATAATAATGTACTGTAGCTCCCTTGCATGAAAAAAAAATCTTTTCAGTTTTTCCATCTTCAAATATTCTGAAGAAAATTTTGTTTTAAGTTGGCTGTCAGACTTATTATACATTCAAAACAGATATGAGAAACATATTTTGTTAATTTTAGTTAAAACGAGCTTTTTTCATGGGATTCTTTGTTCTGCATTAGATTGTACACTCCTTGGGGTGGGAACTGTCTTTAATAATGTCAGAAAAAAGCTCTAATAGGAGCTGGGGGTACTATTTACAATAGGAACAAGATTAAATAATGTCTATATTGTTTAAAAGGGGCTCAGACTGGTGATGGTGGCTTTTTTATGCTTTTTAAAAAGATCTTTTCTTCATGAGTCTGCTCTGTGTATGTAATCAGAATTAAATTGCAGATCCTTCCTTTTAGTAAGAAGAGTCATTCTTTTGGAAACCTTTTACCCTTTCAATGATGCCGATAGTGATGATGCCTTGCAGAATAACAAGAACAGTGGTCTGTCTTGTGTCATCTGCAAAGTTATTTTATCAAGTTGTGAATGTCAAAATCTTGCTGATAAATGATCACAAGGAGCACAGCTTACTTTTCAAACTCCAGGCTTTATTTACAGGACTAACAATAAAAGCTGTCTCTCTGGCTATGATATTCTTCGTCTGTGATCACTGAGAAACAATAAACACGGGCAAGAGGCACCTTTTGAAATATTACGGGATTCTGAGTATGAGACACGTGCTAGAGTTCATTCCGTAACTCCTTCAGATGATGAAATACTCTAGGTTTCCAATACAGTTCTGTATGGCTTGCTGAAAACAAACCGTGCTAACAAATTCTTCTTAGGTTATTATTGCTCAATTGTGAATCTGTTTGCTGCTGAAAGATTAGACATTGTCATCCCCACTATTGTCCAAGTCAAGCAGATCTCTTCTAAAAGACCCTGCATGTTTTTAAGTAGAAATTTGACAGGGCATTCATTGCTCCTTCAGGAGGTCTAAGAATATTTCTGTTAGGGATGAATGAAAACACTATGATTTGGACATTGAAGACCTTGCTACTTGGATAGTGTTTGTAATACCACACTTGCTTACTTACTCCTCTTTCTTTGTCCCTTATGTATCTTGCCAGAGAAAAAAAAAAAAATCACTTTCTCCTGTGCTTCGCTGTCTCCCAGAATAAAGAGTTAGCTAAAGACCAGTACTGAAAAGTGCTTTGAGATTTACCAGTAAAAGGCTGTAGAGCAAGGTTATGTTTATTAATGAATAACAGTCAACAACAGGGATGTTACTGTAATTGGTGAGCAAGCAAAATAATCTTTAATTTTACATGTAGTTAGTCTAGCAATTCCAGAAAGTAACCTACCAGGAGAAATCTGTGATAGGGTGTTACTACTTGGATTTTTGGTTTTACTGGATTTTGAGCTGTTCAGAATCAGACATGGGGAAAGATTCTTGCTGTAATGGGAAACTAAGTATCCTGTTTCTGTAACAGACAGTCATCATTCCCTTTTTCTTCTCAATATTATCTGAAAGGTTCTGTATATCTCCATCTTTGAAGAAGGCTAAAATAGGCACTGGCTTAAAAAGAATTAATTTTACTACCTTTATTTCCAGTGATATGTCTTAAAATATATATTGCCCTTGTAATAACTGTTCCTGCTTAACAAATTGCTTAACAAATACACTTCATCTGTTTACCAAAAAAATGCAATGCAGTCTATACAGTCATTCAAAGAAAGTCTGGGTCTTGAGAATAGTTATTTCTGCAGTGACTATTTAGAAAAGAGGCTGTATTAGGCAGTCACAGTAGCCCTCCTCTCAGGTGTTTTAGCCAACATAGTATGCCAGGTTAACGTTGTTACCTTACTTCTGGTATCCCACTAAGTTTATTTAGGATTAGCTTATATATCCATCTACAGCACTACATTTTCATTTTACCTTGTGGTTTTTGGTCTTAGCTGGTGTTTCTTTAAACAGTGTATTATCTATATACTTCTTGATCTGCTGTAGCTGTTTGCTAATTTCTGGTTGAAACTCAGGATCTGTGTTGACTGGATTTTCAGATAGTGGTGTTGTTCTTTAGGTGGGAATTTGGAGCACTGGGTTACTAGCAATGGCCTTTGATTTTAGAATGCTTTTGATTCTTAGTTAACAGATGTTCAAGGTGTTGATGAACTTCAAGGTATGCAGCCTCTCTGCTCTATCATCTTGTTTTTGAGGAAGTCTTCAGGACAGCTTGTAGAAACAGGAAAACAAGAAATTATTATTTTGAGTGAGGTTTCTTCATATTCATCTCCTTTAATATGTTTATAATCATGCATTGTTCATAGTGCTAAAATCATGCTTCTCATGTTAAAATATGAGTGCTTTGCTGCTTGTAATCTACGTGCCATGCTTTATTGTTCTGTTTTGTGCCTCTCTCACATACTGAAATCATAAGAACCTCCCCAAAATTACTGCAGTCAAGCCAGTGGTGTCTGTCTCTCTCCCAACAATAAAGAAGAATAGCAATTAATGTTTGTTGTTCTAACAATGGACGTTTTATCTCAGCATTTTGTCCTTAAACAGAAAACTTTAATTATATTCTGGACAAAAATTTTGTTTTAGCAATATGGCTAAAAGATTAGATGACAGAATTAAGGTTACTCAGAAATAAAAATCAGGCCAAAATACAAGATTCTTGATACTCTGGTTAAATTAGTGGATTACCCCTCTTTCAGTTCTATTAACAGGGTTATGCGGTCATGAAATTTTATTCATGAAAACATGTTTGTTTATAATTTGCTCGTAGTTTCATGCTAAAGGATTGTAAACAGTGAAGTTTTCAGAAACTGGTATATCTTTCTCACAGAGGGAAAATTAGACCTTGAACATTTCAGTAGCCAACTAAAGAAGCTTCTGCATACTCTTCCAAAAAGGCTGCTTAAAAAAAATAAAATAGAAACAGTAGTTAATTAAACTTCACAGGATGATTTGTGTTCATCTGAGAATTTATTTTGGGAGCTGAAGAATGCATTTCCATATTTAAAAGGAACATTTCTCTCTCATATTACTAAGCTTCCTCATTTGCCCTTGCCATCTCAGGTAGCACCTAACAGAAAAGAACGAAAGGAATATTATTTGGTGATGCAACACTGTGAGAACTTTCTGGCATTCAGTGTTGTCTGACACTGTAAAACTTTTTTTGTATAGATTCGGAGAAGAGTGATCACAGAATTCTGGAAACCCTTTCTTGGCATGTGGTACAGAATATAGATAAGCCTATATATACACTTCTTAGCTTATTGGAATATTAGACATTTTCTGATTCATCTCTAGACTATGAATGTATGAACTGAAGTTGAGCTGCTTTTGATAGTGAACTGTCCAACTCCTGAGTGTCTATTCAGATATTCTTCATCTCTCCTGGGTTCTCCATTGAAACTTTGTCTGAAATCCCATGTTTTGCCTGCAGTTTGACGCATATTTCTTTTGCATTACTCTTCAGCAATGAGTATTCTATTTCAACTGTTCAGCTGCAAGAGATCAGTAGCTCTTCCTCTCTAAAATTTAGGAAATTTGACCTAAATAATCCAGGTATCTAAAATTCTTCCACTGAGAAATGAATCTCATGAAAGCATGATGTATTTAAAGCAGATACCTATCCAGTACTCTGTGTTTATATTTTAAAAGGTACCTACTTAAGAACAGTGATGGAAGTAAATATTTTAATGTCCATTCTACCGGTTTTGGAAGATTTCAGTGGGCAAAAGAGAAAGGAAAAACTAAAATTTCAGGAAAGCAAAATTATCTCCTTATTACTAATGGGAGAATGCCACTTTATTCTGAGCCTTGCTATTTGTTCTGCTTTTGATGGCATCAGAAAGCATTGGCTGATTTTAGGAGAACAGTAAGTTTTGGTAGAAAAATGTCACAGACTGGGTCATCCATTGGCTCTTCTCAAATCATCTCAAAGAGAAACCCTTTCCTGTGAATTCCTGTGAAAAATTCTCATGAATGCTTTAGCTAATTTAGTATTAAACAAACTAAGCTTCTGAATAGTTCTCTTGAAAGATTAATTTAAGTCCTAGCAGAATTTATAATTACAAAGAAAATCTGTGAAAATTCTGAAATTCTCTAAAGGTGGGTAAATCAAATTTTGCCATTCATATTGACTGGCTATGTTTACTTGAAAGGCCAACCTAAACTTCCTCTGCTTTCAGACAGTATTCCAGAGTCAAGAGGTGGTGGTGTTTCCTAGACTACATTTAACCACCACTGAGGCACAATAGAAGGATGTGCAACAAAATTTCCCTAAAATTGTTGTCTTTCAGGCGAGGTGACAAAGCCATTGAGATTTCAGTTGGAAAAATTCCTGCAACATCTATCACACTGAATAAATATGTCATCTGTTGTTTTTCAGCCTATGTTGGTTATTCTCTGCTTGCTTAAAATTTTTTGTAACTTACTAGCTGGGGGAAAGTATTATTTCCTAAATAGTTCATGGGTGTTAGTGAATCATCTCGTTATACTGAATTATACTGAGCAATGTGTTTCTGTATAAGCTGGCAAAATATACTATGAGAGAAACATCATCTAAGCAACTTTTGTGGACCAGTAGATTACTTTGTGTTTCTTTGTAAAGTACCTGTTGCCTGGTTAAAGGAGGACTCTCCCTGGATTCTGCTTGGATTTTACAAAGGAGAAAAGCCCTTAGGGAGGGCTGAATTTGGCTGCTGAATTCTGCTGTGTGTCCTTTTACCTGAGAAGTATTTTAATAGGTAGCTTATTAATGAATCATACTTTTAGAAAGGTAATTTTTAGAAGTAGTACTTGTAAATTAGATTTTCTGTACTGTACATAGAGACAAGAAGGCCCAGTTTCCCCTTACGTGGCTAATGCTGTTAGAGTCACTGGAGTTATAGCAGTGCAGAACTGACCCACCTCTCTAATTCCACTGGCAGATGAATATATGAGTCAGAACAACCAGTAGATGTCAGTAAACACAAATCTGAATGTGAGAGGTCTGAAAATATCTGCCTTTTGGGGAGTTTGGCTATTCAGTATTGAAGTGTGATATACATGGGTGGTAAAAGATGATCAAGTGTCTCCTAAAGGACTTGATTATTGCATTTTTTGTGTTTCAGAAGTATATGTGCTAAGCCTTTTCTTATTCCTTTTTTTTTTTAAGCATCTTTCCATGGGTAGAGCAAGGAATATTCAATTTGTGCCTGGAAATTCAATTTAGCAGGTGGGCAAGATTACTCAATTCCGATGCTTGTTTTCAGTGGCAATCCATAGCGAGTGTGACTGGAAATGAGGAAGAGGAACTGCAGCAGTAATTCCCAGGAGTTTACGCCTGCCCAAGTTTGCACTCCTTTGCTCAGTCCATGACTTCCCTCTACAGATAGAAGACAACTGAGGGTACCATTATAGCCTACTCACTTCGAGGCACTGATAGGAATTATAGGAAGATTTGGCTCTAAAGTTGTTTCTTTTCACACTGAGCATTGACAGACTTAACATTAGTTTTAGCACTGGCGCCATTCAAAATTGTTGTGTTCAGATAGCCCAGTCTCTAATGGTTTTCCAGTTGCAGAGAATGAACATCATCATCAGGTCTTCTGCTAATAAGAGCATTTTAATGACTCTGATTATGACAAAAGCACTTTTCAAGAGGTTTTAAAGAACAGCTAAAGGATGCAGCATGGTAATGCATCTGCAGTACTTCTACCACACGCTATTAAAACACTAGGATAACTGTTGAATTAATTAATAATGGATTCAGGCCTTTCACATGAGGACACAGGGTAGGCACTCTTTTAAGTGGAGCCATCAGAGAAAGTAATGGTGTTACCTGTCTTTTATATACCATTCACGTGTTTCAAGCAGGAACCATGCTGGGAGGAGGGAGCCTTGGGGTCTTTGCCTTCAGCTCTGTGGAATCTCTGTGGATTCATTCAGTAGACTCAACCTCAGCCAGAAGAAGGTGATTTTCAACCTTTTTTAACTTGGTGGTTGCAGCACACTCTTAGCTTTGAAACGCCTTATGCTAAAAGAAGAAAACTGGATATCTCCCATGTCTGTGATTCTAATCATGAGGATGTTACCTTACAGACTGGTCTCAGCTAACTAGAAAACAGAGCTGTTTTAAAATGTAATTTAAAGTACTCCCTTATTTGACAAAGGAAGGGTTTCTTGGCTTGGTTTTCGGGGGGGGGGAGGTGTTCTTAGGCAGGGAATGAGGCTTTCCATCTTTGATGACCTGAGATGTTTGTAGCACTGAGTCAGCTGCTTTAGCTTAGGAGAGAAATGGGCTGTCAGATACATCTCTGTGCTAAGCATTTCTGGTGAGAAAGCTCTGGGCACTTCATTGTTTACATTTGTTGGGGTTTTGAATCACTGCACCTAGATGTTTTGCCTTGCATTATGCACTGCGTGTGAAACCTTTATGCTTAATACAGGTTTCTGAATACTACATTTCTGTATTGGCTGTTGAGTGGAGGGGGTACTGAACAATGGTGTGTGATTGAGGCCTTTGCGCAGTGGACTAGGTGTTATCAACTGTCGATGGATTTCTCCTGTGATGTTAATAGAAGCCATCCATCCTTATGTGTGTGTTCAATGGCAATGGCAAATGCAGGGAGAATGCTTTTTTTTGTTATTCCTGTTGCTGCTTACAGCCTTTAAGAAGGTTATTCTAACTATACTTCAGAAGAGCTTCAGTCACTGTGGGTAAAAAAAGAATTCTTTTTTTATGTGACTTTTGAAGGACTTCACTTCTGGTGTATGCCTCTTTCACTTCGATGCTCCACTTCAACTATCTTGGTCCTGGTTTTCACACCTGTGGGTGAATTAAAGCAAATCAGAAGTAATTTATTCAAAACACAGCATTATGTAGCTGCTTGCTTAAGGGTCAGCAAAGCAAATGGTGAAAAGCAAGTCAGCTTCATCTTTGCTCTTACATAAATGTTAATCTTTTCTCCCAAGCTTTGGGAAATACTGTTCAGCTCAGCTACTTTCATGAACAACCCACAAACTGCAGATGTTGTGATTTTTCCCTTTCAGAACTCTCTCAGGCTTCCGGTGATAGCCTCATTCATCTTCACCGTCAGCCTTTTTTTTTTCTCTCTCTGCCTGCTTCCAAAAGGGAGGAATGAAAAAAAAACCCAAGTATTTGCTAGGCTAGATATAGTCGAGTAGCAATATTTGCCAATTAATAGCTCCAGACATTGCTCAATGAAAAGATTTTATCTCTGGTTTTGTTCAGTTTCCTGATACCTTCATCTATGTCACCCTCCTGTGCTTTAAAGCTATCTTAAAACTATAAGACCGTGTAAACTGAGGTGCATATGATATATTTTTCAAGTATAATGTAAATATTTAAGTGATGCAAGTATTGTTTTCTTATCTCTGCACTGTATTTATCTTCTCCCTGTATCTCTTACTCATTGATTTGTTGTGATAGACTCATGTGTACTTTACATATTTGAGTTAACATATGGTTCCAAAGATTTGAGCTATATAAGAAAAAGTCTATTTTAGGTCTATCAAGATTTACCATGAGAGAAAATCCTGCCCTTAGGTTTTCCCATAAGTCTCAGTAGCCATACTAGAATTGAAACATGTAGATGTTGACTTACTTCAAAGACAATTCTTTTTCTTCCACTTCTAAATTTTGGTTCATCTCAAAAGGAAAAAAAACCTGTCAAAAAAATTATTACCCTTGTGTACATGTATGTGGATTTTATATTTACATTGTCTTTTACCTGTAATTTTCTGACAATCTGGTAAAAAAGGAAGTGCCAGCAATCTTCACAACAAATTTTGTAAGGAGAAATCAAATACAGACTGCAAATTGAACTCACATAAATGAACACTGTGTAGGTAGAATTGTGTCGGATCAACTGCACTGCTGTGAGTGAGCTGAATTGATGCAAATGTCTGTATTGCTTCCATATTACTTACTGCTAGTCAGATGGAAACATGTATTATTGGGTGCAATACCTCATGAAGTTGGAATGAATGAACCTGGGACAAGGGTCGTCCATTAGAGTTGCTGAAGAGAGTGAGAAGTAGATAGCAGTCTGAAATGATTGAATAGTGTGTGATTACACAGCAGTGAAAAAGCATCCAAGATTACATTTCAGTCCAGGGAGTTCTGAAGTAATGTTGCAGCATGAAAAACAACTACAGTGTACTAAACACAGTGAACATAATAGAGACTGAATACACAACAATGCTTTATAATTATATACATAATTAAATGAGCAAACTAGCTAGTTGTGTTTGGAAAAAAAACCCCGTGTAGCTGAAGATTCAAAAAGTGTCAAGTTAGAAGTATGCCTACCAGTTTCTCTACAAATCACAGGCTTTTATTTCTATTCTTGTTTTATTTTTCCTAAAATTGATATTCTAATGGCAGCACAGCAAATGGAAAAGAAAATATCTCTGCCTTTTGTTCAGACATGAGGAAGCTGAAATCACATCCGTATTTCAGCAAAATGCAGCCTTTCTTCAAACAAGTGAACATATCATACACATTTTGCAACAGTTCCAGAAAAGTCAACTTTAAGATATATTTCTCACAAATCCATTGTTTTGATCATTATTCAGTGCAAAGAAGTGCTTTCTCTTAGATTTAAACTGCTTGTGTTTTTAGCACTTGTTGCACAAGCTGGTTTCCCATTGAGACAAGGTACAGAAAAAAGCAAGACATCTTTGCTGCTAACAGAGAATCACAGTGAAAATTAATTTTGTTCTCATGGTGTATTTGTCCTGAGTGATGTAAGACCACACTCTAGACATAATCAGAATTTTTTAAGGAAGCAAATTAAAATGTGAATAAAAGCTCCAGCTTCTTATTCAAGCACAGGAGATCCTATTATCCTTTTATTCTCTGTGGGGTGCCCCGTTTCTGGAAGTCTTTATTGCAAGAAATCACCAGTGGATAGTGACTCAGCTAGCCTCCCTCATGAGGGGAACTGCAGCCATGGATTGTTCTCTGAAGATGCAGCTGGAGGATGTACTTCAAGATCTTCACCAGAAGCTGAAAAATTATCTTATCATGCCCTCCGCTATGAGGCAGAGGTTAGCTTAGACAGCATAAGATACGTGACTGAAGCCTCTCCAGGCTTGAACAGAAAAGTTACAGAAACATATGCCAATTTTCCTTGAATCATGCCACCTTTGCTGCAGGGTTGGAGTCATGCAGTTTGCAGTAATATGCATAGTGATGTGATGGAGACCTGCCTCAGAAAGAGGGCCCTTCCTGGTGGAGGTGGTGATGCTTCACTACAAGCTGAGACATCAACAGAAATATAGATTTTCTTCTTCAACAGCCCAAGCTGTGCCTAATATAGTGCTTGTTCATGGGCCTCTCTACTCATTCAGCACCTATGCCTTTCAGGCACACACATCTCCTTCCTGTGAATGATGAGGGTTAGTCCTAACCTTAAAAAACCTTCCAAGGACCTGTTTATATAACTTTATGTTCTGTGCATATGGTGCACAATAGTATTTCAGAGTCTCAAATTTATGTGGTTAAATCATTAACGAGTTTAAGGAAAAAATATGCTGAAAGTCCTAACCACCATAGTGGGTGAGTACCCACAATACAATTCTTATCTGTATGCTTTATATATTAATATTGCATCAGTCTTAGATAATTTAGTAAAATGCTCTATCTTCATTAACAATTGTCTTCATATGTGCATTACTATTTACATGTCCCTTCTTTTCCATATCCATGTTAAACCAAGATATGTCTTCCATTTTTCCCTCATAATATTGTTTCCAAACATCTGATCTGACCATTTCTGCTGCTGTCCTGTGGACTCTCCCTAATCTGCCTATCACTGTCTTACTATGATTTGGGAAACAGCAGACATGATATTCTAGCTGTGCCAGCACTAAGTGAGCATATCAGAAGGTTTACTTCTAGATGCCTATGTACAACATCATCATGCTGTTGGTCCTGGTTTAACTGCTGACTAACATGCTAGTACTCATTTATTGGTATACTTGTTAACCAAGCATGCTTGTATATATTGAATTTCATAATATTAAATCCGGGCTATTCTTTGCAATTCCCAGTATCACTGAGATCTGATTCTTCTTCTAGAACATCCCCAATTCTGGTGTTTCAGTTCCATCATCCATTGGAAGAGACTGAGATGGGTCTCAGGTGAAACCACACAAAGCACTTTTTGTAGAACCATTTCATTTTGACCAAACTGCATTTTTTAGGAAGTCTTTAAGCTTTTATTAAGCAGAAAAGTACCCTATTTCATCTAGACAATGTTTTCTAAGTCTGGGGGGGGGGGGTATCATACAGCTTGCTTTACACTGCAGGTTGTTTTATATATGCTAACCTTAATGACCTACTTAAGGGTGGAATTTATGTTTAGGAGATAGAGAATTCAGTTGTATTTTGGGGAGTTAGAAAAAAATGCCCAGAATGCTGCAGTACTAAGCCACAACAACTTGAACGTTCTATTTAAATCTTTCTGCAACAATCTCCTGTAACCCAGACCCAAGTCATTCATATTCCAAACCTTGTCAGAGTCTGATTCACTCAAAAATTTAAAAACTTTTTTATTTTTGTTCTGGAAGTTGAGAGAGACTTCAGTCATTTTTAATTTATTTTCTTCTATCAGTATTTTAGGCAGTCAGTGAAGCAAGCGCCAGGTTATTATTGTGGTGCAGGCTATATTGAAATAGAAAAAATGCTGAATGCTAAAGCCTTCACAAATCTACTTTCTTGAATATCTATAAAATAGTGAAACTTCTGGGAAACGATGCTTTGAATAAAAAATTAACTGAAAAATTTTAAAGTATACTTAAAACATGCATGAATTTTCCTGTTTTATGTTTTACAAGGCAAGTTTCATTGATTCCAGAACAGCATTTTCAGTAAATACTTCTGTCAGTGAGGTCTGTGTGGCACAACAGAAGAGTTTAGATGTAATTTATAAATAAATCCAGCATTCAGCTGACAAAACCACCAGGTAGACTAGCAAATTGGCTGGAATTCCTGGATTCAGATCTCCTGATGAGGTAATGCTTTTTGGTTTGACAATCTATGCCACAGAATTTACATTTTTGCTTTCAGAGTATGCAGAGCTTTAGCTTCAATAGTTACAGAATATTCTTACCCTTGTCTTTTAAAAATGTGCTTTTTTATTTTTTTTTTTTTGTGAGGTCCTCCTTCAGCTGGTTTTACTGGGACTTGAAACTCAAATGTTTTGAGACTTTTGAGAAATATTTTCTATCAAAGGGCACAATGATACATTCAGAAAGTTCATTCATGGTTAGATGCATCATTCATGGTTTTTATTCATATATAATCTCCTATTTGTTTTGAAAGCTTGCTCCCAAAATATTCCATTGTGTAGAAAATTCCCCAGAGCACATTCCTTTTACAAGTAATACAGTCTTTTATAGGTCGCTTCTAATTTGGACACTTCACTGAACACAGCTGCCACAATTAGAGTCAAATTTGTGATTTTCTCCATTGTATGGTACCAGTGTGAATGATACATAAACACAGCTGGCCTGAATGCAGATTTCTCTTCACATGATGGTGCCTATCAGCAACAGCAATTCTCTGAGGCACTGACCTACAGGGGCCAAATTAAAAATCAAATTAAGCATCATAAATGCAAATTCATTACTATTCACACTTTGAAAATCATGAACAGATATGATTTATAGAAGAAAATTGACCGAATGTCCCTGACTGAAGAAGCGCACAGGTCAACACTGTGTTTCACCACACTACAAGACATTTAGGCACAAAACTGCCCCCAGCTCCTGCAGATGTAAGTATTTTCTCAAAGGAGCACTGTACCTAAAAGAATGATGCTGAAAGAGATTCTCCTTTACCATGTGGGTTCCATTAAGTAAAATTACCAAATTTCCCTAAATTAATATGAAAGTTCTGTTAAATTTTTATTAAGGTTATTTTTTTTGTGCCAGTGCCAGATGCTACAGTGACCAGGAGGAACTGCATATTCCTGGAACTTAGTGTCAACAGATAAGATGTCTTTCCAAAATTTTAACAGAATTTTGAATGTGTTTGGAATAAAATTATTCTCCCACCAAAAGTGGTGGTAGGGGGAGAGATTATGAGGAAAAAACGTGAAAGTTGAAAAGGATTTGGGAAGATTTTGACTGTGAAAACCAGATTCAAACAGACAGATGGATTTGGCAGATGAGGGAAAGGACTAACTGGACAAAGCCACAGAGAATGACGTGACATAGACAATGCAGAGAGTCAGGTGGAAAAACAAGGGGTTGAGGTAAAAGAAGGAAAAGTACATGATATCAGGAAAAAAACTTGAATTCAGGATAAGTTGTTTGAGGAGAGACTGGGAAAGCTTGAAGCATGGACCTGTGGTGTGAATCAAAGGGAGAGTGAAGAATCAGGAGTAAGAAAGATAGAAGAGGGGCAAAAGGAATCAAATAGTGATGCTGGAGGAGCACATTACCAGCATAATCCAAGTTTCTTAGAGCTAGTGAAGGAGAGGGAGTGAATCTGACCATGCAGTAATGGAGACAGTTTTTCTGTAAAATGACTTTTAATCTGCCATGAAATTCAAAAGTTTCCGAATGGCAAAAGGCAGATCAGAAGGTTTCAGGCTGAAGGCAGTTAAATTTTCCTTTGTGAACCTGGATTCTGTACTTGCCACAAGTTTTATGTAACAATACCACGTAAATGTTTTAAACCAGACCTCTCCAAATGGGCATTCTTTGCATGTGTTCTTCTTTTTCTAGGTTCTTAGCTGAATTTGTTAACTCATGGTTTATGCCCATTGAAAGTGAGTGGAGTCTTCATACCTGAATTTTCACATGACGCAGCTTCTCATGTGCCAAATAGAAGCAGTTATAATAATATCTCAGAGAAGCGTTCAGAAAATAAATCAGTTAATATATGTGAACTGCATAAGTATCACAGTGATGAGCACTGCTGGAGGGCCCGGGAGGATGCTGATTCTATTACTAGAGCAAGGTTGGGCAGGAGGTAGTAAATATGGTGGCACAGGACCACATATCAACCCTGGAAGAGGAAACAAAAGAGAAACAGAAGCTTGTCCAGCTGATATTTAGCAGAGTGCTCGTCCTTCCTGTGAACTGAATACAGCAGTGGTCCTCAGGGGAAAAACAGTGTATGCATGTGTAATTGCAAGACTGTATCATAATGTGTATACCCAAAGGGACTGGATTAATTTTGCACAGGCAGCCTTTCTTCTGACATTGCCTAACTCTGAAATGCAAGATTAGTGACTGTAAGGGGGAGCACAGGGATTTCTCTTTTGGTAGGTCTGAGTTTAAAAAAACCCACCCAGTAACAGCTCTGAAGCATTAATTGTATTTTATATTCAGTAGCATCCCTCATCATTTTCTGTCCTGGAGTTTTAGGTTAGTTTGTTTTACTAAGACTGTCATATTTGTGTTTAATGTAGGATTGTATTAATTATTTCAGTAACCTGAAATTCAGGTTAAATAGATATTTAGCACATTGGGTAGCAATGTATGTAGGACAACTCAGAGTATTGCAACAATTTTCTTGATAGTCTGCAGGGCCAGGCAGAATAATATTGCTTGTTTAATGTTCAAATCCTCTGTGAGATAGTCTTTGCAATCCTTTCTCAAATGACTCCTATAGATTGCTCAGAGACCCAGGCTGCTTGGGAGTGGGAGGAGGTGTTTATATTTCTCTTTGCTCTGAGGCTACTGTACTCTGTGAGATGACTGTGTCCAGTGATGCTTATCACCATTAGGGGAGGCTGAATGTGAGGCTCACACAGTAGAACCTCTTTCTCTGGTCACCTCTTTGTGTCCATGGCTCTCTGTACTGAGGTACTCCATGGCTCTTTCCCAGTCTGTAGTGCCAATCCAGGAAGACCTGCAAGAAGGTAATTTCATGACTATGAACATCCAGGTGACTAAAACTGGAGTTTAATTTATATGACTGCTATAGTGTGCTAGCCCTTGTTTAAAATCTGTTCTGATCCACCACAGAGATAGGTGCAGGGTTTCTGTTTTTCCTGCCCAGCTGTGTGGATCCTATATAGCAGCAGTGTTATGCTTGCCTGGGACTCTCACCGCATCACACTGTAATGATCCACTGAGCTCAGTACCATATGTCATACTTTCATAGCCACTCTTGAATTTTGGGCCAAATATTTAGCAAGAAAATGAAAATTTAAGAACACCAAAGCATTTCTTGATCTACCTTGGTTTTGCAGAGTTGTTTCTCCAGGAGAGGAAGGTCGTTTTTGTTTGGGTTTTTTTTTCCTTTTCTTTCAATTCAGAATTGATTATGAAGATTTTTTTAATTTTTATCAATGCAGTGCTTTTAAAGAGCAATTTAAGTCCAAGTTGAGCATTTTTTTTTTAAAGTCAAGCTCATGATTAAGGTTTTTTTTAGCTTCCGATTTCAGTTGTCATAGTTTTTCTTTCCAAGATACACACTGAGCAGCTCCAGCAAACAGAGTTATGGAGTAACTGTACAGCAACTGTAGCTTACAGTATTATTTACTTTCTCTTCCCATAAGAAAAAGTGGTGTGCTAAGGCTATATCCCAATAGCTCTTATTTATGGCTTAGATTCCTCCATTATGAGAAAAACTTGCCTCAGATTACTGGAATGTCTGACTGTTTCATGGTCTTATCATAATGTCCCTTGATTTGGTCTAGCTTCTGTAAGATCATGTTAAGAGAAGATTCAGACAGAAAAGGAGAGTGCCAGCTGGGATTTGCGACATACGTGCATAAACATTACAGATATTCCATCCCGTGAACAGTATATTCATACAGTCTTTTTCCATTTGGGTGGGTAAAAGATCATGCAGTACAGTGTGTATCTAATGGGCTACCTTTGAAATGATTTGTGAAGAAAACGCTAAAATTTATAAAATTTCAAGATTGGGAGAATAGCTCTGTAGTATTAAATGTGCTTCTGTTTTTTTGGTTGTATCCAGCCTTTGTCTAGACTTGCCATAATCTGGTTTCTCTTGCATTCATTTATTTTTGGTTCAAATAGATTCTATGGAAAGTAACATGTAATAGTCTGTTTAAAAAAATAATGCTGTCTGAATCTCTTACTTAGAAAAATATTTTGTATTCTTACGATCAGTGGCATTTCAGCATTTAAATTTATTGATGATAACCTCTTTGTAAAGAGAAAAGCTTTATTGTCTCCTCTTAGGGATTGCAATGAAAAGCAAAATGACATGATGGCAGTCAAGCTTGAAAGCAGAAACAGAATAGGCTATCTGAGATATGTAGCAAGGCAAAGTTGTGACTTAACATCTGCATTCACTTCAGAGGTATAACATTGCCAAACGAGATCATATACTTAAATGATAAAAGCAAATTTGACTGCAGTGTCATCTATTTTGTGATGTGCTCACTACAAATCTATTTCAGGTATTTGATGGCTGGAATAAAAAAGAAGGGCTCCTTCTATCATGAATAAATGTTTCAGTCTTCCCAGGATAATCTTTCCAGCATGCCTCTGAAAAACCACTTTCCCATGAGATTCTCCTGAAAGCTATGCACTCTTCCTAATGGTCATATCTTTTTCTTTCTTTTCTTTGTTTACTTGGTTTTGCTTTGCTGTGTGTTTTTTGTTTTGTTTTTTTAACTAATGGTCATGAAGCAAAGAACTTTGCTCCAAAATAAAGAAGGGCTCTGACTGTAGTTTGGCTGCTTGTACAGAGAAGTTATTGACACAAAATTTAGACTTGAAAGACTTTGTCTCTTAAAAAGGGCTAGAAGTTGTGTTTATGGTATCTGACAACAAAATTTCGTGGGATCACAGACATGGTAATTTTTCATCACACCCCATGTTAAGAAAGTCTAATTATTCTCAGACACTATCTAGGGGTTTTTTGGGTGGGGTTTTTTGTTGTTGTTGTTGTTGTTTTGTTTGGGTTTTTTTTTACCAGAAAAAAGATGTGAGAAACCATTGAAGAAAAAGGTGAAGGCTATTTCCAGTTTCCTTCTGATTGATCGATGTTTGACTTAAATCTGGAAATCAATGCTGCTGCCAAAAATTGTACCATAATTGATTAGCTTCTGTTATCTATATAAATGTTTTACTTCACAGTATCACAGTATCACAGTATGTTAGAGATTGGAAGGGACCTCAAAAGATCATCTAGTCCAATCCCCCTGCCAGAGCAGGAACACCTAGATAAGGTCACACAGGAATGTGTCCAGGCGGGTTTTGAATGTCTCCAGAGAAGGAGACTCCACAACCCCCCTGGGCAGCCTGTTCCAGTGTTCTGTCACCCTCACTGAGAAGAAGTTTCTTCTCAAGTTTAAGTGGAACCTCTTGTGTTCCAGCTTGTACCCATTACCCCTTGTCTTATCATTGTTTGCCATTGAGAAGAGCCTGGCTCCATCCTCATGACACTCCCCCTTCATATATTTATATACACTAACAAGGTCCCCCCGCAGTCTCCTCTTCTCCAAACTATAGAGACCCAGCTCCCTCAGCCTTTCCTCATGAGGGAGATGCTCCACTCCCTTAATCATCTTAGTTGCCCTGCGCTGGACTCTCTCCAGCAGGTCCCTGTCCTTCTTGAACTGAGGGGCCCAGAACTGGACACAATATTCCAGATGCGGTCTCACCAGGGCAGAGTAGAGGGGAAGGAGGACCTCTCTCGACCTACTGACCACCCCCCTTCTAATACACCCCAGGATGCCATTGGCCTTCTTGGCCACAAGGGCACAGTGTTGGCTCATGGTCATCCTGCTGTCCACTAGGACCCCCAGGTCCCTCTCCCCTACACTGCTCTCTAACAGGTCATTCCCCAACCTATACTGGAACCTGGGGTTGTTCCTGCCCAGATGCAGGACTCTACACTTTCCCTTGTTATATTTCATCAAGTTTCTCCCTGCCCAACTCTCCAGCCTGTCCAGGTCTCGCTGGATGGCAGCACAGCCTTCTGGCGTGTCAGCCACTCCTCCCAGCTTAGTGTCATCAGCAAACTTGCTGACAGCACACTCAATTCCCTCATCTAAATCATTGATGAATATATTGAATAATACTGGTCCCAATACTGACCCTTGAGGCACTCCATTAGATACAGGCCTCCAACTAGACTCCGCCCCATAGACTACAACTCTCTGGCTTCTATCCTTCAGCCAGTTCGCAGTCCATCTCACTACCTGATCATCCAGACCACACTTCCTCAATTTAGCTATGAGGATGCTGTGGGAGACTGTGTCAAATGCTTTGCTGAAGTCAAGGTAGACCACGTCCACCGCTCTGCCATCATCCATCCACCGTGTTATTTCCTCATAAAAGTCTATGAGGTTGGTCAAGCATGACTTCCCCTTGGTAAAGCCATGTTGACTGCCCCTCATAACCCTCTTATCCTTGACATGCCTTAAGATGGCATCAAGGATAAGGTGTTCCATCACTTTCCCAGGGATGGAGGTGAGGCTGACCGGTCTATAGTTACCCGGGTCCTCCTTCTTGCCCTTTTTGAAGACTGGAGTGACATTTGCTTTCCTCCAGTCCTCAGGCACCTCTCCCGTTTCCCAAGACTTGGTAAAGATGATGGAGAGTGGTCTAGCAATGACTTCCGCCAGTTCCCTCAGCACCCGCGGGTGCATCCCATCTGGACCAATGGATTTATGGATGTCCAGGTTGCTCAACTGGTCCCTAACCCATTCCTCATCGACTAAGGCAAACTGCTCCGTTGACCTGACTTCATCTGAGGTCTCAGGGGTGCAGGGCTCTTCAGGACTGCCTCCGGCAGAGTAGACAGAGACAAAGAAGGCATTCAGTAACTCTGCCATCTCAGTATCTTCTGTCACCAGGGCACCCATCCCATTCACCAGTGGGCCTACCTTGCCTCTGGTGTTAGTTTTATCAGCTATGTATTTGAAAAAGCTCTTTCTGTTGTCCTTGACCCCTCTTGCCAGATTTAATTCTAAGGAGGCCTTAGCCATCCTAGCTGCCTTCCTACATCCTCTAGCAGCAGCCTTATATTCGTCCCGAGTGGCCAGCCCCTCCTTCCATGACCTGTAAACTCTGCTCTTCCACTTGAGCATACCCAGCAGTTCCTTATTTAGCCACGCAGGTCTCCTGGCCCTCTTCCTTGACTTCCTACGTGTCGGGATGCTCTGCTCTTGAGCTCAGAATAAGCAATTCTTGAATGTCAACCAACTATCTTGGGCCCCTTTACCTTCAAGCAGCCTTGCCCATGGGATTTCCCCTAGCAATTGCTTGAAAAGGCCAAAGTTTGCTCTGCTAAAGTCCAGGGTTGCAATTCTACTTGCTATTGTACTGGTCCTACCACACAAGATCCTGAATTCCACCATCTCGTGGTCGCTGCAACCAAGGCATCCCTCAACCTTTACTGCTTCGACCAGACCCTCCTTGTTAGTGAGGATGAGACCCAGCAGCGCTCCTCTCCTGGTTGGCTGATCCACCATTTGCATGAGGAGGTTATCATCCATACACTGGAGGAACCTCCTGGACTGTGGCTGGGTTGCTGAGTAGTCCTTCCAGCAAACATCAGGGAAGTTAAAATCCCCCACGACGACCACGTCCTGTGACTGTGAGGCCGCTCTCAGGTGCCTGTAGAAGGCCTCGTCAACTTCCTCACCCTGATCTGGTGGCCTGTAACAGACACCCACAACAGTATCAGCCCTGCCAGCCTGCCCCTTAATTCTCACCCAGAGAACCAACTTACTTTGGCTCTTATATTCCTGACCTCAAGAATTCAGGGGGGAAATTAATTCTGAGCTTAATTGCATATCATGTCAAAAAAACATTTACAGTAACTGTTTTGGATATTCAGTGGTATTATTTTTTCTGTTTCAGTGAGTACCTTTTAACTTTGTGTTTCAAATTTCTATTTTCACATTGTACTTTATCTTCTACCTGCATTATTTTTCATGTTTGTATTCTACTCTATTTTAATGAATATGAATTTAAAAGTAATGAAAAATGGATCATTCCAAAACTATTTTACTTAATTTACAAATTTTTGCAAAACAGTGGTTCTTTATTGTACAATAACTGACAGCGATAGTTACCAAAGTCTGGAAGGCCTGGATTTAAATCCCTCTTCTTGTGGGAGGATTTCAGCCCATATCTTTTGCATTTGGAATGGAACACCTTAACTACTAGTCTGCACAACGTCCTGGGAGGAACTTACCTGAGTTTCTCTTCTTGGAAATTGTTCCCTAACTCAACCTGATATGCACTAAGAGGGAAGGAAGAGTGTAAGATCTGAATTCTTCTATTTGTATCAATGAAAATTGAGGAATGAACTGAGATTGTATAGGTCCTTACCTGTTTCTCAGTCTTGTAAATGTAGCCCTTTCTTTTGCAGGCAGAGCAAAACATCAGTTACTTACATACTCCATACTAGTATCATGCCCCTTTATTTTACTGAGCTGGCAAGCACTGGTATTTTCCAATTATACTCATGAACAGAAGTTTTTTTCTTTTCTGAAAAGCTCTATCATTTCTTTTCCTTCAACATCTCCATTAGTTCAGCAATATTCTCTTTGAAAGGAATAACAAGCTTTATGTACAATATTGCAGGTGAGAATGAGAATTATACTGCAAACAGCCTTTCCAGTCTCTTAAAAGTGCATACCACTTGTATGCAATCTGTGGGCTTAATTTCTTTGGGGTGAGTTCATAGACTGAAAGAAATTCAAGCTCAGATATTCAGTGGCTTGTGTAGCAAAGATATTTAAATTAGCAGATTTTTCACTTGGTCACTTGATTTTGTGTTTGTAAGTCTTCTGTTTTGGGAAGAGGGATCAACAGTAAATACAGTATGTTTTTGTAAAGGAAAGCATCATTTAGTTTAATGAGTGTGAGCAAGGCATAATATCAGTTGAATCAGTTATATCAGTATATCAATTGAATATCAAGTAGTAGAAGTATATAATATCAAGTAGTAGAAGTATATCAATATGAATCAGAATATCAATTGAATCAGTTGAGTTTTGAAAGAATGATAGATCTTCACATATAGATCTGGTATATTCCCTTGTCCTGCTACACTATAAAAGCTTAACTGCTCATGAGATCTGGCTCAGGCAGTAGGATAACCAGTATCTGGCCTTTATAGAGAGAATTTTTCATTCATTTTTATCCTTTTGATATACAAGCTTCTAAGCGTGGCAAACATGCTCTGTAGCATAACTAGCTGAGTGGGAGCAAGTTAACCCTCTTAACACTTAAAACCTTGTCAGCTTATTTTATACAGAGTTTACATAGATAAGGCCCTTAGTGACGTGGTTTAGTGGTGGACTTGGCAGTCCTGGCGGAACGGTTGGACTTGATAATCTTAAAAGGCATTTCCAACCTAGCTGATTCTGTGATTCTACATCAGATCTCAGCTTACTACTGTTAATTTTAAGCAGACTTATACACATATGGAGTCAGAAACTTGACTTCTGGTGAAATTTGTCACTGTTATATCTTCATGGACTGGAGTACGCATTGCTGCTTCTTGTTTTAAGGCATGAAAAAGTGAGGCTGTGATCCAGCCTACCTAAATTCTGCCTACAATGGAACTGGAATGCTTTAAACCCTGCAGAATCCTTGACACTGACCCAGATTGCTTACTTAGTAAGGCTATTAAATTCATCAGGCATTGAAATTCATTAGATGCCTCCTATGTAGTCTGAGTGTTCCCTAGGTACTAACAGTTCATCAGTCTGTATGCACAGAAGAGCCTTTTTTTTCTGGAGAATAGTGTGCCAAATGTATATTGCAATCTAAGATAAGGCAAGAAGGTACCTGAACCAAAAAATTCCAAATACTAGACTATGTGATGTCTTTGTCTGGCTTCACTTTATATGAGGGCTATACTGGGGAAGAAAGGGATGGTATCTAAGTTTCTGCCCCTGGTAATAAGCAATATGACAAGTATGTGGTTTAAGGGGAAGTGTGAAAATAAGTGAGTCTTCGCACAGCTGAATGTTTTAACTGGTAAGCTGGACTTGAGCTCTTGCAGCACTTGCTTCCTTTCACTGCGCTGGACATAGTGTCATGGTGTCTGAGGAATTCTCAGTAGAGTATTCACTAGGCCACTCTCATGAGACATGACCTCAGCTCTGAAGATAGCCTGGCATCCAGATCTTCCACTACTTAACACATTTTTATTGCCAATGCAGTTTTGTGAAGTGCCACCACTCTGTGCACTAGGTGAATGGAGACATCAAAAATTTTCCTTTAGCTTTCTATGATCTCAGTGGAAAAGTTGAACCTCTCATTTAATCAGGCTGGATTGATATTGTCTGGAAATGCCCGAATTCCATATATTGGTGGGAAAACAAGGAGAAATAGTTAAGATGGGAAGACTGGATGTACTTTTGCAAGTTTTCAAATGTACCTGAATCTCTCCATTGACTTGTAGAGAAGCTGGGCAAACTCAACTGCCTTCCCTTGCCAAACACGTAAAACTGAGGTAATGCAATATCTAAATTTGAGCAGACTGGATAATACCCTGAAAAACAATGTTCTGTGGCCAGATGGTTGAATGAAAATGGCATGAGTCTCCTGCGGTATGAATATTGCGAATGGCAAAATTTCATGTTACCCTTGCCAAGGAGAAATTTTGTATAATGAACCTTATTGCTGGAGGGAGGAGTCACATGTACAACCTTTTCTCAGACTCTACATGAACTCCTTCATCCAGAAGGTGCAGCAGCCTACTTATTCCTTCTGCCCTGTTTTTAATGTACTGTTCTAGCTGAGCTGAGCAATACAGCTTGAGAGCAAATTGCATTGGTAGATCCAGATATATTTCTGTATTTCACCTCCACTAGTTTATCATGATGTTCAGGGGCAGAGAGCAACAGATCTGTATCTGACACATTTTGATGTATCACACCAGCTCCACAAGCCAATGGTTTTGCTTTGAATATTATTCCTAAATAACTGCTAACCTAAGGTATAGAGAAGTACCAGCTTAAAAGCATGAACAGCTTACACATGTAGGGGGCTCTGAATATTTAGGAGGGGCTGAAGAAGAAGTAGTAGTTGTGTGTGTTTGGGACACGGGGGAGTGTTATGGTTTTCCCCATTAAGCATCAAATTTATTCTTCCTGTTTTTAAGGAACTGTATAAGTCAATTAAATATGGTGATCCTTCATAGGCTGAGGACAAGCTTGGCCTTTCCTGTTCTCGGGTCCCTTGGATGTCAGTGATAGACATTTCTTTTATCTGTAAATTGTTACATGCTGTTAAAAACATTTACCTTTTTGTCAAGAGTTATCTGAATAAGAGTTGTCCTTCCGCAAAAGCAGAAAAATATTTTGACTTTATACTGTTTCTTCTAACAGTGAGATTCCAGCCTATAAGCACATACACGTAATCTCTTTTTATCCTAGTTCCATATATCAATATTTTTCATTTCTAAGGGAGGTGCAAATTAATTATAATTTACAATGCACAATAACCTTTAGCACTTAAAAAATCGTTACACAAAGGAGCTTTTTCAATCAGAAAAAAAAAATCAAGCTACTACTAGTCTGTGTAATATCTTTCGTTTGGGGGGCTGATTAATCTAACCTTTGACAGGGAGCTCCTGTATCTTCTTTGAGGTTTGGCCTTGACATGACATTATGGAGAAGCTGTACAAAAACTTTAACTTGTAGAACATCTCACTCCTACACTTTTTCTTTTTAATGGTGGGTATTAACTCAAAAGATTTTACCACTGTATTTTCAAGACACTTAATGGCTCTGGTGTAAAATATTTGACATGCCTGTTTGCTCCTGACCGTTCATTAATGTAAGATTTGGCAGGTTGTGTTGTCCAAGACTGAACTTTGTGCCTCTTAAAGATTTCAACATCTTTTTGTGGTGGTGGAATTCACTTCTGATTACTGGTTAAAATAATAATTTGTCTAGATACTTAATATTAAAAGGTTTTTCTGTTTTTTTGCCTTTTTGTTTAAATTACTGGTGATTTTGCTGTGAGCCTTGAAGTAATTCTCTGCGCAATTTCATTTGATCCTTAACCTTTTGATTTACTGTATAAAACAAATTGACAGTCAGAGAGGGATAATGTAAAAAGTTCACTGAATAGCCAAGTCACCTGTTCTCTGCAGACTTCTCAAATCTGGGCTTTGGTCAAGAGCTTTTCCAACAAAAAAAGCCATCTGATACTGGGGGTGAGGAGGTAGGACAGAGAAGGCTATTTGCTGAGTAAAACAGAACTACATGATATATAATTTAGGCCAGCTTCATAGCCCTAGGTGAGCTTTAAGCTGGCCACAGAAGGACAGGTGGTGTTATCCTGTTAAAACTGTGATTTCTGTATATTTTTTGACCAGGATGAATGCTTCATATGCAGGATTTATTGTTTACAGCATTTCATATCTGGGGTCTCTATTTTTACCTTAATTTGAGAAATCTGACTACCATGTCTAATTCTTCCTCCCTCCCGATATGCATTCTGAGAATGCATTCCTACCCAGAAACATCTATCTTTCCAATTTGAAATGAAACTATTCTTAAATATTGACTTTACCAACAGTATGGGAATTCTGAGTTCTAAATATCTCTATTGATGATGTTGATCAAATTAATCTATTTTAAGGATGCCATGTCATTGGTTTTAAAAGACTAGGTGCTTTCTTGGAAGAAGTAGTTACTGTTCTGTGATAGTCTCAGATATTCAGTGTGGGTTTTGGTTGGGTTTTTTTTCCCCTTTTCTTTATTTAATACAATATAGCCATCCTGTGGTAGAATTACAGAGACAGGGCTCCAGCTGTGCTACTGAATTTCTGTAAGCAGAATTAAAGTTGCATATAAATGGTTTAATAGCCCTTTAGTTTGTAATATTGCAAACTCAAGCTGTGACTAATTTTTTTTTTTTTTAATCAATAAATATAAGACCAGCATTTGTTAATTCTTTATGCATAGCCATTCTTATTTATGTTGTGGATTGTGGGCAGTAAGATAAGGTATGTACCTCCAAAGACCTACTTTTGGTAAGTATAGCTTGATAAAGCTGGTAATTGACATTATTTTCATACCTAGGGTGACTTACTAGGTTTTGATTAATGTTTTAAAAGAAGCCAATGCTCATTAAGTACAGAGTAGCTGCTATCAAAAGCTACTCTAAATGAACCCTAATGGTGGTTTCTGAATTTCATTTTGCATATCGGCAACAGCTGGTCCGTTCAGAGAGTTCCCATTCAGCTCCTTACAGCCCCAGGAACTTGATTTTTTTTTTTTAATATGGCTGGGAGTCCAATCTCAAATGGTTGATGGGAGCAGAAGCCTCCTGGTGCCACTGGGGGAACTATCAGAGGTGTGCAAAATCAGGGATCATAAAATATGACAACATCTTGTATCATTTCATTAAATGGACTGGTTTTATTTTGTATTCACAAAAGGTTCTCCAGTGAGATGAAAAGGTGCAGTCAGGCTCATCCTTTGTGGAAGGAGCAGCTTGGCCCTTTTGTGAAGCAACACACTCTAGATCAAAAGGATGGTATTTCTCTAGTCTTAGGTAGAAGACATTTTAATTATTGTACAAAGAAATAGTGTGCAAGTGACCATACTTGCATGTTTATTTTGACAGGAAATTATTTTGACTACTATTCTAATTTAATTTTCTCCTGAAAGGAAAGGAGGAGACAAAACATCTACATGTTTTCTCTTTTTCTCTTTTAGTGTTCACTGAAAGTTGAATGCGTATTCAACCGTGGAACTTTAAATTGCTGTATCAGCAAAAACCTGTTAAAAGTGTATGAAAGTATGAATTTCTGTCATTTCATAGTCCAGAAGATATTATTATTCATTTAGCATAATGGATAGACTGTGATTGCTTATGCTAAATAACCTAGACATCAGCCAGATACTACCACAGATTTAACAGAATGGTGTAGTGAGTATAATACACTGATTCTATAATGAAAAAGCATGTTTTTTGGTTTTATAGCTAGATGAGGAAAGAACATTTAGTTCATCCCATCCTGTTTGGAGAAAGGTAAAAATGTACGCATTTTTCATGGAAAGAGGCAAAAACCTGAGCAAATTATAGAATGTAGCAATTTGAATTTTTTGTACATAGTTCAACAGTGACCCTAAGGACTCAATAAACTCGTCTCAGGGAATCATACCTTTTGCATACAGTACGGTTATATTTTTTATCTCTACATCTACAGTAACGTACAGTAGTGGTATCCTCCTGTCAAGGCCCTACTGAAATGAGTCAGCTGTTAAAATAAAGGACTCCTCAGAAAGAATATGTCTGCTGTTAGTGATAATATGATTTGCACTTGCAGACTATGGTTCATGCATGTTATGGTCATGTATGTCTAAAGAATTATAGCAGAATGTGAATTCAGTTTAGTCAGATCTTTAGTATTGTCTTATTTCAATGAGTCTAGGTTGACTTTCTCTTTGTTTTTTCTTCTTTTTCTATCTTCTTTTCTTCTCTTTGTTGTGCTTTCAGAAACAAGGCATTATAAGTGAGGGGTTTTTTTAAAGACAAAACTGCTCACAACATCTCCCTGATAGAACTGTGTGTAATTTAGTAGCTTAGAAAAGACTCTGGAATACATGCAGCATTAATTTTACTTCTTCTTCTAAATCACCACTCAGAATGGACAGGCTTCTTATCATTAAAACTATATCTCTCTGAAGAATCCTAAGATCATAAAAGGAATAAATGCACGAGAAACTGATTATTCTTAAGGGGGAACCATCATTCTATATACTTGTAGATAGTTTTAAAACCTCCATTATACTGCAAGAGGCAAACTTGTGCTGTGCTTCTCTCAATTGCTGTATTTATGCAAGAACTCTGCAATGAAAAAATCCTCAGTGCTTTCAGTGAGGAGACTGTAACTCTCAGTGATTCCCTGCAGAAAGCACTGCTGAAGTGGATTGATCATAGGTTTTTATTCCAAATAAGGGCTCTTTGGATATAGTCCAATATAAGTGCACACAATATTGTCTATCATCATCCTCGTTTTGCACTCTAGGTATTGTTCATCTTATTTATTTGTGATGGAAGATTAACAGATAAAACCAAGTGCATGTTTATTTTCCAGATATACATGCATATTCTATATCATAAACTGCCCAGGAACAGGTGTTTTCTGATCTTGACATAAAGTCGAGTTGGATGGCACTAGATTAGCAAAGGAGATAAAAAGAAACAAAATGAATGATAAGCATCATTCTTGTTTTATTTTCATCTAAAGATATTTCCCATGCTAATGTGCTGCTGGTTTAAATAGGAGTTCCAGATAGCGTTCAGTTAACAGACTCTGACAAGCCTGATTTTGCCTTTCAAAATAGGAATCATACAGAGGATAACATTTCTCTTTATTTGTTTACTGCCCATCTTTGCAGATCTTCTTGGGTCTACTTGTATTCATAGGACTTTCCTAACACTCTTAATTTAACAAACTTAATCTAAACCAGGTACCAGCTCTCAGCCTTTGTGTAATTAGATGCTTCCAGGCATAACATTAGTCTTTGTCATATAAGGGCACTACTGAGATGTGGCCCTTTGCTGGGTAGGCCCAGGCAGTGCAATCACTCCAAACAGCAAAGTTCTTCATGCAGTACAAATTTACTCTTTTATGATCATATTCATTCCGCCTTACTACGTTAAGTCCATGGGAGCACATATTTCATAAATTGAAAACCTCTGATTGTGCATAAGAGTTAGATTTGAGGTTTGGATTAGGTGACAATCAATGACAGCTTGCTGGGTTTGAGAGACTCTGAGGTGTTTTGAAGGATCCCATGACAATGTTAGAACTTCTGCTAAGTGACTGCACCTTACTAAACAAGAGATTTCAACTTAAAATAACCATAAGCAAAAGGATATCCCTGAAAACATCCTTTTTAAAGGCACTGTCATGCATACCTAACTTGTCAAAGAGTGCATTGATAATAAAGGAAATTTTGCCAGTGGTGAGGCTCACAGCAGATGCTAGAGCAAGCTGATTGTAGGAAATGCTTGATCTTTGCAAACTCCCAATTTAAACTGACTTTCATCTCCTTATGCATTATATGTGAAACATCCTGCATCTTTCCAGAAAAGGCAGTATTTCAGGACCAGATTAACTGTCAAATATAGTACATAATTATGCTGTAAAAGCAGTCTTGATTAAAAAGTGACCAGATGAGATTAAAAATCTCTAGTGAAGGAAACAACAGAACACCACAATTATAAAAGCAGAAAGAACAGATGTCTCAGTTCAATTTGCCTTTGAGTGCAAATACTGAGTTTGGGTCACAATTGCTGAATAAAGCTTCTTTCTACTCATATGATAACTGCAGTCATTGAGTGCAGGAAATGTCTGGTAAATTTTCATCCTGAAGCACTTATTCCTGGGGGCAGAATTCTCTGATTCAGAAGGTGTTGTGTTTGATGGAATCTTCCACAAAACCAAAGCAGAGCTCAAAAGAGGGGCATCTATTTCCCTGACGGCATTAGCAGTGAGTCTGATGAAAAAGTCACTTTCACCAAGCAGCTGCAAGGATCAGGGGGATTCTGGTTCTCTGGAAACTTTGAAACATTTGCATTTAGTCCCATTTTGACCAAAATGAGACTCAATAGAAAGCAAGAAAAATCCCTCTTCTGCCATCAGTGAGTCCTACTTGTCAGACAGCTCTGTCTGCATCTCGTGTGCTGGAGATGACACTCTCCTGATGTACAGAGGTTTGGCTGCAGGGAGTTCCCAAAAAGGAGCTGGACTTAGTGCTAGACTTGCCTTTGAGGTCCACCTGTGCCACCTCATGTTGCTTATGCAAGACTTCTGCTTATTTCTTTAAGGCATTTTCTTGTGGAGGGAGCAGTGGCTAATGAGTGGAATGCTTTGACTGATGCAGTAATAGAAACCAGAGTTGGTAGGAAACAGACATTTCAGATCTGTGCATAATTCCGACATTTGGAGCGTAGGTTGGTGGCAGATTTTTGTTAATGTGAAATGCAAAGAAAACCCAGATTTCAGTTTCTCATGAGACTGATACTCCTTTCTCCTCTCATTGATTGTCTCCAATATAAGTGCTAATGGCTTTCTTTTTTCACTAATGCAACAACCTATATAAAAGTTTAAAATTATGTCAGCTGTAAGCACTTAATTATTATTAAAGCTTAATAGCTTAAAAAGTGTGAATCAAGTACTATCAAAATTTCATTTTCATTTTCTTCCATTGAAAAGCAACTTGTCAGTCAACATAATTCCACAAAATAGATAAATTTTTGATAGTTACATTTTTAAATGGAAGTCATAGCAAATGCTTTCTTGGCAGTTTAGAGCCAGCTTTCCGCTGTTCCTAAAAGTGATATTACTTGTTGTTTAGCTTTGAATTTAGCCAAGGCTTCTGTTTAATACGCCTAGTGTTTGATTTAATGAAGATTTAAAAAGTCTAAAGATAAAAGTAAAAGGAAAGGTAAAAATAAATACATTTATGTGTAGACTTTGTCAAGAAATTGAATGTTGCAGGACTATTAGCAAGCCCTGTCATTGCTCATGGTTAGCAAATAAGTAACATCATTTTGATATTTCTTGTGAATAATGCTTGTGAAAATGCAACAGTTTGCATTGCCACCTTGAATCTTCCTGATACTGCTTTCATAAACATTTTTGTGACACAGACATTTATGTCAAACTCAGGAGCAAAGGACTCCTAGGAGTCCTACTCCTTTTTTAAAAAATATGATGAAACTGGGAGAAAGAAGGATGTGGAGAACCACATGGTATTGCAAATAAAAAGTAACTGGAGGGAATAAACAAGAAATTTTATATTACATGGCAGTAGGATGGAGGCACTTTCATCCTGAGAAGGACCAAAAGGACAGCAGTTGGAGAGGATGAATAAGAGATGATGGAAGATAGCGTGTAGCCCAAAATGAGAAAGCAGTCTACTACAGTGTTGAATGCTTATCCGATAGTATGATGCTAAGCAACTATTTAAAATCACTTCCTCTGACAAAGCGAGTGACCCATTCCTATCTGGCAGAAGATGAAAAATAAAATCCATGAGGATAGGAATGTGTCCTATGAGTTCCTAAAAATGTGTCCTAAGGGTTCTTTGGTTCTTCTTAAGCATATATGATGTTCTGCCCTTCAGTGTGTAAGTTCTTATCTTACTCAGCATGAACTCTTTTCCTGCGGTTCCAGGCATAGAAATGCCCAAATAGAACAATGCTGAATAGTATTCAACTTTTCTAAGACAAGTGTCAAATACATATTCATACCAAGGGCACTATCACAGCCTGACAGAGGAAAGTTCCTTAGTATGTAGAGGAATGTACATTCCTCTCACCTGATTCTTGGCCTCTTTTTTTGCCAGCTAAAGTATTAATGACTTTGTAACAGCTAGTCTGACAAAGTTTCTTCCAAGTTTTGAGTCTGATTTGTCCAGGACTAAACATCAGTGAAGGCCAATGCACAGTGATAATTTTGTCCTATGTGGTAATGGTCCACTGGATGAGATCCTCCACTGTTGTGATTTGCTGTGGCCTTTCTGCTGTTCCCACCCACCATGTAAAAGTGTCCACTAGCTGGTGCATCATCACCTTCAGATCCCTGTCTGTGAGGTCTCTGATCACTTAGCACACCAACAGGCAGATGCCTGCTCACAGTTTGCAAGCAGCATGATCACAGTATACACGCACCAGCTAATCAGCCCTTTCTTTCAGCCAAATTCACTACCCTGGGGGCAGCACCACAGGGACATAGAGGCAAATCACAGTCTCTTAGTGCTGTTTCTCCCTTATGCCTTTCTCCCCAGGAAAGCAATGCAGAGAGGGAGATGTTAGAGACGCAACAGAGAGGGAACATTCATCCTGCTGGAAGCGTGCCAACCTAAGAAAAAAATACAACAAAAATCACAAAAAGAGAAAAAAAAAAAAGGGAACAAAGTGCAGGGTAGATTTGCTTGAAGTAGATTGAATGCTGTAGATGACTGTACTTGAGTCATGTAGCCAGACCCAGAGGCATTTGGGACTTATGTGTGCTCCAGTGCAGATCTCTTGCCTCCAAGGGAGGTCTTTGACCTGAAAGTGCCTAGGGAGCCTTAGTGTTGCCATGTTAGAAGGCATCTGTGCTGGAGTCCCAACAGACATTTGGATTAAGGTTTCTAAATGCAACTTTTTAAGTCTTCTCTTTCAAGACCACTTTGTAAGTATTTCACCTAATATTTGTTCCAGCTTTTCAGGAAGCATGTCAGCCTTACCTCATTTTTTTGCCCCTTCCTCAACTTCCAAAGAATGAAGTTTTACCCATGTAACCCTTCAGAAGTATTATTGAAAAGTCATATGCCCAAATAGAGGCAGGGCTTTTGTTTAACACTGGCACAGGTGAAGATCTTGCACCAAAATACAGACTGAAATAAGATTGTGTGACTTGTTTGTCAAGTGAAACTGCCCGGTTGAGATATCAAATACAGCAAATAATTTAATGATTAACCCACAGAAGAAAAAAAAAATATGCATTGAATACATTTGAATTCTAAATAGAAGGGAATTACTGTCTGCTTGCAGATATTTTGCAAGGTAAACATGGGGCTAAATTGTTCCCGACAATTATTCACTCAGTTGTAATCACAGTCAAGAAAAAGACCTCCCTCTAGAAGAATAAATGCAAGAATAGCATTAATCTTAAGGAAGGGCTAAGTCACTGAACCTGTAAACCAGATCAGTAGACTCGGGTGATGGAAAGCAGCCACTGTTCTTTGGCACTGAAGCGCTTCTAGATTGCATCAAATTACCAAAATTCTGCAGAGGGCCGGGAGGATAGCAGTGACCCTCAAGCCTTTCTACATGCGAAGTTCCAAAGCTTCTGGTATTTTTTATGCTCTTTTACTGATTTTCTGTAACCCACAACACAGGTGAATAAAATACAAGAAAAAAAAATTGTCAAAATAGGTTATTTGCTTTTCCTTTATGATAAATTTAATTTTGTATTCCTCCTTCTCTTCCAGTTTCTGTTATCAATATTTACTGCTCATCACTCATTTTTCATTAAATATCATTTATGCTAAAACTAGGTTAGTGGTAGGAATATCTATGCATGAATATTTTGTCAAATTGGAAATTGCTGACTGCAGGTCTCAGAGTAAATGAGAATTCATTACTAAATTAAGCTGCCCTGATTACAGTTTTACTTTGTGATGGTTTTTGCATCTGTACTAGATATGGGGATAGCCTGAGTGCCACCCATTTTATATTTTCATAGTGTGTGTTTCATTCATTCATTACATACTATAGGATTTTCACAATCCTGTGTACAACCTGTGCACAGGCTCCTCATACCATGCACAGGAGACATTTCAAGGAGAAGTCTGCAGAAAATGGTTAGCTGAGTGAGAAGTCCTGTAAATTAGTCAGAAATTAAATGGGAGAGATATGTACAAAAGACGGAGGAACCTCAGTACCTGAGGTTGTGAGGATGGCTGGCAGGACAAGAGGAATGTCTTCATATCTTGTCCTCAAGCATCAATAACTGCTGGAACTGAGCCGCTAATTCAGATCAAGTATTTAAGTAGCCCATGCTCTATCATAAAAGCTAATTCAGTTTCATGCTCCCTCTTTGCATCCTGCATTTATGTACCTGTACTCCCTGCTGTGCTTTGGGTGGCAAGATTCCTGCCCCTTCTCCCCATTGTGACATACCTAATGAAGGATGGGAAGTGGTTTTGGTACCCTCAGGGCATGCCCACAGGATGTAAGGGGAGTGACTGCTGTTGAAATATATGTTTTCTCACATGAACCAAGATCCCTTTCCAAGACTACCTGGTTCCGTCTGTCTCAGAACACAAGGGAGGGCTGCAGGAACAAGTTTAAATGGCTTTTCAGCTGATCAGTGGAGAAGCTTAGGTGTCCAAGGACCCAGACCTATGAATATTGGAAGCTGGACAGCAGGTGCATGACAGCAGAAGATGTCAGTGTCATGTCCCTGCAAACATCAGGATCTGAATGCCAGGTTACGCTGACTGTGTACGTACTCATAATGAAGCAAAGTCAAAGAACTAACATGTGATTACCCTTACTATTAGCGTCGTCCCTGACAAAGCTTTGGTATAGGACAGCTATCACTTCCATAGCAGATCAGAGAGGCATGCACATGACTGGTCAGTAGTGCATTCCCAGTGGACAGTTGACTCACAGGTAGGGTCTCAGACCACATTATTCGCTAGTACGGTTGTAACCACAAGTTCTCTGAAGTGAGAAAAGTAAATGTTTCTAGACCTTCTAGTTCTTCAGCCTGATTGCCTAGCCATGCTCTCACACTGTGCAGCGATGATACAGAGCTGACTGTAATGAGATGACCATGCAGTGTCTTTGATTTTCTCCTATGAATACCTCTTTTTGGATTATTGGTCTGACTGAAGCTTCTAACAGAGTGGAAACACATGAGTCACTATGTTGTTTAGCTGGGTCAATAGATAATGGGTTCGCCTATTTAGCAGTTGTATTACTGAAGAGGCTTTTGGTTATAGATTTTTCTCAAACCTATGATTTCTGTGAAAATACAGTCATGGAGAACAGCTTCTTCAAAATAAAGTATTTTTCCCTATTAGACTATAACAAGCAGGAAGAAACAGGTTAAAAAGGCAAAGTTTAAATATATACTGTTTTGCCTAAATCTACCATTTTTCTCATAGAGTCTTAACTCTATGAGAGTTAGTTTTGAAATTAGGCTAGTTTTGACTTAGCCTTGATCCTCTGTGGCCTTTCAAGGTCTCCTGAGCCTGACCTTTTAACTGCTTTTTGGATTTGCATTTGAGGAGTATCTACCAAAAAATTGTCAGGGTTTCAATTACTGCAATACTCATGCCACTAATCTATCTGTATGATAGTGAAAATAAGTTCTGAGAAGTCATGATCATGGTTTTCAGAAAATTAGCTCTTTAGACTAGCTGAAGACATTAACTTTTGGACTATACAGACAAAAGCTGCATTTAGCTCTCAAATGTTCTTTATATGTTGACACGGTAATTCCCAACTGTACAGCAATATGATTTTTCTGTATCACATACACTAAAATACTCACAAACTCAAGAGGTACAGGCATACTCCATCATCACTTTTGTCTCTCAGCAGGGATCACTTTATTTTATTTTCCTTTGGTGGTTACTTGACTTTCCATGCAACCTTTTCTAATTCTCACCCCTCTCTTCATGAACTGATAGTTCCATTGCTGAAGTTAGTCTGTTCACACTGAGTGTGATTTTCAGCAGAAGTTTTCCTGGCTCTTCAGAGGTTTGTGTGCTATCTGAGCCAACTGCTGGGACAGAAGGTAGATGCAGGGATGCTGAAAAGCAGTCTATACTGCTTCCCGTAAGAGTGTCTCAGGAGTGTCAGTCTCCAAAGGTTGCCTGTAGGGCACGGCTAGGCTGCAGTCTTGCTCCATAGCAAAAAAATGTTACCCAGCAGCCATCCTGCCAGGCATAAGATTTATTAATTGGAGCCTGTATCTCCCAAACTGGAGCCATGGTGGAGTTATTTTCAAGCCACATATGGCTCAGCAATTTCAGCTCGGTGATTCTGAAGTAAGTGAGACACATTGCACAAACCATGTGCACTAGCACGTGTGGGAGGAATTGTGAAATGGTCCCTGCATTAAATTTTGATGTATTAGGGTGGTGCCTCTGATGAAATCTTGCCTGAGAATTTCTGATACTACAGGGTCTCTGAATCTAGGCTTCACGCTGGCAGCTCAAAGAAATGCTAATCTGCTTTATCAATTGACAGCAGTATTTCTGTTTTCTTGCCTATTGGACGCTTTTCCATTGAAACTGGTTTGGTTTGGGGTTTTTTTTAACCCAAACTCTGATCAAGATTTCAGTGACTAAAATTATGACAAAGCTTCCCAGAAATTGGTATGTCTGTTTAAGATTCAGATTTTGGCCTATAAATAGAATAAAGGATGACATTGAACATAATGAAGAGTGCATATATCGTCACATATTTAATATGGTAATGGTGATGCAAATGGATAATTGAGGATTGGCAACGTGAATCATTTAGAAATATGTTCTCGATTTTATGAATATTCTTATAGGCTCTTACAAAGTCAGTGCCAATTAACAGGGGCACCTGGGTTCCGAGATAAATGTGTTTGTAGGTATCTAGGGCAAGAGCATTCTTCAAGTTAAATCTTCCTCCTTTAATGACTCCCTAAATGAGTCCTAGATTAGGACATAAGCTGCTCCTTGTGGATAGCAACACTACGAAAATATCCTCTATCATTTCTAATAGTGAATCTGACTGACCAGCCATGGTAATCTGATTTACTGGCTTATTTATTTATGAGTGCTGGGCCCTTTGACTCAAGATGCAGCTGAGGGAACTCAGCCACTGTGAACATCAAGCTTAAATTAATGCAGATGGTCTGAGCCTTAGATGAGTAAGTTGAGTTTGTGTGTTCAGTCTCAGAATGAAATACCTGACTCTTCAGATCTTTCTATACTGTGTGTAGAGAGGTATGGGGAAACAAAGTATGTATGCACTCTGTGTAGAAATTTTAGGTTTTTTTCTTCTCAGAAAATATTTATATGTCTGTCTGAGAGGCTAAGCCCAAAATTCCTCTATGATTAAGTAGTAAGAGCTCTTGTTGGCAAAGTTGTCAGATATGTGTTAATATACGGTGCTCTGGGGGAGTTATTTAGGCTTTGCTACTTACTAAACTGTAAAGGATTTGTTTCTCAGTGGTCAGATGTCATCTTTGATCCAGTAAGATTTAGTTTAAAGAACTTTGCCTCTGTTCTTTGGCGAGAAATCAAATCCAGCCTTCTTTCATAGTCTTCTGAGAAACATATTAGGATTATCAGGATTACTAGTAACTCACTTTTTTTTTACTGTATCTATTGAACTCCTTAGTTTCCAACTTGTTCTGCAAAAAAAATCTGAGCTCAAAATTCTTGCTGCAAGTGAGAAAAAGTCAAATCAATTTAAACTAAAGTGTATATATTTTAGCAATTAGGCAGTTATTCCCTGGTCAGGTGTCTCTGGAAATTTTCCAAGGTTCTGCTTCTTGATCAAAAGAGCTGAATGTATAAAAATGGAATGGGATATGGCTTACACTGCTTCTTTGCTCAGAGATTTGGAAGAGGACCTCAAAATGCCATGTCTTTTCCTCTCCTATCTTGACTCTTGATGCCTTCTTGTGCTACCACATTGTGTGTTTTGGTTTTCTCAAGGCAAGATGGAAAATGGTGAGGTCTGTGGCCAATGCATTTGACCTTATTAGCTCTTACAGTACTTGAGTGTCCTCCTACCCAGGAATACCCTATAGAGATTGTCAAATTCTCCTTTGTCTCACTGCCCTTCTGAAAGGGTTCAAATTCAAGGTCTCCATTTTAGCACATTTCAAGCAACAATTCTGGTTTCCAAAAGCTTTTCCCCTTGTGGAAGGCTTGTCCTTTTACACTCTCATTCTTCACTTTCTGATATTAGAGGTGTGAACTATATATGGCCTGAATGTTTTGACCATCCTTTTATAGGGCAAAATGTGATTTGAATTAATTAAAATTACTTACTCTGTTCTTCCTGGAGGCCTTTGGAAAACCTGGCTGGGAGTTTGGAAAAGGAATTTGATCCAACAGGCAGAATGTAAAGGAAACAGAGAAGTCTCTGTGGCTGTATGGAAACACACTGATTATCTTTCTCCCTCTGACTATTCAGCAAAATCATTCCATTATTTGTAATAGGGTTAGGAAAGCATTCGTTTACAGAGTCCACAGAATCCTCTCTTCTGATCCATAAGTAGCAAGTGATAGGTACAACTACAGGAGAAGTGTAGAAAGCCAATGTATTTCCTTGGCTGGCATTATATGTTTCTAGCTAATGAATGACTTAAAATTGTTAGGAGCTGTAGGTGTAGCTCTATTGATTTTTGTTATCATGAGTGCCATTATTACCTTCCCTAGCCTTAGATGAATGATCAGTAACTTAATAAATGAAAGCACTGTATGTTCATGTTCTGAAAAGAAAGCAAGCTTGTGCAAGATGTATGACCATTGACAATTAAAATAAAGACTTTAAATATTTCTTATTAAAAAGATATATCTAGTTTGTGAGCCCCAGCTGTTGATGTGGATTCTGTAACTCAGTTAATCATCAGACAATAAAAATTGGTGTAAATAAATGAGGCAGAAGAGATCAGATAGCACAAGTCTGGGCTTGGGTGTCAGAGACCTGAGGTGGTCTATGAACTCTGCTGTCCGTTGAACTGATACCAGGCTCCTTGAATGTTTTTCTCTTTGCACTTTTTGTCTGTCATATACAAGATCTTTTAGCACAGTTTTCTTACTACAATTTGGAAAAAGTGGTGAAGTGGATGCCAGTTTCTGTCAGCATCAGTAGATGTTAAAACAAAATTAAAACCCCACACCTATTATTCAAATTTATTTTACAACACTGGATCAATACTGAAAGATAGTGTTTTATTACAATTAATAGGTACATATTACATATGGTAACCCCTCTAATTAAGGTGACACAATGTTCTTTAAACATTTCCATTGAATCACTTACAAAAGGACTTGTCAGGGAGCTGACTCCCATCTGCAAAATGCTTCAGGACTGCAGTAGTTCTTTCATTTAGTGTTTTAGCATTGCACTGTTTTTCCAAATGCGTCCCCCCACAATGTTATTTCAATATGTGTATCTGTCTTCCATCTGTGATGAGCCAATAGCACTCTGGTTAGAGACAGGGCTCCTTCTGGACAAACTAACATCTTAAAATGAAATTTTTCTGGTCTTTAGCTTAAGTTCAAATGACCAAACCGAAACAACAGAACAAAAACTGTTTCTGACAAGGAGAAAAATGTAGGGAAAAATCCTAACTTAATAATTCTTAACCATAGAAATAGCATGATCAGGAAATAGTTGCTGTAGAGTAGAAATGAGTTTTTTAATTTTGAGTATAAAAGATATTGACATGATTGTTTATGTTTGATTAATTGCTAAACTTGCAGATTATGAAAATTATATCCCATAAAATGTAGGAATGAGGATAATTTGTGTTGTGCCAATGTACCTGGGAAAATCATGTACAATCACCTTAGAGCATTTCTTGTCCTGTGACGTTTCCTCCATGAAGTAAGTAGCATATAATAATAATCCTTAAGATGGACACATAAGAAACACTTTTCTCTCTCTTTTTCTCATTTCTGCTGTGGAATACTTTGTTTCAAATTCTTACAATGGGCCTTGCATATTTTGGGGCTAATTTTGCCCGTGGAGCATAGAAATGGTCACTTCTCCCCTCAGTCATTTGAACCTGTGGGAAACACAGGTTCTTCTTTCCAGGCAACAGAGGACATTTCATTCCAGGTGCCTCCAGCTGGTCATGAAATCTTAAAAGGAGATGGAGGGTTTCTGAAATTACTTCGAAGTTTTCTGCATCCACCTATGACAAGGACTGGTAGAAGTAAGCACCCAAAAATGCTTAATGTATCTTTCAGAAACATGCATGGGGTAGATTTCCTGGATACACAGTTGATTTGGCAGCTTGTCAGTTTTTAATTTATTTCAATTAGTGAAGCCCTTTTTCTCCTCCAGCCCTATAAAAGTGTAGTATTTATCCTCACATTTTTCTGTGTGAGAAGGCAGAGCCATGACAGCAGTCTTGCCCACTATGACACAGCAAATGCAAATCTCAGACTCAATTCCAAGCCTGCCTCCATTCCATAGGTAGTTGTAACTATTAAAATATAGGTTATCTAATGTTGCTCAAACAGCAGTGTTATCCATGGCTAAGTAATAGAGTAGGAGTGTGGAAAATGAAGGTCCAGCTTAGCCATGAAGTGAAAAGCAGTAAGTCCCCACGCAGATGATGGTTTTCTTTAAATCTGAGTTGTAGGTAGATCTTTTGTCAATAAAGCACATGCTTAGTGTTATGCGGTGCAATACGTTCACGTGCTTATGTACTGTCACACTGTTGGCTTCTCCCAAAAAGTGCAGTGTTCTAAATAATCCCTGTGCACCAAGTACCATCAAGATCATAGAATCATCTAGATTGGAAACGACCTTTAAGATCATCAAGTCCACTCTTTATCCCAGGACTGCCAAGTCCACTGCTAAGCCATGTCACTAAGGGCCTCATCTACACAGTTTTTGATCACTTCCAGGGATGATGACTCTACCACTTCCCTGGGCAGCTTGTTCCAATACCTGATTACCGTTTTGGTGAAGAAATTTTTCCTAATATCCAATCTAAACCTCCCCTGGCACAGCTTGAGGCTGTTTCCTTTTGTTTTATCACTTGTTATACATATGATATAACACAAAATTGGGTCAGTTTAGGGCAGAAGTATGCAGCATTAAAAATGCTCTGTAAATAGGCAATACTTGATCACAAAATGGTATCAGCAATTGAGACAGACTTTTGTCTTCTATTCTTCCTTCCAAACTCATTGAAAAGGGAAAGATGAAAAACATTTTGAAAGGTACAGGAATCCATTGTTAACCCAGGCTGCCTGGTATTACCACTTTGAGGCCAGCTTTACTCAGGTAAAACTTTTGAATGAAAGTTGACAGAAGAGCTCTGGGGAAAAAAAAAAAGCACTAAGTCAGGAAAAAGCATGGGAAGATCAATGCTTTAGCAAATGGCTTCATTTAGCATTTTGCTGAAGAGGATAACACTTTGTTTTGGTCTCTTCCTTGCATGTTTTAATTTAAGTCTTGCTTGTAAATGTTCCTTTCCACCAGTTCAGAGCTTTAGGAAATATGTCCCACACTGGTTATTGCTGTCTAGGCTATTTGACTAAAAGATCATGCACAAAAATTTGCTGCGGATGCTAGGATGTGATAAAACTAGTTCCCACATATGGGTAACAAATAGTACAGGACAACGCTTATAGCACTTTTTTATAGAACCCATTAAATCAGATGTTTACTCAGTTTCTCATTGGTGGCTATTCAGAATTGTACTGACTCACAAATGGATTATGCAATAAGGTATAGGATAGTATAAAAATGACAAAACAGTAGATTTAATTGAGACAGTTATACCTTGGTTCTTTTGGGAGCAGTAGGGTTTTGAGATCTTTTGCATATGTTCTTTCTTGGGATTTCAAATGACGTAGGGTGGGTCTGGGAAAATTGTAAATTTGTCAAAGGCAACTTAGCGAAAAAAAGAACTTCGACACATATGTCAATGTCTGCCTTGAATGGTCTCTGTAATTAGCTATTGCTAGCTGAGGGCAATCATTCTCCATGTTATTGACTTCTGATCTCTCTGGAGAGCCTGTGCCCAAAGCACTGTTGTTGCGATAAGAGAAGCTCCAGTAACTTGTGGGTTTCCTGGGAACCTGCTTTGACCTGCTTCTGAACATCACTGACTCCCTCTTCCTTCCTCCTCTTAGCTCCTTTTCTTGCCTTCTGCAGGCCTTAAGATAGATCCCAGTGCTGCCTACCATTGCTTATCCTGGCTCTGCTTCTTTTTTTGGATCGTCTTTCCTGTTTGAACTTCTGTGAAGACAGATTTTAGCCTGATTTCTGTGTTCCTTAACTTGGTTGGTATATAGTGCTTATGGACCCCAACAGCCTCTCTTTCTTACTGAGACAGTCACTTTTTCCCCCCTCATCCACCCTAAGCTTATTTCTGCATTTTTTTCCCCCCTACTTGATCATCTGCAACTGGAACAGTATCCCCTACCTAATACTTCAGCAGGCACCAAGCCAGGCATGCTGTGGATTTCTCCATCTCCTACTGAACAGAAACTGCATCAGTATGACATGAGAGTGCATAGTCTGATTGCAAAACATTTAATTCAAATCAGTAATACAGTTGATATTTCTTCTCCCTTATAGGATGCTCAAACCTCAACCTAGCAGCAGAAATCAGATGTTAGTGGAAGTGTGTTGGAAGATTGTTTCACTTTGGTACAAATTCCATATTGCATTGCAAAATGTTGACTGATAATTCTACCTCATTTCCAGAGATGCCTGTTAACATAGACCTGGCATGCAGTTTTATATTTGAAGATGTTCCCATGAACATTGCTTACAGGAAGATGCCTTCAGCACTTTGATGGTGGAAAGGAGGTTATATTCTGTGATTATATTAGCTTTCTGAATAATCCTGCACTTTTGTTTAGATCCCTTTTGGCTGTTACACGTGGTTTGCACACTTCATGCTCCAAACCAGAAAGCAGGCAAAGACCCAAGGAAACACAAACGTTTTTGTTCCAGTAAAGTAACCTGCATATTTTTTAGGGCTTACAGAATGCAACTATGAAACCTAAAAGGCTGCCAAAGATGCTAGGGAAGGTTGGGTCTCTTAATATAATGTACTTTTTAAAAAGAGTAACTAGAAGAAGCAAAACTGGAAATAACAACAGTGGTGTGAGGAAAAGCCTATTTTTCCCCTGCACATTAGAGGGAGCCTTATCAACACTCGGGAGAATCTGCCTAATGATACTTTTTTTTTCTGTCTAAGTAGAATAATTTATAGGGTAGTGTTTTAAAAAATCAATGTTACTCTAACCTCATTTACCAGCAATATAGTCTGTTCTGCACTTTTTGCCTGGATCCTGGTCCCACTCCCTGAGAGTAGTGCCTGGACTTTGCTTGTGATATACCTTTTCTTTCTTGCTTTAGAAGCACCATAAACATGTTTAATTTGAACAGGTTGGTGATGATAGGAGTTAACTGGCTGAACACTTGTGATGGAGACTTGTTACCAGCTGGGCACTTAATAGCCTCACAGTGCCCTAGCATTGCACAAGCTGGTTACTATCCTAAAGTAATTGCTCTTGGCTGTATTCTCCTTTCCTTGCTCATGACAAAGGGGCATCTCTTTTCCCAGCTGTGAGTATGCTGCAGCATCAGCACCTGCCTGCTCCTCTCTCCGCCTCTGCCCTCCAGTTGCTGCTGTGGCTATTGGCTGTGAGGTGACCTGGACCATGGACTTTGTTTTTATTACCTGTGCCCATTGATATCCTTTGCTGAGTGTTTGACCATAGAGGTGGTGGGAAGTCTGTGGGGAAGTGACCAGCACATCTCACTCTAGAGAGGTGCTAAAGAGGAAAACTAGCAAAGCCAACACTGCTGCCAAATAACTGGCTGCAGCTCATGAACTGTAGAGCAGAAAGTCTTGCTCTGGGTGAGAAGGTAAGATTAGGCAGGGGAATAATTGCAGCAGTCAGTGTGCAACACCCATGAGAGGAAAACTTAGATCAGGATGGGAAGGTTTTATTGTGGCAACTGAGACCATATCTGATGTGCTACTTTGACTCTGCTATGCAGGAGCCAGAGAAATTCATTTTAACATGAGAAATGTTGTGGTATAGGATACAGGGCTGGCTGAAACTTGTGTGTTTTTTTTTCTGGTAGATTGCCCTATTTGAAAATGCTATAGTCATTGAAATTACAAAAAATGAATCCTTATCATAGACAAACTAAATATTCAGGGACATGCAGATTGTGATTCCATAGATTGGTGGGTAGGGCATTCAGCTGGGAGGTGGACATACATGTCTGAGGTTTTGCTCCAGGAAACATTTATATCCTTAACTTATATTGTATCTTATTTTTTAATGTGTAACATAAAAACCATTAATAAGTACTGCCCTAACTGCATAACTCAGCCTTCGATTTAGGTCACAGTAGGTTTTGTTTACATTGTCAGTCTATTTCATGTCCTGAAGCAAGCTTGAGAAAATGAAAACCTTTCAATAAAATAAATCTTGAAAAATTTGAAATTGCAAAACAAAACTTGAGTTTCTGAAAGCTTTTAGAACTAAAATTATAAAATGTTTGCAATATTTTTTAATGATACATTTAAGAAAATCTGTATGCAAAAGCAGTAATTTAAACTTAAAAATTCAATTTTAAGTGGGCAGTAGCTACTTATGTTCTATTTACTGTTCTAGAAGGCAGGAAATGAAAAACAATAAAGAATTTAAAATTTTAAATTAGTATTATTAAAAAGGGAAATAGCATCACTGAGCTTGTTATACATGTGTGATTGGTATCAGCTAGGCATGAGACAATCCACTCTTAGTAGCCTCAGCAATGATCAGACCTCACCCCGTGGTGCCTGTGGCAGGCCTTGCAGCAGGGAGGAAGCCTTCTGTTTTGCAGATACTCATGGTCTATGCTGTGCAGCTTTTCTAATAACCAAGCTGCTTGAATTGCATTGAATCTAATAAATCAGTGAGTGAAAAAAATGCTTACGCTATCATCTGTTTAACTGGTCTCATATAGTCTCCTAGACTTCTAAATGAAATGTCATTAAACTTAATGCAATTAATTTATCTTCCAACCATTTCAAATTAGCTGCTTACCTAAAGAGTATAGGAATATAAGTGCTCTTTAATGACAGAAGGGCTCAGGGTTTCATTTGGACTTAAGTCAAATTAAGAGTATAATTAGAGCACTGGTAACAAAGTATCTATTTTTCAAAAACTAAGAGAAAGCTTTTGTTGTCCATCTTCTGCTCATACCAAGAACCTGGGCGGGCCCTCTTAAAGCTCCCTTTGTATGGCCTGTATCTCTCAGGGCATATATGTACAGGTCTGGGTATGCTACCTTTGATGCCTTTGCTGTGCTAAACTGGCTCTTAAGGCTATTACTTGAGATGTGTAGTTTCAGGATATAGTTTCATGGCTGATACACACGTATCAGGTTCTTGTGCCATTTGCACTACCATCGTGTTGCCTCATTCTGGATAAGCTGAGTTCCTCATGTCAATCACATGTTAATGATGAGGCTGTTTATTAAAGTCATATGAGACCTGAGTTCAGTGTGAGTTCAGGGTCCATACACTCTTGGCTAATTGCTGGGTGACATTCTTTTTAGCTTCTGCTATTCAGGAGATCATTTTAGGTGGAGAGAGATGTCTTCAGGTTGTAAAATATACATCTGTAGCAAGGCTAATGACTAATCAAAGGGTTGAATGGAATGGTAAATTCTGAGTTTTACTTTTTTAAATTATGATATCACTAGGTTAAACGTGTGACGGAAATAGGATCCGTTAAAGATATGAAGGTGCAGATAGAAATGGTACAAGGCATATCATAATAAGCAGAAGTCCTGCTGCCACCAGTTTGTGTATACGAGTGCTAGTAGACTGCTGCAAATTCCACCTTGTTCACAGGCATGCAGTGTATCAGGGAAAAGAGAGGCTGGTTCTGGTGGCTCTCAACAGAGGCCACTGTCTGGAGGCAGAAGAGAGCACAAGAGCACATTCAGGATGCTCCTGAGGGAAAGCTGGAAAAGAAACAAGCCTGGAGGGATGGTGAGAACAGGTGAGCTTGCTGTTCACCCCTGTTGCTGTTGCCATCCCTTTGTGCTCAGTGTGTTTTCAGACAGTACATGGTGTGTGGAGAGAAGTCATCAGACTAAGGTGTACATGTACCTAATATCCCATTGCCTTCATGGGAGCTGTGCAAAGAGAAAGATGGCAGATTTTGTTTTCTTTAGACTCTGTAATGATTTTTTCTTTGAAATGCATGTGTAAATCACAAGTGATTTTAATTATTTTAAAGATGGGCATTACTATGCATGACTCAGTTTTGCAGTGCTTCAGAGAGGAAGTTTTCCTTTGTCTTCAAGATACTATCAGTGCCCAATATGTTGCCAGTGAAATGCTGTAACTTAAGTCAGAAATAAAATATGATTAAGCTAGGGTGAGGCTAGGCAGAGGGGAGAGAGATCAGTCTTCATCTTACAGCAGTTCCCGAATTGCCATGAGACTCTTGGTTATGTAACGATTGAATTATCTGAGATTTCTATAAAGAGTATATAGATCTTCTATAAAGATCTATAAAGTGCAGCCTAATCATTATGTATCAAGAAATCTTTCACATCTACTTTATTTATTCTTTGATATTTATTCTTGAATCACTGAGTCAGCAGTAGGGAATAGACAATTAAAGGGAGAGTTGCACTACTAAACACTGTGTAGTGATTATTCATTCCAGTATAGACTTTTTCCTCTGATATATTTGCATTAGACAATACAAATACATTTAAATTTTAGCAGAATATTACAGCTGAATAGTACATTCCCAAGATGTTCTGTGAAATTAATCTTTCTCTCAAAACTGTTTACACTTTTATAGGTGAACTGTGAACCATCATCTCTGAATCTGTTCATAAACTGCTGTAGGCACTTACTCCAATGCCTCTCAAATGCCTCATATTTTGAGGGTTGTTGCTCATTTTATCTCTAAAGTCGCCCATGTTCCACCAAACCTAGTACCTCTCTAGTATCCCTTTAAGTATCCTAAGTATCTTCTCTGCTATTGAAAACATCACACCAGAATTAAAAGATGTCAAAGTTCATAATGAGAAGACCGTTTATACAGAAGATACATACTCTCCTGCTTTCGTTGCTTCCAGCACTCAGTTTTATGTTGCATAGTGCCTAAACCGCAGGAGGGATGTGTTCAGTGCTGTGCCCTGCAGCCTTAACCCCCAGTCATACAGACCTGCCGGGACACAGGGTGACTGTCCCAATCCCATCCACATCCTCAGCCTTGGGCTGACATGCAGCCAAAGCGCATAACCAGAGCTGGGAGATAGGAAGTGCGCTTGGGCTCAGAGTTCAGCTGGACCTGTGATGTCCTAGATTAAATTTTTTGATGTGAGATTTTAATACTTGTCACTACAGATTTCTGGCTGAAGTTAAGTGCTTTTCCCAGTGTCTACTGCTATTGTTTTATTTTTAGCATGTGCACAACTGGCCAAACCAAACCGTGACAATCTTGGCAATATTCAGTGTGTTTAGAGCCTCCCTGGCCAGCAAATAGTCCCCTGTGCAGTTAATCATAATGTGCACCTGGCCACATAGCCAACACAGATTGTCCTAAAAGCCCAGCTGTGGGTGCTGGCTACACATTGGCCATGGCCAGCAGCAATTTAGAAGGGACTAGAGGTAATGCAGTCTATCAAAATCTGTTAGCTGAATGATAGGCTTTCAACACAGAAGCAGATGGGGACCCATTCTACCTGCTGGCAATATGCTGCTGTGCCACTAAGAAGTTAATGGCATTAGCTAAACTGACCATAAAGATGAATTTGTGGGATTTGAGACAAAGTGGAAGGAGAGAGGAAGAGAAGAAAGCTACAACTGGAAGTTGGAGTTGTATTGGTCCTCAAGATGAAAAACCTTCATGGTGAATGTGCAGCAGAGTGATGATTCTCCGTGGTGACAGCACAGAGTTGGGATTTGGGTCACACAGTATCTGATGAGCATGGTTGCACACAACTGCACCTTGAGCATAACGAGTGGACCTTGACTGGTGGTGTGGTGGCAAATAGCAGACAATGCAAATATCAGAAGGGTGTGAGTGTTAGATCCCTCAGCAGATTAGTAAAGCTGACATTTGAAGTATTTCTCATCTTGGTTTTGGCAGCCCATTTTATCAGGTGGTCACAAAAAGTCAGCCTGTCTGGGCGAATGCTGAGATGCACTGTCTGCGGATTGTGAACCAGCTGTTGGCCTGACAGGAAAGCTGTTGTATACACCAAGTGTGAGTGGGAAGATGGTTTGAAAGTGAAAAACACACACAACTGATTTAAAAGCATTCAGCAGAGCAAGCACTGTTTATGGTTGTATGGAATATAGCTGCTAAGTCAGCATCAAAGAGGCAGTAAGTTCTCAAAGACTGAGAACAGGGACCTAAAAATGAGTGCCTGAGCAGAGATCATCATCTTTAAAAAAATCTATAGAGGAGTTACAAGTGACTAAGGGAGGTAAAAGGTACAAACAGCAGATGCTGAAGAAGATGACTGAGCTTAAATGTCTAAGAATAAGCTTTGTGGACCAGTACAGAGCATTAGCTGCGTGTAAAACTTCCCACAATGCCGTCAGCAATGTGGGGAATATTCTAGTTTCCCAAGCAGATCACTGGGCCTCACCAACTTACTTGACGTGGGCATTTGCTGCCCAAAGTGGCATTCTTAGCTCAGATTCCTACCCTCAAGAGAGAAATTGCAGGAATGTAGGTTCAGTGCTTACGCATCTAGCATTGGCAGTGAAGGTGGACTGGAGAGCAACTAGTAAACTTGCTACCCAGCCTTTCTTAGCAATCATTAAAGTGTCAGTTCTCACATTTTTTTTCTGTAGCTGCAGGCAGGAACATTACTGGTAATTTTCAGCTCCCTGCTAACACTCAAATTAAGACTCCAGAGAGACTTGGTTGGGTTTTTTTGGCACCTGAGTAGTCATTTGACAACTTGTGAAGTAACAGATGAATACTGGTGAGGTTGGGAACTAGGTGTTGTCCAAGGGTAAATATGTGTGGCATGGAGGCAGGGAAAACTCACAACAAAAATAGGCTGTACTGACCTGGGAGTGAGGATACTTGAAATAAGATTGCTGCAGGCAAGCCTGTTCTCAGAGTATAAAGACCAAAACAAGCTCCCTTGTCTTGATGATGTGCTTGGAAGACCTTTATATGACCTTGGAATTGTAGTGTGCTGAAAAAATAAGAGTCAAGGTACAAGGGTCTCAGCTGGGGATTTAAACAGCAGCCAGGAGGGGGTTCAAGCCCTGGATTTTAACCTGGCGTGCATGAGGGACCACAGTGAGGGTCAGACGGAGGAAAGCAGCTCTCTCTAGCTGTTCCAAATAGCTGTTTTGAGCATGAATTGTCAGTGTGAAGAGATCACACGTTTGTGCCCATGCTGAAAGCTGTCCTGTTGCACTGTCAAAACATTCTCTATTATGGGAAATGAAAGATTTGCTGAACCTGATGTTCCAGAAGCTGTGGTAACACAGGCTGATGGAACAGGGAGACAGCTAATTTCTGCATGATTTTAATATGAAAATCTTCCACTGATGCTGCAGCTTTGCACACACAAATTTCAGTAAACTTTGGATAAAGCCATAAATGAGGTGAGGGAAGATCAGAACTTTAGGCCAAAAAAAAGCGTAATTCAATAAATTTACATATGTTTATTCACTGTTATAAGGTAGTTGTCTATGTTTGGGGTTTTTTAATTTATATTGTCTAACAGACACAATTTTGATCTTATTAAAAACCACAATGAAAATCCACAGTGTAAGTTTGTGTAACCAGTTTAAAATATTGTGAAACCCATTAAATAAAGATTGATCCCAATCAGTGATACTAACAGCTCTGTATATAACTGTATGGATGTTATTTAGAATTTCTAAATCAGAAGCCCAAAAAGTGATATGTGTGTAAATCCAGAGATTTGAGATTTAAAAAAATATTAAATATCGAATGAAGGAATCCTCAGAAAAGCAGCACTTGGGTTTCTGCAGTCTAGAATTTTTAAATTTATCCAATAGGTATCCAGAAAACTCGAGTCAGGTGTTGCCTTGTCTAGGGCAGAGAGGAACATCATTTTAGTGCTCTCATGCAACATTTGCATAATGCAGAATGTGAAACACTGAACTAAAAGGCATGGCTCGTTTTATTTAAGTGAAGGCTTAGCTCATTTAATCATTACTGCCTGCCAAAATAATTTATAAGTTACTAAGTCTCTGATGGGGAATGATACTTTTTAAAAAAGAACTTATTGGAATGATTGTATGCAATTTCCATTGTATTTCTTTTCTAAATGAAGCTGCACTTACTTACCCCAGAGCTGAACATAGGCTCTAAGCTCAAATATTTAACAGCACTAGGGAGAAACTTAGGGCAATATCGTATCTTTCTGTAATCTGTAATGCATTATTTCAATGTTTCTTGGCTCATCCCTGCATGTTAAAAATAGAAGCACCGTTCTAAAGCAAGTTGGTTTATAAATTTGACTCAAATACCCACTTGGCAGCCTGTTTTCCTGGTGATGATTGTGTGGAATATAGTCCCCTTTGGCCTCTTTTGCAGCTCTGAATGCTCCCTTGCAGGGCTAGTGTGACAGCTGCAAAAACAGATGCTAAACTCTGTATGATACCATATTTTTCTGTGTGTAATCCTTAAGTAGTTTGTGTTAAACAAAGCGACTCTGCCACTGCACGCCCAGGCCATTTTCTCTCATGATTCAGTGAAAGTTATTTACTTTATATATACGATAGGAAGTTTCATAGAATCACAGACTCATAGAATGGTTTGGGTTGCAAGGGACCTTAAAGTTCATCTAATTCCAACCCCTTGCCATGTGCAGGGATGCCTTCCACTAGAACAGGTTGCTCAAAGCCTCATCCAACCTGACTTTGAACACTGATGGGGTTCAAGTTTACCTCGTTTCTTAATACCTCTGTTTCTAACATTGTAGCAGGTGCTTTCTCTTCCCTAGTAAGCTCCTGTGTATGCTTCTCATGTTTGGGTTATAAAAATATGTCCCAATACTTCACTGGTATTTAGCTGGTTTATGACTGGCTTAGTGGAAGTACAGGTGATATATACAAAACATTATATTATGATTTTCAGCTGGCTCCCTGAAGGTCTCTCTGTAAGCAGCATTTCCAGATGAAAATCTGAAGGAAGAAATTCTTTACTGAGAGGGTGGTGAGGCACTGGAATTGGTTGCCCAGGGAGGTTGTGAATGCTCCATCCTTGGCGGTGTTCAAGGCCAGGTTGGATGAGGCCTTGGGTGACATGGTTTAGTGTGAGGTGTCCCTGCCCATGGCAGGGGGGTTGGAACTAGATGATCTTAAGGTCCTTTCCAACCCTAACTGTTCTATGATTCTATGATTCCAGATGTGTAGGCACTTCAGAGCTGAAGTGGGGTCAACTGGGTGTACGTACCATGTAAGAATCATTTCTGCTTACTTTGGTTTACACCATAATTATTTTTTTCTGACTGTACTCAGTAAAGTATTTAGGAGATACCCATTAGGATAAATAGGGTGACATAGTAGTATATTACAGTTAAACTGTACTTACTAAGGCTTTTATATCTACAGTACTTAAAGATTCACTGTTTTTATGCTACTTTTTTCCAGAGTATAAAAGTGATCATTATTGCTATGTAATGTAATTTAAGCCTGTTTATTTTTAAAAAAGAAGAAAAGTCTTTCCTATTAACTCACCATTTTCAGCAGCTGCTTGCAGATTAAGTAGTTCCAGGCTTTTCTGTACTTAAATTGGAACAGTGTTCCTAGGCTTTTCAACTTGGCAAGGTCTTAATCAATTTTTTATGATTTCTTTCCACTAACTGTAAATGTAAGTACAAAGAATATATCCATAGTAACAAGAAGGATATGTAAGCTTATGTTTATGTGTCTGTTTCAAGAGGCTAACAGATTATTTGACCTTGAATGGCTGGCATATGTGTGTAGAATTGGAAAACAGCATTCTCTCTGTTTTATAGTATAATAAAATTTACAGTACTTTGTGTCACCCTGATTTCTTTTCACTGTCTTTCTGTGTTTGTGACCCTTTGGTTCAGAAACAGTGCCCTAAATCCTTATTAAAGTATCCTTTGTATCAAATTGGACTTGAATGCCGAGGGACAAATGACATTGAACATAAAGGAGTTAAAGTGAAGAAGAGTTTGGGTTTAGACATTTTGCAGTGTTCTTGGCAAGATGTCTTACTGAGTAATGCTTTAAAGGCATAGCTCTGCGTGCTTTCAAAATTATATTCACTACCAAATGAGAATAATGAAACTCTGAAGTCTACTGAGAGGTTACTGTAGGAGAGACTGAAAATATTATTACTCTCTGTATTTTAGGGCAGATGAAAATGCATAACTAGAATGAAGAAAATCATGCATCCATATTGGTCCCTTGCTTAGACCTACATGACAAGATTTAAAGAAAGATGAGTTTGTTAACTGAATTCCAAGACCAAGGTCATATGCCCATGGCATCTTGTTTCTGCCTTGGAGTGCAAGCAAAATAAGCTGATTTCTGCATGCAGCGTGGGCAGAAACCAGCTTATATCTGGCCACGAAATGTGCGAGCTAAACATGTTCACAAAAATCCACTGGCCTGTTGAGGTGTGCTGGGTGAAGCACGTAGAATCATATAGAATCATGGAATGGTTTGGATTGGAAGAGAGCTTAAAGATCATCTAGTTACAGCCTCCCTGCCACAGGCTGGAACACCTTCCACTAGACCAGATTGCTCAAAGCCCTGTCCAACCTGGCCTTGGACACTTTGAGGGATGGGGCATCCACAACTTTTCTGGGCAGCCTGTTCCAGTATCTCACCACTCTCATAGTGAAGTATTTCTTCCTAATATCTGATCTAAATCTACCCTCTTTCAGTTTAAAGCCATTAACCGTTGTCTTAGAAACATCTCACTGTTTGTGTGTCAGTGCTGAACTCTACCGTGCTGCTTGGCTGTAACTCTTGATTGAATTACAGCACCCTTTATCCTAAGCCATGGGGCAAACTCTAATACCCAAAAGCAGTTGTTCAGATCTCTATGTCTAAAGTCAGAAACCTTCTTTAGCTCATGTTTATAATGTGGCTGCTGAGACATATTGTGCTTTCTTTGAGTGTAGCCACTAAGACCTATTCTGCTTAACTTATATGTAAAAATTCTTGGCATTACTCACATATGTGTTCAGCGATGTTGTGGTCACTGAACATAGATTTTCAATCCTCAGCTTCCCCATTTGTAGACCAGTATTAATGATATGTATCCACTTCAGAGGCCAAAGTACAAAATCCTAATGCTACATTTATGTAAAGTATTATTAAGACGACCATCTGGCAAAGGACAGATTCTGGCTTGCAGCCCTTTGTTCTCTCATCTAGCCATTCTGTTGCTATTTTTTAATATCTCTGAGTTCCAGACAGGTCTGCAAGCCCAGCAAACCTTTTAACACCTCTGAAAGCTTGGGATAAGCTAAAGAATTCACAGCAACTCTTGCAGCACACATGGGAAATGGGGAACAAGAATCCCAAATTCTCTAAAATAGCAGAGATTTTGTATCTGCTATCCCCAGTTATTCCCCACAGGAGTGGATGACAGTTCATGGATCATTGAGCCTGGTTCTTGCAAACACAGCCAACCATGCAATAGATGTTATAGACCAGAAGAAATGAGAGAAAAAGCCAACCTGTGTCTGCTATACCAGCCGCCACAATGCTTTCCTTCCTAGCATTCCTGTATGTAAGGTAAAAATCTCCCAGAATTACACAGTGTCATGTGAAGAGAGTGTAACACAGATATCCTGCATCCCCACAGCACTATGGGCTGCAGTCAAAGCCCTGAGTCAGAGGAAGGCAGGTCTGAAGTGTAATTTAAAAGCATCTTCATTATGACTTTGCATTAGTGCCTGTCATAGAAGATGATGCATGTACTCTTACTGTAACATTTGTTTTTGCAAGTGACAACTGGGAGTAATGGGAGATGAGATGTTCAAAAATGGAGCAGTAGAATAAACTGAAATTGGGTAGTGGGCCTAGCCACTGCTTATGCAGGACTTACAGGGATGTTTGAGAAGGAAGTAGCTGAGCTGCTGATAAAAATATCGCGTCATGCTAGAGTCAGTTACCTACCTGCAGCCTTGGAGTGTAACAAATACTACACTTCTATTAAAAACAAACAAACAAATATATTAGGAGTGACTTGAGGAACATAAAGCACTGACCTCAAATTAGGATCAGGAACATTAGTTGAAAAAAGCAAGGTAGAGCAAATAAAACATTCAACTAATGTTGATAAAATAGATGCAAATCAGTCTGGCTTCCATGAAGAAAAAAATCTGATTTTACTAATCTCATAGAATTTAAATCTGCCATTAAAATAGAAGAAAGTGTTTTGTCAGCCAGTTCTTTATCTAGAATTTTGAAAAGACTTTGCCAAAAACCTCTAACAGGATGTCATGTCTGGCATTCATCATAGTAGGAGGCTGTCTAGGGCAGGAGACCATTTTGAGCAACAGATGACTTTGCCTATCATAAAAAGACAGCCTAGATCATCTGTTCCAGTAAAAGGCATCTCGTTTTGCAGTTCTGCTCCTGCTCCTTTTCCCAGCCTCTGGCAGAGTGTGAAGCACAAGGCAGCAGCTGGGGGATGCTGCACTGAAGAACGGTGCAGGACTCCTTTTGCATCAGATTGGAGTCAGAAGAGAGATAATGGCAGTTTCTTTGGGTAAAGGTGAGGGTAAGCACTGTCAGAGGGATAAACAACAAGGAACACTTGGAGAGGGCATGCTGAGGAGGAGACAAAAGAAGCCCTTCACATACCCGTGTGAAACTTCATTGATCTATTATCTGATTTAATCTTTCTAGACTTCTTAGGAACCAGCTCTGCTGTCACAGTGCTACTGCACCAACAAATTCAGCTATACCACTATGATCTGGGTATGGTTTTGTCAGAGATATATAAATAAAGTAATCAATGTAGGCAGGCACAAAATAAAGCGATGTTATAGACTATAAACTGACTGAGGGGAACAAAGATAAGCTATAGGTGGCTTATGGTCAGTATGGAAGTAGTTAATTACCAGCTTTCTCCAGAGCATTGTACAAAGACTGATGATGCACATGTGCATTAATAACCTAAAACTGAAATGAGATGTGGCAAGATCTGAGAATAACTGAGTATTAGATTAATCCCAAAGAAAAAATACAGTGAAACTCTGTCTTCTTTTTAACTTAGCTAAGATCAACACCAAATGTAAGAAAAATGGAACTTATATATTTGTAAAGACAATCTGTCATAGAAAGCCCAGCGGAACTGGGCCTTTTTGTTTCAGAAATATGAGAAATTTAATATGTACACAATATGGGCTTGATATTCTTCTCCTGAAAACCTTGCTCACAAAGGTTTTCTAAATAACTCAATTGAAGAGGTGATCTTCAGTCTTTGTCTCCCACTTGTGTTGTCCCAGAAGGAGCAGGAAAAAAAGTAATCTTGAGCCTATTGCACTCCAGTGTGTGTCAAGATGATCACAAATGCTCTACAGAAGGCTACTGCCTGGGTCTGCTTGTTTTTACTCTGACTAAAAGCCCAATGACATGAAGACTAAAACCCTAGGATGCTGAGACAGGGCACAGTAATGAGGTTCAGTTGGCTGGGTAAATATAGCACTCAATCGGAAGATTTGTGGCAGTTGAAATTTATCAGACTCGTAGAAAGTAATGTGTTTTGGAAGATAAAATTGTACCAGCTCACTCAAGTGTGTGAGTTCTTCACTGTTTTAGCAAATTATGTCCTCATTAGCTGCCACAGAAGGTTCTGAAGTTTATTTGCAAAGTACTTCAACCTTCAAGATGCAGCAGAAGTCAAGAAAACTGACTTGTCTGCATGTGTGTACTTTACTCTGAAGAAGGAATAGTTTGTTGTTGGATTCTGGTCAAGGCAGGCAGAATAGACAGCTTAACCAGCATGACAGCCCTTGGTGTATACTCTGTGTGCAACAGCTGGGTACTCTGGCAGTTTAAATATTTGTATCATACAAAGAAGTGAAACAAGAAACTGAAATGCACATCAGTGAAATGAAATACCCATATTCCTTATTCCACAGCAAACAGTATTTTAATAAAATTTGGTTCAGTTATAATTCTTCTTACACAAGTTTTCTATCTATCTGGAACACGCAGGGCAAATGAATCTTCTGATAAAAAAATGCAACACCAGCAAGCTAATAAAATTATCTGAGCATCTGTAAAAATACCTTTTTTTTTTTTTTCCTGAGGAAGAGTACCTAAAAGTATAGTCTAGAAAGAATTGAAGAACTTGGTGAATAAATTTATGAATCTGAATTATAAAGCTAATTGCTGGCACCCCTAAGATCTGAACACACAGAAAAGCACGACATAGTCGAGTGAAAAACCTGCAAGATTTCTCATGCTCTTCCTGTAAATCAAACAGGGAAGATTGGCCCTGATGTGTTTTTTCTAACTCATGAGCAAGAATAGTTTAACTACTATGCCCCATCCCTGGCACTGTTCAAGGCCAGGTTGGATGGGGCTTTGAGCAACCTCGTCTAGTGGGAGGTGTCCCTGCCCATGGCAGGGAGTTGGAATTTGAAGATCTTTGAGGTCCCTTCCAACCCAAACTGTTCTGTGATTATGTGATTCTATGATACTGCCTTAGAATTGAAGGCAATAGTTGAAAATATGAACTTGACATTTTAAATAGAAAAGGCAGCTGCCAAAAATATCCCTTTACTGTACTTTTTTGCTTGCAGGTGAAGTGTGTAAACTCCAGGGTTATAACAGAACAAAATAGAGGTACACTAGTTCAAACAATATTTTTATTACTGCTACCTGAATTTTCCGTCTGACTCTGTATTGCTTGGAGGAGGTTGAGGAGTGCAAGGGAGCACTATTCCAGTAATGCTCTTAATCTACTGCCTTTACAGCTGAAATATTTCAGTTATAAACTGAAAACTATAAAATGGAAGTTGGTCCTTTGAATGATTCATTTAGATTCTTTATATCCATCTAACTATTGACAGCAATGGATATTTATGTGGACTGGAAGACTAATCAGATGCATTATGAGGAAGTCACATAATTGTAATCATATTTGAATGAAAATTCAGGATATTAATAGTGGTTACAAACTAGGAATACATACATTAAAAGGTCACAGATTGATTCCCCATTGAGATACAAAGATCCTGGAAGCTAATAATTGCCAAAATGAAACTTTTGTTTAATTTGGGCTTAGTAATGTCATCTTAGGACGTGGTGATACAGAAAGCATGAAGAAGAGGAGAAGGCAAGCTTGTACTCATGAAAAATGATTCAGGAGTATAAAAATAACTGTAAAATAGGAGAGAAGTTTTGGATCTGGGATGTAGTTCTTTCACGCTTCTTTACGCAAGTGTAGGTCAAATACTGGTGTAATTGCATTGATATGGGTGGAACTGGTACTATCTTTGTATAGTGAAGTGGGACAGTGAAATTTTTGGCCTATTAGTTTGCATATAGATGCTTGTATCCAAATTTTTCAAATAGAAGCACTTGAGCAAAAATTATTTAAAGGAAATGCTTCTGTAGCTCCTGATGATTTCATTTTAAAGGCTACCTTACCTCTGGAAGTCATCAGCCATACAGTGCATTAATACACCTCAACTATAGGTGTAGCCCCAGTTTGGGTCTGGTTTATATGGCCTGGAGAAACACATGCTAAAGAGAAAAAAGAAGGATGGTGATGATGTAGCTTCTTCAATCCCCTAACAAATCTACTGTATATTACAAGTTATGTAGTTGAAGTCTTTTCATTTTCATGAGTGATTGCATTTTAGAAAAGCCTTTCTCTTTCTGGTCCTGTACCTTCATTGCGTGTGATTTTAAGAAAGGTTTTAATACAGTAATTAAAATGCAAGAAAAGTACTGCATTCGTGGAAGAGTGTGGGGATTTACCTATCCAAATTAATGAATCAGTTTTAAATTATACTTTTTAATATACAGGGGAACTTAGCATGTTTTCTGAGTCTATTCACTCCAGAATGCACAATGTCAAGTGTTGAAGCATCCTATCCCCATCTATGTCAGAGGTTGTAATTTAACTATCAAGAATCCTAGATTATGGTGATAATTGCTTTCAGTGGTTCTGTTAATGCACAGTCATTCTTGAAAGGTATACAACGACAGGATTTTTGTATTTTAAAAATAGAGGGATGGAGAGTTTCTGCCTGTACAGCTCTCCCTGTACTCATCACTGGTAAGGCCACACAGTATCACAGTATCACAGTATGTTAGAGATTGGAAGGGACCTCAAAAGATCATCTAGTCCAATCCCCCTGCCAGAGCAGGAACACCTAGATAAGGTCACACAGGAATGTGTCCAGGCGGGTTTTGAATGTCTCCAGAGAAGGAGACTCCACAACCCCCCTGGGCAGCCTGTTCCAGTGTTCCGTCACCCTCACTGAGAAGTTTCTTCACCTCAAATACTGCGTTCAGTTTTGGGCCCCCCACTACAAGAAAGACATTGAGTTGCTGGAGCGGGTCCAGAGAAAGGCAACAAAGATGATGAAGAACACAAGTCTTATGAGAAACAGCTGAGGGAACGGTGGTTGTTTACTCTGGAGTAGAGAAGGCTCAGGGAAGACCTTATCTCTTTCTACTTCCCGTTTAAGTTTAAACCCATTACCCCTTGTCCTGTCACTACAGTCCCTGATGAAGAGTCCCTCCCCAGCATTCTTGTAGGCCCCCTTCAGATACTGGAAGGCTGCTATGAGGTCTCCACGCAGCCTTCTCTTCTCCAGGATGAACAGCCCCAACTTTCTCAGCCTGTTCATATGGGAGGTGCTCCAGCCCCCTGATCATCCTCATGGCCCTCCTCTGGACCATGGAGGTATTTAAAAGACATATAAATGTGGCACTTAGGGACATGGTTTAGTGGTGGACTTGTCTGTGTTAGGTTAAGAGTTGGACTTGATGATCTTAAAGGTCTTTTCCAACTTAAACAATTCTGTGATTCTATGAATTATCCTGTATGTAACTACATTCCTTACGGGAAAAAGCTGTAAAGGGAAAAGCCATTTTTCAAGTTTTCATTACACTTAACACATGCAGTGACAAATTATTTAGATTGTGTATACTGCACTGCTCAAGTCAATTTACCATTGTCTGCTTCTCAGTTTAAGCTTTGAAAGACTAATTTTCAGGCTCTTTTCTATTTGGGATCTCAAAGAGAGTGTATTTGATTACAATTTTGCAAGTCTTTTAAAGGGCATTATGTCAGTTTTGCTACCTGGTTTGGATGACCATTTCATAGCATCAAGTATTAACATAAAATCAAAAAAAAAAAAAAAAATTTGGGTATGTTTGACTTTGGTGAATATGTGTGTGCATGAGTGTATAGAATGTTATTTCTGTGTTGTATATATCAAACCACAACAGGTCTGGTGCCACAACTTGAATATTCAAATTATTGTTGGAGGAAGGAATATTTAAATGTTTGAAATCAGTCAAGTATCTATGTAGCTCTGATTTTAGAACTGCAGCCTATAACCCCCTCTAAAACTTTTATGTCAGTTCTGTGTCATATTCCCAAATTTTGCCAAGGCTATAAGTATAATGAGTATGTGTATACGTATATAACAAATAGTTTCTTTTAACCTATAAACTATTGCCAAGGCAGAATACAATCTCTGCGTCCAACTGTAACTTATCCTTTTTGGATACATAGGACTTTTTTTCAGTGTGTACATTAACAATTGATTATTGGGAAGAGGCCAAATTTGTTTGCTGCAGCCAAGGACTGTGATGGGTTTGGATGAATGAAATGAAAGCATGCGTAAAGGAAGTCTTATACCCTTCATAGCTAATGAATTCCTCTGGTGAAAATTCAATATTAAGTGCAGATTACAGCTGCAATGGTTCATGGGGGAATTCAGAAGGATATTGCATCTTATGGGGGATGCTAATTTAAAATAATGGCTGGCCAGGATGCTTTTAATAACCATTGGAAACTGTAATGTACAAGATGAGACAAAGGAGAAAATAGTGTCTGATGTGATACAGATGAAGGGTAGCAGTCTTCATTAGGAAGTGCCTGAGATTGACATGACTTTTTCTGAATGGACAAAGAAATTGTGGCTATTATTTCCCGAAATGTCAGAGGAACCATGCATTTTTGATTTATACCCAGTATCTACCATGAAGCAATTATTTTCCTGGTCAAAATCGACTTGATGGGGTCTTTACTTGCAGCTAGGCGTTTTAGAAGAGCTGCCAGTGCTCTGCTAGCTCACTAATTGAACAAGTAGAAAATGAGGCTTAAAAAGAGTTTAAAATGGAAGAACAAAGTCCCTAGTCATTTCTTTGCTACTGAAACAATATTTTGTTCCATTTAAACCATAATTTTACGTGTGTGCATAAATTTAGCTATTAAGCATGTACATATGCATTCTACGAGGGTGTTTGTATGTGTGTTTCTGTACAAGGTAACTCTATGTGTGAGACAGAAAAGCATTTTTAGCCTAAAAAGAAATAAATCTTTCCTGTTGCTTACTTTGATTCTTCTCCTCTTCTAAAAAATGCCAGGTTTTCCTTTGCCATTCTAGACGCTTCGAGATGGCTAGTGTTTTGGGGAAAGAGTGGAAAGGAAAAGAGAGGGTTTTGGGAGGAGAGGCTGGTGTTGACAACTTGTTAATGAATTTTCAACTTTAAAACTCATTGAGGATTTCTGTGAGGTAATCTTTTGAAGAGAAAAAAAATCCCTTAACATGACATTTTAAATATAATCTCTTTCAGTTATATAGCACCTGCCATCCAGGGAGCTAGTATTTTGCACATCCTAATTTAATTACCCTCCAAATATACCTACAGTGTTACTGAACAGTACCATTCCCATATAAAGAGGATGAAAGATCTGTAAGGAGAAAAAGCTACTGTTTTCCATTAGAGTTAATGGCCTGTCTAGTGTTACCTTCAACACAGGAGAATACTTAGGAGGAAATACTGAGGAGGTATCTGAAATCTCATCTGCTTTTGGTTGCCTGCTGGATGCTGAAAATTAGCTGCTGGTTCTTGGTAACTATCTTAGAATCATAGAACAGTTATGGTTGGAAAGGCCCTTAAAATCATATCATTCCAAACCCCCTGCCATGGGCAGGGACACCTCACACTAAACCATGCCACCCAAGGCCTCATCCAACCTGGCCTTGAACACCACCAAGGACGGAGCACTCACAACCTCCCTGGGCAACCCATTCCAGTGCCTCACCACCCTCTCAGTAAAGAATTTCTTCCTTAGATCCAATCTAAACTTCCCCTGTTTAAGTTTGAACCCGTTACCCCTTGTCCTGTCACTACAGTCCCTAATGAATTGTCCCTCCCCAGCATCCTTGTAGGCCCCCTTCAGATACTGGAAGGCTGCTATGAGGTCTCCACGCAGCCTTCTCTTCTCCAGGCTGAACAGCCCCAACTTTCTCAGCCTGTCTTCATACGAGAGATGCTCCATTCCCCTGATCATCCTCGTGGCCCTCCTCTGGACTTGTTCCAACAGTTCCATGTCCTTTTTATGTTGAGGACACCAGAACTGTACACAATACTCTGAGGTTTCATGAGAGCACAGGGGCAGGATCACCTCTTTCGACCTGCATCACCTCCTTCAACCTGCAAAAGTACATACTTAAAAGCACAGTTGTAACAGGGCCAGCCTACAGTGTGAGGGGCAGAGCACTGTGCAGAGAACTCATGGGCTTTCTGCAGGTTCTCCCAGCCTCTGGCGACTCAAGACCCACTCTCACATCTCTTAGGAGTTACTCAGCCAGAAGGCCACAGGAAAGGTTTGCAGTAAGAGCACACTCTGCTTTTGATCACTAGGTGTGTTTGGGCCAGAAAAATAGAATGGGAGACCAAGGGACATTTTGTGTGCAGGAGTGACTGAGGTTAGAACCAGAACTTGGTCTATATGAGAGTGGTGGACATGTAAATTCTGATATATCGCATATGGACAGGAGCAGGGATGAGATGTTGAGCCATTCAGCTGGGCCAAGAAAGGGTTTTCCGCAGACTTTTTAAAACCTAATTTTGAAAGTAAATTAAAAGACTGATGGTCATTTTCTTGACCTAGGGTTTCAGTGCTTCACAGGCATATTATGACAGCCTGCAGTCTGGTTTAGAACATGCACAAGAAGAAGGAATAAGAGGTAACAGCTCTGAGTGTTGCTGCAATTCCAGTGTTCCTCATGGATGAAACTTGAGATACCACCAGTTGGTTGTTCCCCAGAGGAGTAGTGAAGATTTTCATCAGTCTCTTTGACTATAGGTTCTTAAATTGAGTTGCATTCTATGAGCACAGTTGTATTTTGTGGATCTCTGTCTTGTCTTTTGTACTGAGGACATTGTTAACCTATCTCCACTTGAGGGATTCTGCAAGCCTGTGAGAGATATATGGAATGAGAATTAGGACTGAAATTTCCTCACTCCTGATGCTAATCATTTAGAGCATTTCCCTCCTGCTTGAAGTGTTTCCCTTTGTCACCAGGATACAGTTCAAATCAAGTCAAGAAATAGAGATGGATGAAACCCCACAGCTTTGCCTTGAAACAGCAGTTTCAAATGTGAAAAGCTTAACCGGAGCTTAGTCAAATTCCTCAGTTCATTAAAATTAATTTGGAGGTCTCAAGAGGATCAGTTTTCTTTATGACTTCTGGCACTCCCTGTGCCTAGTTAAGGTCCACCCATTGCAAATGCAGGCCAGATTCCCAGAGTGCTGAAATTTGTTTCATCAGCTTCCAGGCCTGCTTGGTACACTTGTCCAAGTCCAAAGTGTGAAAAAACCCCAATGTTGAAAGCCAGCTAAGTGAAGGGATTCAGACTTACTCATTCAGGATGGGGTTTTTTTTCTGGTTGATTTGTTGGTTTTCTGTTTATTTGCATATTAGTTTGCTTTTAATTTTGAATGGCAAAGGCCACGCTCACTTCTTGCTAATCCGCTTTTCTTTTAGACAAAGAGGTTTAAGCTTAGCTATGGCAATTTAATGCTAAATGCCAGATTCACCCCTCTGGGGGAATGAGATGTAGCAGACTGTGAGCAGATTGTAGCATGAGGAAGGTACCATGGACTCCATTCAGCCCAGGGAAGTAAAGCACAGGGCTGGAGACCATAGGGGGAACTGCATCCCACAAGGTGGGCTGGCATGAGAAGAAGCCTGGGGCTTATTCTTTGCCTTTGGCTCAAATTCCTGGATTTACCATTTTTGTGGATTCAGCTAGGAGAACTTCTGTCAGACCTGCCTCAGTTCTTTGCCTTCATTACCCTCGAACAATTTTGTTTAATCTCAGTCTGCTTCGTGGAAAAAAAAGTTAGGTCACAAGCGCGCAGACTCCTGTAGAGTGTCCAGCAGATGTATGATAGTATGGTACGGCATGTGAGTGTTTATATATGGGACATGTGTCCATGCATATATATGTGTGCCTGTATATAAATCCTCAGCCTGTCCCATTTTATTGATCTGATCCAATATTTAAAGGAAGCTAGAGGTCTCAGTCCTGGTGATTTCAGTAAGAGTTGGGCCTCTGCCAATGCCTTCTGAGAAGTGGGATGTTTCAGTGTTCTGTGAAGATGTAGCTATAATGTGCTTTTAACTTAACGTAATCTGGAGCTAAGTTTTGTCAGATACACATTAGTGAATGGAGTGCACTTTCCAAATAATGAAATTTCATTGGACCACTCAGTGCAAGGTAAGAAAATCACAGCACATGCTACTAAACCAATGGTGAAAGTTGAGGGCATAGGCCAAGAAACAGTAAATGTATTTTGCAGAAAACCCACTGATTTTTTGTCAGTGTCTCTTTTTTTGCATGCCATCTCTCTGCAGCTAATTTTCCCCTCGGAAGTTGTAAGGTCACATTGACATGCATGTTCAAACCATGCAGTCAGGAAGGAAATAAGAAGATAAAAACCCAGTTGTAAAAATACCTAAATAGTCAGTGCAAAAGGAAACCCTTGGCACAGGAAAGGTTTTTCTGCAGACTTTTTCCAAACTTAATTTTGAAAGCAAATTAAAAGAGTGATGGTCTTTTTCCTGACCTAGGGTTTCAGTGCTTCGCCAGCACTGAACAGCCTGAAGTCTGGTTTAGAACTTGGACAACAGTAAGGAAGAAAGAATCAAAGGTCCTTACAGACAGCATTTACCATTAATGTATCTTACAAGGAAAATAAGTATTCTTCTGAACAGATTCTTTTAGTCTTTTTTCTTTCATGTCCATCTTGACAATGACAAGATGGGAAAACAGAATAGATGAAGAAAATAATTCAGAAATATAGCTTCATACCAGGATGTTTTTCTCTTCCTTTAAAGTAATTTATAACACAAAACAGGTGTTTGAACTCTTCAGTTTAAAAAAATTAAATAAATAAATAAAAAATTGCAGTGCATTGAATTAAGCAATGCACGGAGAGATCTTTATTATTGTTACGTTCCTGGTATAAGTTAGTTAATAAGCAGACAGGAGTCTCTGGAATACAGTTAGCCGTATTAGACCAGCATGCCAGTTGAAATGCATTTAGATACCTACATTTCAAATGTCAGTGAAAGGAAGGGGGTTTCTAATTATAAAAAGAATTGAAGTATTCCCTGGGGAAATACGGCAAGGCAAAACTGCATCCTTGAAGCCACCAAGGTCTTTCCAAGCTGCCCTGCCATGGCAGTTGGACTCTCAAAGTGCTGGATGATGTTATGCCTTTGTCTGCCCATGGCTTAATGTTCTCTCACCTCTGCCTGTGGGTCCGGTGCTCTGTGATCCTCAGGGAGCCATTTCAGCATGCTAAGATGATAGAAAACTAACCAAAACTAAATGAGAAAAATGGGTATTTCTTGATCGGTGTGACACATTGAAACAGCACAGATTCAGCCATGTTCAGGAGCTGGCATAAAGGAGGGAGTGGATTTGCACAGCCAGGATTTGTGGAGGGTGGGCATCAACAGATAGATCAATGTAAGCTTCCATATAGCCATGGCTTTAATTGTCTTTTTTTGAAATGGCATTCAAAGCACAGGGTCAAATTTGTTGTGCATCTCTGTAGGTGCAAATTGCAGACACAAGTATATGTAAGCACAGAAATGGGGGACAGTAGCAGGAAGTCTTTCAGATCATTATAATTGTCTTCTTGCATGAAGAGATGCTTTGAGAGAGTGAAAAAATGCTGCCAGAAGCAAACATGTCAAAGCCCTTAGAAAAACAACGAAATTGAACACCTTTGGAACCAATACAATCATCTTTAAAAGGTGCTTCACTTCGTTTGAGTGGGTTTTGTTTTTTTTTTTCAAAGACCAGTTCTCAAACTTAATTAGGATTCCTAAGGCATAAAAGACCTTCTCCACTATGGAAAATGGTAAAAGACATGTAGGAAGCAAATGCGTAACCTTAGCTACCTGTTTGGGATGACATTTTAAATACAGAAAGTAAAGCCGGCAGAATTATAGTGACCTTTCAGCCTGAACAAATAAAATAACATTTGCCAAATCTAAATGGCTGCCTCTAGCTGTAAGAAATTATATGCATCTTTGAACACTAATACATGGGTCTTTGGTAAATCTAACTTTAGTAATCCCAGCTAGACCTAAACAATTTATTTCCTGGCAGAGCATGGAAGGCTGAAAATTCCAGGAATATGGTACAAGTGACAAGAGACACATAAGACACATAGCTGGGGGGGGGGGGGGGGGAAGCCATCTGGATAGTCTTCTACAGACTTAACCTATCACTAGTCCCTCATTTTCTTTGCTTCACCCAGGAGGACCTGTTCAGTGTATACCTTAATGTTTTCTTTACTGCTTTATGTGCACATTTCTGTGTACAGAAGCAATCTTCTGAGTTATAGTCTCTCTTTTTTAATTTCCTCTGGAAAACAAGGTCATATGTGTGGCCTGGGAACCAGCAGCAGACAGATTGCTGCTAGAGGGAACCTGGTAGGTGTAGAAAGGGAAAGCTTCTCGTTATAATATTCTCCACAGAAAAAAAAAAAATAACCACAAAAATTACTTTCTTTTCTTTCCCAAGAATTTTTAGCTTCTGGTCTCAGATATAACAGCAGATAAAGCAAGTTCGTAATTGTGCTTTTCAAAAGCTGAGAAGAGCCATTCATAGTTTTTATTACCTTCTTTATCAGGCATACTTACCTCCCTGTCCACCTTCACCTTACATACTCACTCAAAGTCAGAGCTGCCGCACACACAGGAAACCCAGTTCTGCACTTGGGTGATTGGTATCCACAGAGGAAACGAATGTCATGGAGACTCTAGTATTTTACCTAGCTAACATGAAAGTCATGCAGGTCCCATAATTGACACCATAATTAGCGAAAAAGACTGAATTTCTGAATGGTTTCCAAAGGTTAAAGGAATTTCATGCAATTTGCTGTCTGAATTAATATAAATGGTTTTAATTTTAAGCAAATAATTCAAACAGTCTTATAGTTATTATTAACAGTAGTATAATTAGCATAATGTTTAACTTCAGTTGCACTTTGGATTTTTAGGCCATTTTTATTCACTGTGCAGTGAACTAGGAAGACATGTATCGTATATTCCTTGGAGAAGTCATAATCTGTAAAGTCCAGGCCAAGAATCAGACTTGTAGCAGGCAGCATTTTGGAGATGGGGTGTCAGTCTGAACAAGGAATTCCAGCTCTGGCACCTGCCATATGTCCGAGGGATTTTCAGTGGCAGGAATGGGTAGTTAAAGAGCTATCTGCTCATTATACAGATGCTAGAATTACTAGATGGCTCAGTGATAATCTTATAAACCTGAAAGGAGGGTACAAAGAGGACAGAGCCGGACTCTTTTCAGTGATGCTCAGTGACAGGGCTAGAGGCGATGGGCACAAACTGAAACACGAGAGATTCTCTGTGAACATCAGGAAATGCTCTTTGACTGTGACAGTAACCAAGCACTGGCACAGGTTGTTCAGGGAGGTTGTGGAGTCTCCATCCTTGGAGATACTCAAAACCTGTCTGGACATGGTCCTGAGCAACCGGCTTTAAATGATGGCCCTGCTGGACCAGGTGGGTTGGACTAGAGGCCTCTTTCAGCCTCAGCCATTCTATGATTCTGTGATTAAGGTTGTAATGGAAGGGTGAAGCAGATAACCCAATGTTTGCCAGTGTCAGTGGACACACCACAGTGAAAGTAGTGTTTGGAGATACCCTTTGGAGCTCTTTTAACTTGCAGTGTGTTTAGGAAAACCAGCAAAGGGAAATATTTCCTGCCCAGATGCAAAGGGGTAGTGCTGGATGTCGTGTGGGGAGCAAGTGTTCCCTCCACAAGTCCCAAATGAGCCTTCCAGCTCTGCCACTTCCCCTCTCACCCTGGTGAGTAGCAGATGGCCCTGTGACTCTTGGCGAAATCCTGTCCAGTTTCACCCTCTTGATAGCACTCCTGTGCTACATCAGGCTTTTAATTATACTGATTTTCAGGGTGGCAGTGAACTCAGACTTGATACTTAAAGTGTTGCTCTTGGTTTATACATATACATACAACAGTTTGGAACTTCATGTACCCAGATTTTGTATTTATTTAGTCATATTTGTGTCATTTCTCCACTATGAGAGCAGTGAGGCACTGGCACAGTTTGCCCAGACAAATTGTGGCTGCCCCATCCCTGGAAGAGTTCAAGGCCAGGTTGGACAGGGCTTTGAGCAACCTGGTCTAGTAGAAGGTGTCCGTACCCATGGCAAGGGGATTGGAACCATGTGATCTTTAAGGTGCTCTAACCCAAACCATTCTGTGATTTCAACAGTCTGTTCTCCCAGGTTTTACAAGCCTTCTATCAGATGTTATATCCTTCTCCTTTGGAATAAGATGCCTAAACTGCAGGAGAATGGCAAACTCATAAATATGTATCTATATGCAAATATGATTGTGTTTTGTGTGCAAAACTTTACTGATCTTACGCCGAACTAAAAATATGAAAAGATGTTCAGAGGCCAAACCTTAGCTAATTTTTTTCAAGCCTCTGGGTAAAGACTAATTCAGAGGTACTGGCTTATTTCAGTTTACCTTAAATCATCTCTTAATCAATCCTAAGCCAAAGCAAGCCATTTATAAGTCAAGATTTTAACTACTTAAATCAACCATTTAAAATTCATATTTTCAATTAAATGGAGGCAGCTGCCCATGTAGGCTAACTCATATGTATCATACAGAGTTTTCTAAAGTCATTTTTTTCCTTAAATAGACTTTCTATAGTTGCTGCTGGTGCATATAAATGAATCTTTTCTGACCTAATAGGTAACATGTAATATGTGTATAAAGCTCTCACACACGTGGCTATTTTGTGCTGTCTTTTTCAATGGCCTCTGTGTTCATTTACCCTTTGCTTGTCCTTGAAATACAGTATAAAAGACACTGATGTGGTCAGGTCTCTTTTTTCCTGTTTGTCCAGGGAATCTTTCTTCATTCTTGTTGCATGACTGTGTTATCTCTGCCTTATTTTCTGAATAACTCTACAAACAAAATGGCTGTTGAATTCACAGTCTGTCTCAAGCTTTGCTGTAAATTCATGTCCCTTGATACAAGCTATTCCTTGAAGCACTTTTCTCATAGGCATTTTACTATCCTTCAGTGTTTCTTGGGTTTTGAACTATATTTTAAGATGGATCTAATATTGGAATTGAGAATTCCAGTTAGACTAAACATGTAGATGTGTAATGACCACAGTTTGCTTTCAAGTCCTAAACCTAATTGCTGTCTTGCTAGCTCATGTTATTTTCTCCTTTGGTTTGTGTGTTGCTGTCATCATGTCACTTCTTATATTCCTTCATCTTTTTTTATAATATATTGATAAGGGGCAAACTGGGAGGTCTGTAAGTTGGCAAAATTCTCACTAGATTCCTCAGCATCTTTTTCTCACTGACAGCCCTTGGATTTAGCCTATGGGAATTGATGAAAGGCTGAAATTAAAATGTTGTCATTTGCCCTAGAGCTTTTCCCCTAGGCAAAACCCAAGCCAGAAATTTTATTCCAAAGATTTCTGAATACTACATTTGCAAAGCACGCAGATACAGTGCATGGTGCCATGTTCAGCTTGTTATACAGGACCATTTCTTTGTGCGACTCCGTTCAGCCCTCCTAATACCATTAGCTAGAAAATTTGGCTTTGAATTAAATCTTACACAAAATTCTTTAAGTAGGCAACATTTAAAGCACATTCTGCATTAGTTAGGACCACTTATAAGCACCAACAGGAAGTTAGCCTGAATTCCCGGTAAATAACACTGACAGCCATTTGAATAGCACATAAAGATCACACAAGCACTGTCTGTCCATATCTTAATGAGTGACTAATCCCACATAGCTTCCTGAGTGCTTGTAGATTGCTCCACCCAAACAATGAGCATTCAACTTATTAGGAGTTTTATATCAGAGGATTCTCTAATAGCTTTTCCTGACTACTTCAAAAGAAAAAGCTGAAGCATAGACTGCTATATAAATAGGATGAATAAAAAGTTATTTACAGCATAGATATTTCCAAACAGAATTCTCAGTTGTGTGTTTTCTCTGAGCCAGAAAGAGCAGGCAGGTCCTATAAAAGTTCTTATAAGCAATTTGGAAGGTTTTTTGGAGGAAGGAAGGAGAAGGTTGGCAATAGTTCATTTTTACTGGTTAGTAGAGGCAGCTTGCTCCTGCTGTTTCACAGTGTGAGATTACGTGCTAGGCCCCCAGAGTGACACAACCCAGATTCATCCTGGCACACTCTGGTGGCATTAAAGAAAGATGTGCATATGGAGGGAAATGCATTATATTTTGTCTGTGGGGATAAAACATAGCCTCTACCCTAGCTATACTCATTCTCTAGTAGTTGTACTACTGTTGCTTTTCTTTACTTATGCAAGCATCTTCTCTGCTTTAAAATGCAATTTTTTTACTTTCCTGGACCAAGGAAATCACAGCTGCTTGTTCTTGTTCTGTGGAAGTTGATACTGGCAAGCTGCTTATTCTGCAGGCAGATTAATCTACTTAATTTATCGAAGACATCAGAGAAAGTAATGTGAATAATGGTGTGAAGGTATTCCCTCTTCCAGATGGTGAGTTTTACCACAAGTTTGAGAGCTCACCACTGAAGAGTTCCCAAACAAAGGTAGCCATGAACTGGTACAGAAATGCTCAAGGTTATTTATGCTGCTGGCTGCTGTGGTGTTCCATCTCCATGTTGAACCCTCTCTTGTATCACAGTATCACAGTATGTTAGAGATTGGAAGGGACCTCAAAAGATCATCTAGTCCAATCCCCCTGCCAGAGCAGGAACACCTAGATAAGGTTACACAGGAATGTGTCCAGGCGGGTTTTGAATGTCTCCAGAGAAGGAGACTCCACAACCTCCCTGGGCAGCCTGTTCCAGTGTTCCGTCACCCTCACTGAGAAGAAGTTTCTTCTCAAGTTTAAGTGGAACCTCTTGTGTTCCAGTTTGTACCCATTACCCCTTGTCCTATCATTGTTTGCCACTGAGAAGAGCCTGGCTCCATCCTCGTGACACTCCCCCTTTATATATTTATATACACTAATAAGGTCCCCCCTCAGTCTCCTCTTCTCCAAACTATAGAGACCCAGCTCCCTCAGCCTTTCCTCATAAGGGAGATGCTCCACTCCCTTAATCATCTTAGTTGCCCTGCGCTGGACTCTTTCCAGCAGGTCCCTGTCCTTCTTGAACTGAGGGGCCCAGAACTGGACACAATATTCCAGATGCGGTCTCACCAGGGCAGAGTAGAGGGGAAGGAGGACCTCTCTCGATCTACTGACCACCCCCCTTCTAATACACCCCAGGATGCCATTGGCCTTCTTGGCCACAAGGGCACAGTGTTGGCTCATGGTCATCCTGCTGTCCACTAGGACCCCCAGGTCCCTCTCCCCTACACTGCTCTCTAACAGGTCGTTCCCCAACCTATATTGGAACCTGGGGTTGTTCCTGCCCAGATGCAGGACTCTACACTTTCCCTTGTTATATTTCATCAAGTTTCTCCCTGCCCAACTCTCCAGCCTGTCCAGGTCTCGCTGGATGGCAGCACAGCCTTCTGGCGTGTCAGCCACTCCTCCCAGCTTAGTGTCATCAGCAAACTTGCTGATAGTACACTCAATTCCCTCATCTAAATCATTGATGAATATATTAAATAATACTGGTCCCAGTACTGACCCTTGAGGCACTCCACTAGATACAGGCCTCCAACTAGACTCCGCCCCATAGACTACAACTCTCTGGCTTCTTTCCTTCAGCCAGCTCACAGTCCATCTCACTACCTGATCATTCAGACCACACTTCCTCAGTTTAGCTATGAGGGTGCTGTGGGAGACTGTGTCAAATGCTTTGCTGAAGTCAAGGTAGACCACATCCACCGCTCTGCCATCATCCATCCACCGTGTTATTTCCTCATAAAAGGCTATGAGGTTGGTCAAGCACGACTTCCCCTTGGTAAAGCCATGTTGACTGCCCCTCAGAACCCTCTTATCCTTGATATGCCTTAAGATGGCACCAAGGATAAGGTATTCCATCACTTTCCCAGGGATGGAGGTGAGGCTGACCGGTCTATAGTTACCCGGGTCCTCCTTCTTGCCCTTTTTGAAGACTGGAGTGACATTTGCTTTCCTCCAGTCCTCAGGCACCTCTCCCATTTCCCAAGACTTGGCAAAGACTGTTCAGCTTGATAAATAACACATGTCCCTCTGGAAATGGTCTGACAGATGCTGGGAGATTCTCAGCTCCCCCAGGAGTGTCTCCCTGTGTGCAGTGTGAATGATAAACACTGGTACCCAGGAGAAGAGCCTGTCTCCAAACTGCAAGGTCTCCAGCCATGAGACACTCGTTTTCAGAGTGTGCTGTTGTACACTTCGCTCCTGTGGAAACTAATATGTGGTAAGGTAGGCAAAGGGCTCTTGATGCCTAATCCTGGTTTTATCCTGATGAGGTGATGGGATGCTGCCCATCTGCTTCTCCAGAGCGCTGGGAAATACAGCTGGTACCCAAGCTGAGAAGCCAGAGGCACTGTTCTCCAGCTGTGCCCACTTCTTTGCAGGTGGTGCTTCCTTCAAGTTTAGTCAAATAGGTGGTCGGTAGATAGGTGTATCTTTCTCACCAGTGTCACAAGGGAGGCCATTTCCAAGGGCTATCATCATAATTCTGTCATAGCTGTTCCTAGGAAGGAACAGGGAAACAATTCAGCTCCTGCTACCGCCCCAAGGGCAGGTGAAGTGAGGATGCCTGTGATAATAATTATATTCCTGTAACAGCCGCATGACTTGGCCATGACTAATTGGCTTTCCAGGGAATGCCTGAAGCTCCATGGGGGATTCTGTACTTTTTTGCTCCCTGATTCTTCTTGATACCTTCAGACTGAGACGCAGAGGATTCAGTTCCCAGGGTGCTCTGGGAGGACTAACCTGCAGACAGGCTTAGAAGCAAATGAAAATATGACATGGGGAGGAAGGGAGGAGAACAAGAGAAAGAAATTCAGCGTAATCCACTATTGGCTTGGGGATCTCAACTCTTGCTCCATAGGACAGAGACAGCCTTCCACTTTGACATGCTCAAATGCATGTAAGGCTGTGGGAAAGAAACCAAAAGAAGACAGTCACATAGCAGAGTGTGAATCAGCATTTTAATTTAGATATTTGGAGTGCCCTGGCATTTATCAATAAAGCTGTGTTTACCTAACAGTTTCAGTTGAGTGTTGCTTCAGGAAGCCCATATGTATCTTTCCAATACAATGGGAAAGCCTTCAGCTTCTCAGAGGGAACAGAGCGGATCTCTGCTCTCTTGGGAAGCTGCTTGCCCTCAGAGGTCAGGTCTCATGTGGGCATCATTTCCAGGGCTGCAGCCTTGATGATACCTAAGAAACTCCAGTGTTTCCCACAGGTGGAAACCAAGGGGCCTCTGAGGCCCAAAGCGATTTCATCAGCTTTTGATGAAGCAGTGGCTGCGGTTAAAGAACACATAGGTGTGCAGTGCCATACAGGAAATGAGAGTGTAATAAAACTTTTTGGTTCTTCTGCTGAACATGTCTAAATGGCCTTGTTCCCTGATTGAAACAGGAAAGGCAGTTGTCATGCAGCATCACTGGCAATGCCTGGTGCAGATACTCTGAGATACAAAGCTACAGACAGCTGCAGCACACTATGAATATATATATTTTTTTCATGTCACTTCTTCATTCTCCTTTTTAATTCTAGCCCAAAGGTGATAGGACAAAAAATGCACTAATGTTTACTCATTATAAGTACCAGGACAGCATCCTGAGGAGCTGCAGCCAATGACTGTATGACCCATGACAAGGTTAAGCCATCACTGTCACTGCCATAACACCATCAGCTGCCCGCCGGACGGATCCACAGTCACCAAGCTCTGTTGCCTCTGGGCACTAGCACTACAGAGGAGAAAGCTGACATGAGGATGAGTACCACAGACATGACAGGGGCAACCTGGAAGTATGGGGAGTCACAGGCTGCTCGGGATGCCACTGGGCTGACGGGGAGCCCTGGGAGGCAAACGCATACTGGGAATACCCTAGTTTTGAAAACAGAAAAAGGGAAATGATTGAACTAAATGGGAAACTTGCAGGGGTACTTCTGTGTGACGTGGCAGCACATGGCAAGAGAGATTTGTTTCCTGGAGGAGGCCTTTGCCTCACACAGGGTTGAATCCCACTGTAGCCTGAGCAGTGGCACCAAGCAGCCATAACCTGCAGGTGACAGGGGCTGGTTAGGAGAGCAGGGGGCACCAGGGATTTCTTTAGATCACCCTATTTTCTCCTCATTAAAACTATACCTAGTCCGACCTGGTCCTACCTTCTCCCTACACCAGTGGTTCACATACTGGAGGTCTGTGGTTTGGCCGTGTCAGGAAAGGAAGGAAAGTCCTGGGGATGACTGGTTACATCAGGGAAATCCAGATAGTAGCCAAATTCAGAAGCCATAAAAATTTAGATGGCCGTAAAAATTTAGATGACCATAAAATGCTCTGTAATACAACTTATGGCCATTTGGGAAGGATCACCCAGTCATGGAAGATGCTGGGGAATGCTTCATAGGTCATAATGAAACAGATGTAATTATTTTGTTTATGCTCAGAAAGTGCCTTGCTTTGTATTAAAGGAAGTAAAGAAGATATTTCTCTGATATCTTAAATACTGCAAGGGAAAACTAAATACAAGAAGTTGGGTTTTGCTTTTTATCTTTGTAATGGAGGTATATTCTGGAAATAAGTCTTCTAACGTCTCTTATGATGAAGTATTCCCCAGTGGGATCTGTACTCACATGGATCTCATGTCAGTGACACAGATGAGGATGCCGCACTCAGAATTTAAAGTAAATTAAGCCCAGACTTTTGGCTGCTGGTAAATTGTGAGAACCATGCTTGGTTGGACAAGCTTTGGTCACTGCTGTGCTACAGAATGTATTTCAGTTTCCTGTTGCACATTAAACATCAATGCTCTCATCAAAAAATAATTTAATTGGAAAATTAAAAGTTGGCTGCTTGTTCCTTCCTAGGAAAAGGCATTAAAACTGAAGGGATTTGTGCATTTCTTCAGAACAGAAAGAGTAAACTTTAGCATGGAAGAGGAAAGAAGTATTCCTGCTAAAGAAACTTTGAGGTTTTTTGAGTATTCCAGCACACCTAATAGCAAGACACACAAGAAGCAAGATAGAACAATCTGTTGTTATTTAACACAGCAAATACTGTTGAGATACAAATACAGTTTAAGTTTTCTCTGGTAGCTAAGCAACAGAAGAAAATACCACTTATCTGAATTGCTGTTTATTCTGCTGGTTTTTAGCTCTGCAGTAGTGATTTTTATTCTTCGCACCTCAAACACAGAAAGAGCAACTGTTTATGGTATTACTAAATTGTTTAATGTACTGTTTGATACAGGGGCAAATTAGACATCAGAATAAATATCTAGGACTGCTACAACTATCCGTTAATGGCTTTTGTTCTTGCAAATGTTTCAGTAGAATATGTCCTATAAGCAAATTACTGACTTTTACATGGGCATGTAGTGGTGGGACAAGGGGGAATGGCTTTAAACTGAAAGAAGGGAGATATAGATTAAAGGAAGAAGTTCTTTCCTATGAAAGTGGTGAGACACTGGAATAGATTGCCCAGAGAAGTTGTGCATGACCCATCTCTGACAGTGTTCAAGGTCAGGCTGGATGAGGCTTTGAGCAGTCTGGTCTAGCAGGAGGTGTCCCCACACATGGCAGGGGGATCGGAACTGGATGATCTTTAAGGTCCCTTCCAACCCAGGCCATTCTAAGATTCTGTAATTCTATGTGACTTAGTCAATTGTAATAAATATGGACTATGTGAGGCATGAATCAGAACATTTTCATTTTTACAAAGAATGAAAATGGTTTCTCATTCATATGTATCATTCTAAGGACTTTTTAGACAAAGCACATGGTAGCAATGTAGTCTTTGACACTTCTAAACTGGAGAATTTTTTTCTAGAGCTGTGTATATTGCCATCAGATGAATGATTTCATTAAGGTGAAAATCTTTAGCAAGAAGTGCTTAAGCCATAGTTAGACTGGACTTGCATGTGGCCCTGAGCTTGCAATGCACATACTTGGGGACACTGTCTAAATGAAAAGCAATTGAACATAACTCTTCCTAATCTCCACAATCTCAATTTATAGCTAAAGATTTGGAATAAATTATGGGGCTGGAAGAAAAGAAGTAAGGGCAAATGGCAGACTTTGGGATCAAGGCCTAGAGGAGATCACAAGACTGAAAGATGTTGACTGAGCCAAACTATATGTAGCAAGAACAGTTCAGTCTCACTCACATGGGAACAACACGTCCACCAGTAATCAGGATTTGGTTTCTCTGTTCCACTTATCATTAGCCCCAGCTGTCTGTACTAAAAAGAATAGTGTCTGCAAAGCATTTCATACAGAGAAGTAACGGGCATAAGTGACACCCAGCTACTATAAAGTGAACTGGGTAAAATCCCAAGCTCTGTTAAGTCAGTGCCAAAAACCTTTTCAGTTTCAGTTATACCAGCATATTCACCAAAGGCCTTTTATAAAAGAGTGGATAGTCAGGTTGTATTTAGGAGCTGGAGAGGAGTTTTTTATCCACAGATTTAGGACAGAATTCACAGTTCTAAGGATAAGGGAGAAAAGAGTGAGATTTTTCTGCACACAAGAAAAGGAAAACTTATCCCACATGAGCTTATGAAATCTCACCCGGATTTGAGTCTGCTAAGTGAAAGCTATACTATACCTTGCTCCTGCAGGCAGGTATTAGGTTGGTCAACTGCTAGTTCCTGGGGAATGAACCTTGTAAGAGCATTTACATTCATCCCAGTTAATCAATTCATGTTTGTAAAGCATTTTAAACTTGGAAAGCAGTCCTATAAATATTTGGTATTATCATATAATTACACTACCACATCTCAATTAAATGCACAATTGGGCATGCTTTAATCATACAATTGAAGTGTCACTAGAAGTATTTCAAATGTAGGTATCAGTCTGTGCTGACCATCCTCAAGATAGTATGTAAACCTGAAGCAAAATGAGAATTTTTCATTTTGGAAACCCTGGAGAGCCACTGTCTCATCAGAATTAGTGTCTCTTTCCCGAGTACCAGAAGTACTTTTTTTCCAGAGCTACAAATATGGGTAACTTTTTGCTTCTATTTGACTTGCATCTTCAACACTTGTGGGTAGTGCAAGGACTAGCTTGCTTTTTTCACCCGGGTAATTATAGACCGGTCAGCCTTACCTCCATCCCTGGAAAGGTGATGGAACAACTTATTCTTGACACCATCTCTAGACATATCAAGGATGAGGGGGTCATTAAGAGTAGCCAACATGGTTTTACCAAGGGGAAGTCATGTTTGACCAATCTTATAGCCTTCTATGAGGAAGTAACTAGGTGGATGGATGATGGTAGAGCGGTAGATGTGTTTTTTCTTGATTTCAGTAAGGCATTTGATACTGTCTCCCACAGCATCCTCATAGATAAGCTAAGGAAGTGTGGGCTTGATAATCAGGTAGTGAGGTGGATCAAGAACTGGTTGAAAGGAAGAAGGCAGAGAGTTGTGGTCAATGGGGCAGAATCTAGCTGGAGGTCTCTGACTAGTGGAGTACCTCAGGGGTCGGTGCTGGGACCAGTGCTGTTTAATATTTTCATCAGCGACCTGGATGAGGGAACTGAATGTACCCTCAGCAAGTTCGCTGATGACACTAAACTGAGAGGAGTGGCTGACACACCAGAAGGCTGTGTTGCCATTCAGCGAGACCTGGACAGGCTGGAGAGTTGGGCGGGGAGAAACTTGATGAAATTCAACAAGGGAAAGTGTAGAGTCTTGCATCTGGGGAGGAACAACCCCATGTACCAGTACAGGTTGGGGGTTGACCTGCTGGAAAGTAGTGAAGGGGAAAGGGACCTGGGGGTCCTAGTGGACAGCAGGATGACCATGAGCCAACACTGTGCCCTTGTGGCCAAGAAGGCCAATGGCATCCTGGGGTGTATTAGAAGGGAGGTGGTCAGTAGGTCAAGAGAGGTTCTCCTCCTCCTCTACTCTGCCTTGGTGAGGCCACATCTGGAATACTGTGTCCAGTTCTGGGCCCCTCAGGTCAAGAAGGACAGGGAATTGCTTGAAAGAGTCCAGAACAGAGCCACAAAGATGATTAAGGGAGTGGAGCATCTCCCTCATGAGGAGAGGCTGAGGGAGCTGGGTCTCTTTAGCTTGGAGAAGAGGAGACTGAGGGGTGACCTCATCAATGTTTACAAATATGTAAAGGGTGAGTGTCAGGATGATGGAGCTAGGCTTTTCTCAGTGATGTCCAGTGATAGGACAAGGGGTAATGGGTGTAAACTGGAGCATAAGAGGTTCCATGTGAACATCAGGAAAAACTTCTTTACTGTGAGAGTGACAGAGCACTGGAACAGGTTGCCCAGGGGGGTTGTGGAGTCTCCTATGTTGGAGATATTCAAGGCCTGGCTGGACAAGTTCCTGTGTGATGTACTCTAGGTTACCCTGCTCTTGCAGGGGGGTTGGACTAGATGATCTTTTGAGGTCCCTTCCAACCCTTGGGATTCTGTGATTCTGTTTGTTTCTTACTTTACTGCCTTCTCTCATTAATATAAAGGAAAAAGAATGTCACTTGTCATCTTGTCTCAGATCCATATCCTTCAGGGTTATGCATTCTCAGTTGTCTATATACTGTGCTATATAATGTATTGAAATAAATTAAAATAATTACATGCTGAAGCATTCTCCACTTCCTCCAGAGGGTAGAAAAGACCTTAAGCCTCAAATCACGATATCTATGTTGCCATCTGATTATCAGCAATATAATTGCTTCCTACTCCATTGTCATCATTCTGAATAGTAAGCTTGTTTATATCAGCATTGACAACCCAAGCAATGGTCTGTCTTTAGGAGCAGTTTTGCAATAATAAGATTTGATATTGCTTTTTCATAGTGCAGTTCACAGTTCTAACTTTAAAATCTTTAGGAAACTCAGTTACTTCTATGCTTTTCTCCACTAAGAGCTATCAAATTATGGATTTTTTTTTTTGGGGGGTGGACTTCTTAATTTGTTTTTTCCTTTTCTAGAGAAATCAGAAACCTTAATGGACTGTTTTGATTTATTAGATGAAGTAGTGGCATTACTAGATGGCAGTAGTGTGACCATACTTCCCATTCCTCCTTTTTTTCCTTTCTTCTGGTGCTCTAACTTCTTCACTCCTTGTCATTTCTTTTGATCCCAATTAAATGCTTTTTGGGGAAATGGATAGTCAGTTTCTGTATATTTGTAAAGCACCTCTAGAAGACTGTAGGTGAGACCTCTGGATGCAGTCACAACCAAAATAAAAACATACACATCTGGTATTTCAGCTTCATTGGCATCAGTTTGCTTTACAGTGAACCTAAGATATTTTCCAATGCAGAGCTGTTATTATTTCTTCTATATCTTTCTGGAATATCTGTACATAAAAGTCACAACCTAGAGTCACAGAAAAATGTGAGTTTCCACCCAAATGATACCAGAAGACCAAAATATAAAATCTCTTCAGGGCAGGAACTACCTCTGACTGTGTCTGTATAGCATATGCTAACAATAGGACTCCAGTGAGGGTGTCTAAGATGCAATTACATAATGCATATATATAAAAAAGGGAATGTGTCATTACTGCAGTGTTAAGCTATATTTGGAAACCACAACAAGAGAAGCACTTTCTCCTTTTAAGAAAAGCACTTTCTCTTTTTTTTTTTTTTCAAATTCTATTTCACTGGGAAAAAGGTGTCTTTGATATATGAAGCTTTTTACGAGACCATCTTTTTATTTTAGTAACTGCTAATTTGCACACCTAACATCAATTGCCAGTGCAATTAATTGTGGATGTAAATGAGAATGTTTAGCTGTCTAATCACCTGATTGTGCCTATAAATCAGTGACATTAATTATGTGTGTAAATGCTCATTTCAACCTGCAATTAATTTGGCCAAAATTGATAGGACAGAAAGAAATACCACTCTACCCTGAAATTTGGTCCCCAGTGCATTAAAAGAGAAAGTATCTTCCTCCTCTGCCTCTTGTGTCTAAACTTCAGAGAGATGAGTAGGCAAAGAGCAATGATTCCCTTGTCCCCAATAACTCACTGCCAGTGTTTCACAATAAAGTGCAATGAGAGAGGAAATATTTCCATATGGGTTCATTAATCACAACACATTTGCCATGCACAACCACTCTGCAGAGCAGGTAAAGAACCCCAGGGGACCTTGCCTGGCACAGCAATAGGAAAAGTATTTTTTGCACAAATGCTGTAGAACTGAAGTTGCAGATGGCTCCACTGGCAGAGCTAGAGCCTCCTGGCACAATCCTAGGCAGCCAAAACTACTTTGAGTATTTATAGCAGGGGTTAGTGATATCTCAAAAGGAGGATGCTGAAGATGCTTGTGTGCCTGTGCTATGTGCAGTATTCCCAGGTATGCTCCTTGATAGGATATCTGAGGCAGGCCAAACAAACCCCACCCAAAAACCAAACTGCAGAAGGGAATTCGAGTCCTACCTGTCCCTGTTGTGCTGCAGAACTCTAATGAGAGGTCTAGGAACAATTAAACTGATTGTGACTAAGAACCTGAGGGTCCAACAGACCCCATTAGCAGAACTGCACTGCAAAAGTTGCCTTTCCAGCTCAGTGGCTTCTTTCATATCTGGGCAGCAGGCCATTTCACTTCAGTAACCCTGAGGACACTGGACAGCCCCTGTTATCCCATCATATTCTGACTCATCTAGACCTGCTCAGTGTTTTGCATGAGAGGTAGGGCTGGTATCTTGTTTGCTGTTACCTCTGTGGTCTCGCCTCCGAGTGCTTCATTGCTGCTTCACTCCCACACGGGACTTTCATAAAATTCAAAGCCACCTGGTGTGATTTTAATTTAAATGTGAATTTAATGTGTTTTCCTTTTATATTGCTATGATGTGCATTGTCAAGAGAAATGCTGCAGGCTCAGATCTGGCCTCTCAGCTGTTTCTCTTTGCTACTGCCTGGGGTTTTTTTGATGCATATTCCTGAGTAAAGCCATTGCTCTGTGGTGGCATGTGCATTGGGTACAAGGGTTCAGTGGGTAAAAGCACAACAGTCATTCTTCAAGCGGACAAGTGAGTCTTGAGCTGTTTGCCAGTCAGAGGTCAAATACGTTCTCAGAAGCAGAAGATACCTGCAGAGTTACAGCTAAACAAAAGAGGGATGAAAGGTTGCATGCAGCCTATATAAAAAGAGACTACACAATTCACCATGCTCCACCAGTATAAAGAGCATTTTAAGACAAGAACTTGTGAAAAGGAGGATAAATACTGAAACATTTGATCTTAACCAGTTCAATGGCAGAGGGGGTGGAACTAAGTGATCTTAAGATCCTTTCCAACCCTGACCATTCTATGATCATATATTGCTAGTGGTTAAAATTTGCTACAAATATTCTTTATATTTGTATATAAATATAATTTCACTAGGAAAAAAAAGGTGCTTGATATCATGTCAAAAAGATCATAAAGAAATGCTTTCAGGACAAGGATCTGAAAGACATCAAGAAAAAGAGATTCACATCAGTTAGTACCTCAACAGGGCATCGTGTTAGGATGCAAGACACTCTGATACAAGACAATATCTTAATCTTCAGAATTTTTCATTATGTGAGCCTTTTTTTCAGCCTTAACTAGTTTTGAACTTAAATTGTAGGAGCCTGGTGGGAGCCTAAACTTCCTGACACAGAATAACAGACAGCAGATCAGAATAACAGAGCAGATCAAAGGCCACTCAGAGCACAAGTGTGTCATTGGACACCATCGCAAGCTCTGCAAAGATCATGAAAAGAATCACAGCAGATGGGTAGCTTGGCCCTCAGAAGACATCCCATGTTTTCTAAAACCACCCGTTGTTCCTGCACCCACTGAAATCTATTTAATTTGCTGAACATTTGTTTGTTTCCCCCAGTCTTGCACAGGCCATCAGAGCTGACACATGTTTTCTGACCATTACTCCTCTCATCTGCTGGTTACTACTGCCAGCAGCAGCAGCCTGTTGGGCTCCTGGATTCTGCTTCTTCTCACTGCTGCTGCTACATGGGAGCTGTCGTAGTGAGTCACTTCTAATCACCAAGGGAACCCACAATCACATCTCTGCTTCTCCTAAAATAGGAACTCACAGCTACATCTCCTCTCCTCCTGAAATAAACTATGAGAAAAAGCACTATATATTTGGCAGTATCTGAAACATGATATTCAATGCATTAGGTGGAAAAACAGGACAATGAGCTCAGCCATAGTAGAGCCCCAGGCTAAAACCACCCCTGGCTCGCAGCGCAGGTGGTCTTCCAAGTCCACATAGAGCCACTCAGAGAAGAGTTCTTTGAAGACACCATTGCAGAATCAGCCTTTTCCTCCCATTATTTGAAAAACCTGAGGGAGGCCACATAGAATCATAGAATAGTTAGGGTTGGAAAGGACCTTACGATCATCTAGTTCCCACCCCCCTGACATGGGCAGGGACACTTCACACTAAACCATGTCACCCAAGGCCTCATCCAACCTGGCCTTGAACACCGCCAAGGATGGAGCATTCACAGCCTCCCTGGGCAACCCATTCCAGTGCCTCACCACCCTCTCAGTAAAGAATTTCTTCCTTAGATCCAATCTAAACTTCCCCTGTTTAAGTTTGAACCCGTTACCCCTTGTTCTGTCACTACAGTCCCTGATGAACAGTCCCTCCCCAGCATCTTCTTAGACCCCCTTCAGATACTGGAAGGCTGCTATGAGGTCTCCACGCAGCCTTCTCTTCGACCTGCTGGTCACGCTCCTCTTGATGCAGCCCAGGATACGGTTGGCTTCCTGGGCTGCGAGCACACACTGAAGCCGGCTCATGTTCATTTTCTCATTGACCAACACCCCCAAGTCCTTCTCTGCAGGGCTGCTCTGAATCTCTTCTTTGCCCAACCTGTAGCTGTGCCTGGGATTGCTCTGACCCAGGTGTAGGACCTTGCACTTGGCATGGTTAAACTTCATCAGGTTGGCATCAGCCTACCTCACAAGCATGTCGAGGTCCCTCTGGATGGCATCCCTTCCCTCCGGCGTATCAACCGAACCACACAGCTTGGTGTCATTGGCAAACTTGCTGAGGGCACACTCAATCCCACTGTCCATGTCACCGACAAAGATGTTGAACAAGACCAGTCCCAACACCGATCCCTGAGGGACACCACTCGTTACCGGTCTCCAGCCGGACATCGAGCCATTGACCACAACTCTTTGCGTGCGGCCATCCAGCCAGTTCTTTATCCACCGAGTGGTCCACCCATCAAATTGATGTCTCTCCAATTCAGTTCAAAAAACTGACTTCTTGAATACTATTTAATAAGACAGTGCTAAGCTTTTTAAGTGTTTTTATGAAGGAAACTGTCTTCAGTGTAGTTTACTGTCATCACATCAACTATTATCATTGCAATACAATAATTCTTTTAAATAAGTGTTCATTATTTTTAAGTACATCAAAAAAATGTTGGTAATTTTCAAGCAGAAGTGTTACCTCTAAAGTATCATTCTGCATTTCTGTAATGTCTGTCTTTTATTTCTAGGTATTTCCACACAATATACTTGGGCATCCGGAGTCGACAGAGTGGAGAGAATGACAGATGGCGGTTTTATTGGAAAATGGTGTATGAGTATGCAGATGTGAGTATGCTGCATTTGCTAGCCACGTTTCTGGAAAGTGCACCACAGCTGGTCCTGCAACTCTGTATTGTTGTACAGACTCGTACACTCCAGGCTCTCCAAGGTAGGCGGTCATTTATTCTATTCGTTTTTTATCATTTCAGGAAGATGTAATTTCTATAACTACATATTTATCCTTCTTTCAAACTGCTGTGTGCCTTGTACTCCTGACATAAGACCAGATCTTGCCTTCTAGCTGCTATTAAGCTGTTAACAATGACTCTGTCAAGAAGCCTGTATTGTTGGAGTTTTAGTTTTTCTTATTGGCCCTGGGTTGTTGGTAGGATTTATAATGGTTTGTTTTCTGCATGTGCTTATAATAGAAGAGCTCTTCTGATTATCCACTGGGCCAATGTGAAAATTGCATCAATCAAACTATTCCTCTTCTCCCTGTGCTGCTTTCTGTGAATGTGCAAAACCCTCCAAACTGCAGTAATGATGTTCATGTGGTATTATGCAAAACATTAAACGGCAGAGAGGAAAACAGCTATTCTGTGAAGAAAATGCCAGTGTCTATGGAATACCTGTCCATCAGTTCTCTGCCATGTTTAGCTGAAATAATACAAGTCATCATCTGAGCATTACAACAATACTCATTCCTTCAAAGTCTGAGTTTCCCTCTAAGACTAACACTTTCAGCAAACATGATTGCTTCTTTAGAATGGTAAATGCATGCATATGGCCTGCCATAGGGTTTTGTCAATCAGTGATACAGAATTTCTCCTTCTCTACTGCTTTTTTGATACTACTTTTGTCTACCTGACAGCTTTCCTTTCATATTGCACCATTGTTTTGCCTTATGGCTGCACCTGGGCAGAAATTCTTAGCAAGAGAATGACGTGAATGAGAACTTGGGATCCAGAAGGTGAAAAAAATATCATGAGGTGCAGAGGAATGAAGGGAGGAGGGGAGGAGGAGTGGAGGGAAAGAAGCAGGAAGGAAACACAGCTTTTTTACCATTTGTTTTTAAGAAACAATTTGTGCTTGCCACTGTATAAGATAAAATGGTGACAGCACCTTGCTCCAAGAAGTTAGAATCTTGTGAGTAACATGCAGTGACACTGAGCAGGTGAAAAAGGACTAGGAAAAAAGTGGGTAACTGTGTGAAGACCTTCTTCTAGAGCAGTTTCATGAGGATATATCAGAGGCTTTGCATTTTCCTCCCCTTTGGACTGGTGCCTGGTAACAGCTGCTCCGCTTCCTGTGTTTTTTGGTCTTGTTCCTTTAGCTGTAAAACTCTGTCACCTTAAGGGGAAAAGAAAGCCGAAGTTTCTATTTTAATTAGTTGGGGCTTTGTATAAGGAAGGTTGCCTAAGCACTTCCTACAGCTATTTTTCAAAATGAGGCTGTCCCACACTAACCAGTCTAAACTATTATCATCCAGGAGGTGTCATCACTTCAAGAGGCTTTGTCCCCCCAGAAAAAGAGAGTCCAGAGAGAGGCTTAAGAGAAGATCATAGCCAGAATACTGTATGGTCAGCTGTAATTTAGATATCTTCATAAACTATTAATGCAGAAGGCCTCTTGCCCTCATTTTAGTGCGGTAACAGATCTGTTTATGAGAAATGTGGCTGGTGAGTAGGCACCAAGCCTGTGATGTACTCTGCAAGTGGTTAATTAGAGAAAACCTGAAATGCTTCAGTTTAAAAGGCAAAAATAGTTCCTGAAGCCTGCAATCAGCTCTGTGAAATCTATGTATCAGAAACCAGAAAGGAATAAGCTGTAATTATGGATTTCAGCTGAGAACACTGAAAATATTTACTTCTCTTCTCTTCCCCCATTTTATTCCATCATTCAAGGAGAAAAGGTTCCATTTAAAAAAAAAAAAGTGAGAAAATTAAACAAGGTTGTAACATTTTCTTAAACAGTAGTACCATTATATTCTCCTGATGAAAGCTAATATGTTTTAGTACATTGCCAGCTGTGAAAATCCTTTTTCTGTTCTCACTCCTTTTTTGAAGAAATGGTAAGGATAATGCATCGCACTATAGGATGGTGGATTTGCTGTGAGGCTGCATAAGGAGAGTATAATGTCTTCCAGTGGCCTCGTGCTACAACTGGGTGTTTTAAAGGCCTGGCCATAAGGTATATACTTCACCTAGCTGTCCGCTCACTGGGCCTGTTATAGAGATTTCTAACATGGATCAATAAACAGAGCATTTGATTGATTTTCTTTGTTTAGAGAATGCTACTTGGGTTTTATTACTGTTCTTTTATTTCTCTGTCCAACAGGACAAAGTTATCATGACAACTGAGAAATGCCATCGCTAGTCTATGTTCTTAAAAGTATAATTCCATCACAAACCACAAATTTGGCATGGGAAATGAATGATACTGGAAATGTCTTGGTCTATAAGCAGGGTATTTCTCATATCAAGAGATAATTAATGACCACAGAAAAAACTTAAATATTTTACTTATGAAGTTGGATGTCTTCCATTCCAAATGCACCAAAATAGCCTCATTCCCAACAGGAGAATGATGTCAATGTGACTGAAGATTCCCTGTTTTGTAATGGGTGTTGATGAGATGTGGATTATTTATTATTTCAGACCTTAAGCCCCGCTAATCAAGGTAAGAAATAGTTACTGGCATGAACATAACGTTCTTATGAAGATCAAGAAAAATATTGCACAATGTGTGCAAATCCTTCCCTCTCAGTCTTCTATACACTGCAGTGAGGGCCACTTTAAAACCCTTCACTTTTAGTCTTCCATACACTGCAGTGCGGGTGACTTCAAGTGTCCAGAGGATGCACCACAAGAATCCTTTAGCCCTCGCCTGGGCTACCCAGGCATGAGTTAAAAACCTGCAATGTAAACTTATGGCAAGGGTTGTATACCACTATACTTCGACTGCTGCAATAGAACATTGCTTATGCAGGAGGCCATAAACAGTCATTATGGAGTGTCAACTCTCATCTGCATTGGCACCCAGAGATATCTGGGTACTGATGAAACAGTATCTAAGTTGTTATCTGAAAATCTGATTATTCTTTAAGATTTTGTCAAAATTGGCACCATTAGAGGCAATGATCTTTCTTATCCTGCTCACAACCAGCAACCAGGTGCCCCTCAGTTTGTAAGGAACAAAATGGCTTATGGGGGAAACTGATGATTTCTCAATGCTAGTTCCTCAAAAAGACAAACAAATTGAGTATGATGCTGGACTAAGCTGGAGCTGTGCTAGCCCCCGTTACCTCCACCTTTTCCACCCTGGTAGTTTCTTTGAGTTTGAAGACATGTCTACTCTCTAGAAGATAGATGTGCCTTGAAAATAAGTAGTTCCTCAGTCTTTTCCTCATGGGAGTCTGCTTCCCTTCCTTTCTCTTCATATGCTCTGAGCACAGCACTTCCACAGCAGCCTTTCTGCTGAACCAGCAGCACCTCCGAACTGCATTACTTTCTTCTTTTTTTTGACTTTTTTTTGTTGTTTCTCCTCTCCTTAGTTACTCGCTAGGAAAGTCACATCCTAAGCAGCTTTGGTGGGAGTCACAAGCTGCACCAGTCCTATTCTAGGTGGGAACTATATGAGGCAATGAGGCATGTGTGGGAAGCAATGGCAGAAAATCCACTGAAACTGATGCTCATCCTTTATCCATCTGTTTGCATAAGGGCATGTCTGTGGACAAAAGTGGCTGAATAGGCTGCAGGTGAACTAGTTCAGCTACTAGAAACAGTCTTAACAGCAATAGCCTGGAGGCCGGGGTGGGCTAACTGAACTCGGTGCCAGCACACATATGCCAATTGCTTGAAGTTCCTTGTGACTTGGGCCCTTTGTCTTATGCTTTCAGTTCTGCTCTGAGGGCTGGGCAACAGGGTCCTGCACTGGATCTGCCTCCAAGTCACAGGGAACTGAAATAACATAGTTGAAAGTGTTTGGATTATTGGATTACCCCAATAAATTCAGAAGGCTGCAAGCAATTCCCTTAAAAATGCCTCCACCCTTAAGCCAATTAGTGAATAAATTGTAGTTTCACAGTCTTTGCTATAAAAAACAAACACTTCCACAGTACACTGACATAGACTAAATATTAGGTATATTTGCTGACACAGTAAGCTCAGTCTAGAGGCTATGAGACCCTTCCTTGGTTGTGTCTTTGGACATCCATCATAATGGCCACATCTCACTACATTTGCTCATCTGGTTCAAGAGGTCTTAGGGCTGACAAAGGGATAGACAGACCTGGACTGGTATGTTGGCTCAGTGGGGTTATTCCACAATCACTTGAAGCCTGCTTAGTTGTTGCCTTCACCTGAAAATCTTTGACTTATTCATGGAAAGTCCTGCCAGCACCTCACCGAAACTGCATGCTCCTGTCATGTCACTGGCATTCCCATGGCCATACACTGAGTCCCTCAGACACTTATTCTCCTCATTGCTAACTTATTTGAGGCTCAGCGGGAGCCAGCTCTACTCCCCAGGGCAGCTGCGTGTCACACAACTGGCAGTGCCAGCCCCGAGGAGGCTGGGGGGACATGGCATCAGGGTGGATGGGGAAGGTCAGGGCTGTCCCTTTCTGTCTCACCTCAGTTTGGAATTACACCTGCAGACTGGCAGTAACCCCCTTGGCACTCTCCTTTTACTTACTTTGATTTTCCCACTTTGTCATTTGATTTTAGAAGGATTTCTCATCTTGAAATTAGTAAAAACCAGCAAGCAAAGACACCTGCTGATGATCTGATTGGAGAGAGACTCCTATCCATTAGCATACAGTTACTGTTGTCTTATTCAAGGGCATGGTGTTCTAGCTGCTCCTAGATGAGCAGATCGACAAGATTACTCCCTGGATTTACCACGGATTTCATTACTTATTCTGTATTAATTAATACATTGTTTAAATTATAGATTAACTTCTCATTCCTGTTTACTGCATATTATGCTGGCTAGTCAGCACTTGACATTTTTTTCTTCATCAGCCCCTGGGGTGGCTTGTTCTGACTTCTCCATACAGTACTATTAATCAAAGTCTTTATCAAAGTTTAATCAAAGTCTAAGCAAAGTTTCTACCATATAAAGCTGCAGTTGTCAGTGTAGACTGACAGTAGTGCAGCAGCCAAACGAGAAGTTCAGAACAATTTATAAATTCATCAAGTCTCATTGAAGTCACCACATAGCACAGGGCTGCTGGATCCTGCCGAAACTGCATTTACCTGAAATCTCCCTGGCCAACCATTTTCCCATTTTCTACCAGCTCAGTTGGAAACTCCTACACTGCTCATACGCTGCCAGCATGCAAAAGTTCAGAGTGCCACCAACCATCACTCTCCAGTCCTTCTACTCCAAACAAATTGCTGTTCCTGCCTGATCTGAACAAGAAGTTCGGAGACTTGCTATCAGTTTATGACACGGCTGATAATTCCTAACTTTATCTGGCAAAAGAAAATTATGTGTTAGCTACTTCATTAAAAAATCATCAGGCATCAGGAATTCAAGCTCTTTTCATATCAGTGCAATAAACTGAAATTCATTTAAGTCTTTACAGTTCTTTGTGAGGACAACGCTATGCTTTTACATGGCTTTTCTTTTTTTGTTACATTCACAGCAATTTTGGATTGCTCTGCAAAGTGCTGCCTACATTTGCAGTGGTCTTTAAGTAAAAATTGAAAAAAAAAAAAGGAATTCTGATGTAAAATCTTACACAATTCGGTGTATATTTGTATGGAAATAAGGTGCAGCACTCAAGTTCTGACCAAGCCGCCACTGCTTTTCTCTGTGTTGCCAAGGTTCTGCACCACTGCAGTCCAGCATCCAGCCTTTCCAGAGAGAGAGAAAACCAAAGCAAGCAATAGTCACAGATTCTGCCTGCAACTTGGCAAAACAGATTTTCAGTGACAAGGATGAACAAATATGATATACAGTGGAGTAAATGTGTCTCCTGCAAATGACCTTTAAACTGATCTGTAGTCCCCTTTGCAAACCTTAAAATGTTACCTTGCACTCATTAAGATAGAGCCATCACATTAGCACACCCTCGTTTCTGACAGGACAGGAGAGGACTTCCTGAAGGCAGTCGTGTCATATAATCCATTTCATACCCTAATTACAATCTTAAAACTAGTTATATCCTTTGTATCTAATATACCAGTTGGAAGTTTAATTCTATGACTGATAGAGACCTGCTGCTGCTGTCCTGCCTTTTTAATTTCATCAACAGTCTGTCCCTATTTATTCTTGTGCCGTCCCTGTTTTTACACTTGTTCCCTAAGGAAATTAAGTTCGTGTGATTATTTAGTCCATTTCTGTCCTTCAGTCCTCACTTTTAAGAACTTCTGATTCACTGCACTATTTATTTCAATCAAATGTGAAGGAACAGCCAACATCTCGAACAGAATTATGTTTCTTTAAATGTTGTGAAAAAAGCAACTGAGTCAGAGGGAAAAAGCAACACAAATGAGAGCCTCTACTAAAAAGAAAAGCAGTCAGATTTCAACCGTTATTCCTTTTGTTAGACACCAGGCACCAGCCAATCCAGATGTGCATCCTTCCAGAGAAGGCTTTGTACTGATCTCTCCTGCCCAGTGGGACTATAGTGATAGGCAGATGGGACTAGGGAATAGGGAACACTTTGATGGGAAACTACAAATCATTCCTCCTGCAGCTCATTCTCTCATCTCATGAGAGGTTCTGTGTTCTCCTGATTATCTTCATAGACTTTCCCTTCATCAGTTCCAGTCTGAATTCATCTTTGATGAATATGGATGACCAAGACTGCACAGAGTACTCCAGATTACATTTCTCCAGAGCTCTCATATTTCTCATGGCAATATCTCGCTAGGTATGATTGTAATTCCCAGTTGACTCGGGCATTGAGCTGGTCGATCCTAGTTTTTTCATGATCCTTTAAAATACACAAGCTCTTCTGGTGCCGTGTAAGTCTGATGAAGCTTCAATTACATTAAAAAAAATAATTATTAGGAACTAAATGCACGTAATGAAATTTAATCTTATTTCTTCTTATCCAGCCTGCAAGGTATTCCTGATTTTTCCACATATCATTCTTCTTTTCTAAATTGATAATGATGTCTTTCAAAACCTTATTAGTATATCACTTTTCAAAACCAAAGTCATTAAGAGAAATATTCAGACAAGATTAGTTCCACAGGTAATCAGTACTGAAAAAGGTAATAGTAATCATATTCCAGACCAAGAGTTTTCCAATGTCATTTCAACTTAACCCTGCAGCATCTTCCTTTAACTTGCTCCTTTACCTGCCTTAGCCATCTTCTACTAATTCCCGCCTTCCCAAGCCTCACCAGTACTTTCCCATTAGCAAGGTAATCTCCATTCTGCCAAAGTTTTGATAAATTAATTCTACCACATTTTATGTGTTGAGAAAGGGGTTATAAAAGAAAGTTACCTATACTCTGTGGCTTTCTCATGATCTACTCTTTTTGCTGTTATCTGTTGGTTTTTATCTTCATTTATGTTTACCTTCATTTTCAATTAGTTTTTGCTTTAAAAGCTGCTTTAAAGCTTTGAATTGTTTTGAAGCCTGCACTGTAGGCCTGTTTTAGCTAGGTACTTATGAAATGCACCAGATTGCGCGGTTTCCAGTCACATGGCATCAGTTCCGAATTAAGAGAGACTCAAGGTGTGTCTCACCAGCAGTCACCAGCAGCAGGATTTCATACACCAGCTTTTTTTGAATCCTGAAATAGAAGTTTTCTACTTGCACTGGGTGAAAACAAGGAGCTTTTGAGCTTTGCTTCCATCTATGGAAATGCAGATTTCCTTTCTGTTCTTATTTCCTATCAGCTGGCTCTGTCTTTGAGCCCTTGTTTCAAGATCTCTTATGAAAATTGACCTATAGTGGGCATCTTTTATTGCTCATAATCTTTTTTCCATTTTCACGTAGGCATCATTTTTGAGGTGGGTTTGCTACATTTGATGCTTTTTCCAGAAGTTTTTTGCTTTGCAGTGCTCCAGAAATTCTTCTGTGCTTTGCCTTAAAGAAAATTCAAGTCTCCTCCACAGAGAAGTCACTGAACAATTAACTTCTGCTGCCTTCACTCACTTCCTTAAAACTCTGATAGACAGACTTTCTAACAGATCTATTTTTGTTTATCCCTGCATTTTATCTAAATTAACCCAGCATTTATGTGGGTTATTCTTTTTTTCACAATTAGCTGTCCTATAAAACCTCGATACTTTCTGTGACTAAGTTTAGAAAGAAGTCTCTCTGCTTTGTCAGAAAAGCTGTCAGTTGTCACACTCCAGAATATCTGGGCTGCCTTCAGTGGCATTTGTTCTCCAGTCTGTATCTGCAAAATGGGAGCCTGCCATAATGAGACAATTCTCTGCAGAATTTCTCCCTGTAATAACAGTTTGAACATCTCTATCCATATCCAAATTTAACTCTGGAATTCTACAGCAGACTCTTAGCAACTACCCACTACCTTTCCCCAAAGTAATTTTGTATGCAAACAAAATCTGTTTTATCGAGGATCCTTTTCTGCCCTATCAGTCTGTCATTGCATCCACACATACCACTTTTACTAATATTTCCATCTTTTTGAATACCAGCTCCTTTTCAGGTACTGTCAGGAACATAAGGAGTCGGCAGAATGATGGTAGTGTTTCTTAGCACATCCATAATAAATGCAGTTTACAGGACCTCAATCTCTAAAAGTCAACCAGAGAAGATATTAGTGAGCACTTTTCTTCCTTCTGGTTAAGTGCAGTAAAAACCCTAGTCAGTCTAGAAATGCCAGGAACAAGAGTGGAACTGCCTCCAACATTTTTTCCTAAATAGTATGTTTTGATGACTTTTTTACTGAGTTTGTGCTGTTATCTTTATCCTTGTTTAGTTCCTATTAGCCACTCATAAAAAGACCACAGGATCACACGGCACTATATAGACATATCAATATGAGTTTGTGATGTGGTGAAAAAAAAATAATATTTGTGGAGCTTGGCCACTTATCACCCATTTTTTACCATTCATTAAAACACAAGAAAAATTAATATACTATGGAGACCATTCTGAATGAATGGCAGTAAGTTGTCATAACATACCAGCATGAAACCAGCATATGTCATTTTAATAGAAAAAAGTCATTAAAAACAATATTAGGAAGATTTACTGTATATTTTACTGCCACTCTTTTTGCTCTCTTTCTTCGGAACACATTAGATATCCTAGCTACATTTTCAGATACCGATGTCTCAAGTTAAGCTTCAAAATCCTATTGAATGGCCTCAGTAAATCAGTACTAAATATATTAGGTGGGCACCTACTTAACTAAATTTTTGAAAAATCTTGTCATATATTTACATATGTGAGCCCAACTTTAGACACAGATTTTATAATACCTTAAAAATATTATGCTGGTCTGAAAGGAAAGAATTATAAGTGATTTGTAAACTTCAGTTTGCATATGAATTCAAGATTGGTTTTTCAGGGCTTTGTAATGCAGTTTGTCCCAGTACAAAGCTGATAATCTTACCTGTGGGTGACATTTCCAACTCCTACAAATTGAGAGATAACATTTCTTAAGTTGTCAAAGAGTTAAAGAGTAAGTTAAGTTGTAGGGTGATCTAGTGGTAGGAGATGATCTAGTCCAAACCCTCCTTGAAGCACAGCCATGTTCAAAAATAGGTCAGGTTCCTGAGGGCCGTGTCTCTTTGAGTTTTGTGTACTTCTGTGGATGGACATCCCACAGCCTCTCTAGGTGAACTGTACCAGTGCTCACAACCCTGGTGAAAATTTATTTTCTTACAGCAGATCAGAAATTCCCTTGCTGCTGTTGGTAACTGTTGCCTCTTGTCCTTTCACTGCGCAGCTTTATGTTTATGTGAGTTTTCTCTGTAATTAACCTTTTAGGTAGGAGAAAATGTCTCCCCTTCCTTCATACCCCTCTCTATCTACCAGCCTTCCATCCAGACTACACAAACCCAGGTCATACGCCATGTGCTCCAGCCCCTAACCAGAAAAGTGACCCTCCACTGGCCTCACTCCAGTTTCATAGAATCATAGACTGGTTTAGGTTGGAAGGGACATTAAAGTTCATCCAGTTCCAGCCTGCCAAGGGCAGGGACTCTTCCCACTAGACCAGGTTGCTCAAAGCCCTGTCCAGCCTGGCCTTGAACAGTGCCAGAGATGGGGCAACCACAGCTCCTCTAGGCAACCTGTGCCAGCGCCTCACCACCCTTACAGTGAAGAATTTCTTCCTAATATATAATATAAATCTACCATCTGTCAGTTTAAAGCCGTTCCCCCTTGTCCTGTCACTACAGGCCCTTGTAAAAAGTCCCTCTCCAAACTTCTTGTAGGCCCCCTTTAGGTACTGGAAGCTGCTCTAAGGTCTCCCCAGAACCTTCCCTTCTCCAGGCTGAACAACTTAAACTCTCTCAGCCTGTCTTTACAGGGGCAGTGCTCCAGACCTCTAATCATCTTTGTGGCTTCCTCTGGAGTTGCTCCGATGGGTTCACATCCTTCTTATGTTGTGGACTCCAGTGCTGAACGCAGTACTGCAGATGGGGTACCACAAGAGTGGAGTAGAAGGGGAAGATCACCTACCTCAACATGCTGGTCACACTTACGATACAGCCCAAGATACAGTTGGCTTTCTGGGCTGTGAGCACACACTGATGGGTTATGTTGAGCTTTTCATCAACCAACACCCCCCAAGTCCTTCTCTTGAGGGCTGCTCTAAATCCGTTCTCTGCCCAGCCTATATTTGTGCTTGTGATTGCCCTGAGTCAGGTGCAGGACCTTGCACTGGGACTTATTGAACTTTATGAGGTTTGCACTGGCCCACCTCTCAAAGCTGACAAGGTCCCTTTGGATAGCATCCTTTCCCTCGAGCATTTCAACTGCTCTACACATCTTGGTGTCGTCAGCAAACTTGCTGACCTTGTTCTCACCTTGTTGGTGAGAACAAGGTTCAGCATAGCAGCTCTCCTCATTTGTCAAAGTCTTTCCTATACTGAGGCCCCAAAATGACATGGACATGCAAGAGTTTTCCTCTGTCTTTATAAATCTTTTTCCAGCTCCTCTCAGATTGCTGAGATACCTCTGCAGGGCAGCCCTGCCCTCCAGCTCATCTGCAGCTCCTCTCTGATGGGTCCAGGCTTTAAGATCGTTATGAGCCTGAAGGTATTCTGAAGAGAAATCCCTTCCTGTTGAGGGGAATGGGAAAAAAAAGTCAGGTTATCTACAGGTCTTTAAATTTAATAGTGGCCTACAAAGCTGCTAATATATACATAGTGGTACAGAGAGCCCAAGACACAAAGCAGTGCATTTAGTTTCTGTGAGCGTGATATATTGCCTACACGCTGAAATCTAGCTGTTGGGAAATGTCAGCAAGTTAGTACCATATCCTTCTGTTTCCTTTTTGTTGTGCTAAAAGCACGTTTGCCAGAGAACAAATCCCTAGTTTCATTTTGGGTTACTGTGTTTTCTATGATTGGTACTTTTGTTCACGGGTGGGAAAAAAGTGATGCATGCTTGGCACAGAAAAAGCTTTCTTGTGTTTAATATAGCAATGAGAAATTTCAGTCGTGATTGTGTCTTACCCAAAGGCTGCACAGTACTTCAAAGATAAGAATTAATGTGAGTTTATCGTGCAGTAGCCATTAAAGCTTCAGTCAGGGAGCCAATATACACATCCAGCTTCAGTCCAAATACATAAATCTGAGTTTTTCTCAGCCATTTCCTTTGTTGGTGCATGATATATCCTTTTTCTTACTCATCTTGCACCTTTTGGCCTATCTGCAAAATTACTTTTTTTGCCCAGATTTGCCAGAAAAGTAATCCTTTCTGTTGAGAGTGATTTTAATTGAAGGTTGAAGGTCACGGTGGGACTGCATGTTTTAAAATGTGTCGTCCATGAAGTTCAAGTTTAGTTGTATATCGGATATACTTACAGGTGATGAAATCACCTATGGAAATCAGTATCCATAAATGATTTTATAAATATTAACATTTTTCTGTGTCATGTGCACTAGATAAATATCGAACTGCAAATATAAAAAAAACCCATTGCATGCTTGCTTTGTGCTCAGAGTTTTGCAAGTATCCATGAATAGCCAGTGCTACAGTGAGGCTCGAATGAAAAGTCCAGCCTGGCACAGGAGGGTCACCCTTATGGGCACCTTCTCACTGGAGTGGAATTGCCTTCATGAATAAAGACTATTCACTGGACTGGGTTTTACAGGACCATTGTTCTACAAAAAGGTATTAAATAGCTTTCTTTTGTGTTAGGCTTGACATTCTACCAAACCTAATGGGGATACAAACCTATTAAATGTATTTTGGTAGTTTTTGGTTTCCCTTACTAAACAATAATGAAATAAATTTCAGTTCTCTCTTCTTTTCTTTTTTTTCTTGTGGGTGTTTATTCTTGTAGTGTGTCAGTTAATAAAGTGGTAAACTATATTGTGTTCTCCACATATAATGAATACGGTTTAAAAACAAATCACTAATGGCTTTGTGTTACAGTTGCAGAGAGAGTTTCTAGTTTTAGTTTTGATTGGGGCATTTAGCATATTGCGTGTGCATGGTGGCCAGTGTGCTCTTGTGAGTTACGTAGCCTGTGCAGGAATAATCTCATGATATGAGGCTACTGAATCACTATTGATCTCAGTCTGTTACATTCCATAGACACTGCATGTGCATGCTCTTTCCAACCCTGTGGACATTTCAAGAAGCAGAGAAATTCTTCTATTCTCACATAATTGAGTCAAAAAGTGTGAACTGAGTATTCTCTCAAGTGGCTTTCCTGGCACAGCCACAAACAGTCCTCCTTGTCACCCCCCAGCAGCCATCTAGGACTGTCACAGGCTTTTGCAGGAGCTCTGGCAGAAGAACCCTCCTGGAGCACTCATCCAATGTCACCGGCAGGACCCAGCAACCCTATGGCAGGGTCAGACAGTGGCCATGGGACTGATCAGGAGCATCCTGGAGTCACAGGGCTTTTGCGACCCACGTGTAGCAGAGATCATCAGCAGCAAGCCCCTGCTGCCAGCTGCCATATCACTCTGAGCAAGGCTGCTTCTGTGTCCCCAGCGGTGGGGACAACCAAATGACTCACAAAAACCCTTTTGATTTGCTGCGGTTTTCAGTCTGTGAAATTAAATAAACCGACCCCCATCTCAGCTTACTGTTTTATGATGTGCTAAAATCTGCGGTAGCTGGGAGGCTGCTTCGTGAGCTGTGCTGTCGTCCCCATCACAGGGGCAAGCAAATGACGGGGTGTACCCCTCCTTCAGCCATCTGCTGCCACCCCTGCATAGAAGCCCTCAGATGGCTTATGCAACTTCAGGCTGTTTTCAGGTTTTAATGAGTGCCTTTGGTGCTCTCATACTCTCCTTTCTGCTCTGTGGAAAAATGTATTGAGTGGTTCATTATCACTGGAAAGGTGGATAGGTAGGAAAGAGCTGTGCACTATCTAGTTAAATTGCATCTTTCCCAGGTCTCTTGTGGCACAGAAAGGCATTCAGAGTTCATTTTGAACTCCTAGGTTAGTCTCTCTTGGTAATTAATCTTAATAAGTAAGATGTCCCAAAGCCACAAAAAATTGATCTCTGGTGATCTTGATCCTGACCCTAAGTGGCACAGTAGCATTTACTCTTTGGGTGCTCATAGCAGTTTCTCATCCTTATTTCTTATCTATAACACAAAACACAATTGCTTTCCTAGGTAACTGGGCTCTTTGCTGGTTTTACTCAGCAAAAGGCAGAAAACGTGCAACTCGAGTCCAAGGCAACAGTAAACTGAAAATGGTTCCTGTGTCATTTCTCCAGTAGTAGTCCCAGTACAGCCCTCTGTAGTCCCAGCAGATCTCATAGGCACACCACAAGAGGAGGACTCGCATCTAGAGGTTTTTAATCAGGTATTTTGCAAGCACAATAGACACTAAAATGGTATGCAGTAGAAAGTGATTCTTCTAGGTGATGAATATTTCACATCTTTCTCTTGGCATTTCATTTAAAAAGTGTAGGTTTACTTTTTACCCTTATGGAGTCAGTTTTGTTTTAAAGAGCTGTCTCAGAAAAGCCTAAAAGTGTCTTGAATGGTGATTCTGTGGGAAAGAAATGGGGTTATAATCATCTCCTGGAGAAAAAATCCAAAGGTGTTTTCTAGCTTTGATGGGGTTGTTTTTCAGAGTTTGAATTTTACTTCCTAAATATTGATGGTGGCAGCAAAACTGGGGAAACAAGTTGGAAAAAGTGCACGATGCAGCCATTCACCTGATGACACATTCCCCACACCTGCTCTGCGGTGGTTTACTTTCAGTGACTTCAGTGCCATTTCTAGAGATGCAGAGTGGTACAAGCGAGGGCAGAATCAGTGCCTTTGGCTTTGCAGCAGCAGCACATCATGTGGCAGCAACCTTTGGAGCCAGATGGAGTTTCTGAGCAGAGCATAATGGATTGCAATTGAATTGACATTTTAAGCTAACAAATGTTTAGATCAGAGAGGCTCACAACACAGACGCTTACAATAAGAGGCTGATTGCAGCATGACAGAAGCAGTTAAAACGCTGTAATGGGGAAGGTGGTGTCAGCATTTCACTTCTAAATTTCAATTCTCAATTACTTCAAGCACCTCTAAAAATTCACTTTTAGCTGAGGCTTGAACAAGGACATGGGCCAAGACCCGGAGCAATCTAAAAAGGGTTCCCAGTTCATCTCTGTATGAAAGGCTTCCCAGTATGAAAGAGCTTAAATGTAAGAGGAAGAAAAATCTGCCTCCCCACAGATAGGGTCCTGTGTTTGTTTCTGAAGCTGAGATGCAAGTGAGGCAATGAGAACAAACAGAGCTTTGTAAAAAAGCTCTTCTGAAAAGATCAACTAGGTAAAATGTACAGAGCTGCAAGTGATCTCTGGGAAAGCACATCAGCCATACTGCACCTAACACAAAAGCTAAAGGACTAGTAAATTGAATAGTGACAAAGTCAAAATTGTGTATCAAGAAAGTGCTCTCCTTAAACTATTAGCCTTTGTTGTAAAGCACCACTGAGGCCACGCAACCAGTAAAGGTGACCAAGGATTGAAGAACTTTAATAATAATAATCATCAGCAGCAGCAGCGTCTGAATTCTAACAGCAAATGCTTCCAATCCAGCTATTCTGGAGGTATTTACACACTTATATCTTTCAGAGTTCTGTTTTCCTGAGATAGAAGAAGCCCTTTACTTCATGGCAGGATATTCCCAAACTGTTTATTATAGAATTTCTGATATTTTAAGTGAAGTGTTTTGCACTGGTTATCAGCAAAACGAATGAAACAGCTGGCCTGCAAGTCCAGTGCAGCTGACTTGTCTTAAGATCCTTTGCTGCTACACTTGGGAACCTCTTCTGCTTTATGGTGTGTTGACTCCTACTTGATGTTTCAACAATAGGGAACAGTCACGAAGACCAAGTCTTTCAGATTATACATTCAGAAATATTTAAACTGGCTCTGCAGAACAAATTAGGAAGATCAGACACTTTAAAATATCTCTTGTTTTGACAGTCTTGATATCTGTACACACTGTGAACTGATTTCCAGATTTGATGCTAACTAGAGAGTTCTTTGTGCAGCCTTAAAACAGAAGAGACAGATCACTGCATATGCAGAAGTTAAAAGTAAAATTGGAAGTTATTGTAGAAGATGGTTAGACAAATATCTTAACATGAGCAATTTGTAGAACAAAGTCCTCAACTAAGAGAGAATTCCAATTAAGAGACTTTCACACATTTTTTCTACATATGGGCCATACCTGCCATGAAATAAAATAGCCCTGATGTCATGACTATGGAAAGATGGTTCTCAGATACCGAATTCCTGGTCCCAAGAACTGTATAGAAAACTTTGCCAAATGTCTCCACTGCCAAGTCTTGAAGGAGATAAGATAAAGATCTGAAGTCTGAGGAAAACTGGAATATAATGAAGAGAACACCAGACTTTTAGATCAAGTCTTTGGGATGCTATTTTGGTTTCTTCCTGTAACACACCAGCAAACCTGTTACTTTGACAAACATTTGAAAAAATTGAGTATCTAAGGTTAGGAAAAGGGGTCCATAGTTCAGCATACGAATGAGCAATATGCTTTTCAAATGGATATGCATTTCTAACTGAAAAAAAAAGTTTGCAGTTATGTGTTTGTAAATACGTTATGGCTACAGAGGAATTGTCTAAATATCTGTTGACACAAATGACAGCTTCACCTGTTAAAAAAATTTAATTATATACTGTTGAAAGCCAGGAAAAGATTTGTGAGTCTCTTTAGGATATCCTGTGAAATCATTGATATCTTCTAGTCTTGTGGCTAATAATAGTCCAGTCACAAGGTTATAAAGTGTTTTCTTATGATGTTTATTTTTTTTATATTTTCTTATAACGTTTTCTTGACTCCATTAATAAGCACCCTAAAATCATTACTAGATTTTGAATATATGTATTTCTTTTTTAAAAATAGTATTGTCTGAAACTCAATGAGGTTTTCGTTCATTTTTGGCTTTTATCAAAGTATCTCATGCTCATCAGACTGGGAACTTACTTATAAGTGGGTCTACATTTTTGCTGCCTGATAAGATGGCCAGTGTGGACAAAATCTTTCCTTAAGGATAGTATTAATTAACTAATATTTATGTTTTGACTGCTTCCCCCATATGGGCACAAAAACATGCACACAAATTCATTAGCACCTCACCCGTGAGTGCTAAAATGTTTATTAGTTTTTCACAGTGACTATTTGGTGCTGGTTCAAGTTAAGCACTACTGCCCAGTCATTCGCTGGCATATTAATCTACAGTGATAAATCCTATTTCCTCCTTCTTCCTGTCCTCCCCTCCATTTGCCGTCCCAAACACACTTGCCCCTCTCTGTCATTTGCAGAAGATGATGGTTTTAAAGACAATGTCATAAATTTTGAAGAAAAGGAAGGTGACGCTTTCAACCAGTATTTCTGTTGTCAAAAACAGATGCTTTAGCTGCTAGGTGACTTTATATACAATCATTAAAATATGTTCAGCCCTCTAAAGCCATTACAAAGGCTGTAATGGTACGACTCATGATGTGTTTTTATCATGGCCTGTCCCGATAGTTAAAGGAATGTCAGGTGTTGGATGAGAAGGGATGTATTTGGATCACAAAACTATTTCTCCTGCAATGAAACACAAGGAAACAAGTAAAACAATACTAAACTACAAAACACAAAACAATAATCAACAGAAATTAGCAATATATCATCTAACTGCACCCAGATTGAGGCAAGAATAGGCAAACTGTCCAGAGAGAACAGGGGTTCTTCAACCTGGAGAAGAGAAGGCTCTGGAGAGACATTGGAGCAGCCTTCCGGTACCTAAAGGGGACTGCAAGAATTCTGGAGAGGGACTTTTTACAAGGGCATGATAGTGAGTGATAGGACAAAGGGGTGTGGATTTAAGCTTTTCACTGTGAGGGTGGTGAGACACTAGAACAGGTTTCCCAGAGAAGCTGTGGCTGCCCCATCCCTGCTCAACGCCAGACTGGATGGGGCTTTGAGCAACCTGGTCTAGTGGAAGGTGTCCCTGCCTGTGGCAGGGAGGCTGTAACTAAATGAGCTCTTTAAGCTCTCTTCCAACTCAGGACTGAGAATTCACCCTGCACATGGATGTCCTAACAGCTATATAGGTTTGGCAGAAGTCTGTAACTCCTTTGAACAACTGCAAGTGAAAAGAAGTGAAAAAAGCAGTAGTTTTGTGCATGATTATAAATTGCTCTAGCCTGCAAGTTTCCATGTCCCAGTAAGCTTCAGGGTTTCACCATGGAATGCAAATTAAAACTGACTGCAACAGTTGGCTCTAGATTTTGTTGTCAGGGAGCAGTATTCATTTTTTTCAGTGCCTGGTTTCTGCTGCCTTTCTGCTTAAGAGAAAAAGAACAAAATGACGTAAGGAAGCAGATCGAGAAAGCATGGCATAAAACCAGAAATATGCTAAAATTATACCTCCTTGCACCATGAAGTACTATAACCCAAGGATACTGAAAAGCTAGATCTGAAATAGCAGAAATGTGCTGTTCTGAGAGGGAAAGAAACAGACAAAAAGAGAAGGGTACTGGCCAGCAGAGAGCAAGCACATTAACTGACCCACCAAGCTTCAGCTTACGTTTTAATTCTTATACCAATGGCTTCTATCAAAGCCATCGTGAGACATTGTGGGGCTGAGTCCTTCTGCAATATTATGTTGAAAAAAAGCATATGGCCCATATTTTTTCATCCAGACAAGGTAGCATTCTAGAACAATTGTAATATGGGCACCGTGAGCAGTACCCACAGCAGCCTGCAGAAGCATAGCCTTCACCACTCCTGCCCATGGGAGTAGCATCCACACAGGTCACCTCCAGCTTACCCCCCAAATGTAACTTGTAACAAGACCTGCAGGTGGTCTCTCCTGCTGTGTGTGTCCATGGCAATACTCCTACGAGCCTTGATGAGCACGCCAGGCGGGTCTCTGTCCTGCAGGAGTGGCTGCTGCCCCACTGCGCTAGGGCAATTTGAGCAAGCTCTGGTGTACTGGGCTCCCAGCATGGGCATCTGATGCTGGGGAGGGCACAAGGGAATTCTACAAAGATTTCACACTAGTGGTTGGGGTTCAGTTTCAGTTTGTGTTAAACAATGGTTCATTCTGGTTTTGGCTCAGGTTCAGGTTCAGTTTAAACTCAGTGGTTTTGAGTTATGCTTCTCAGACATTATCCACTGTCACAGGGTTACTGTGAGCAATTATTGTAGATGGATTCTGGTGGAATATGCCAATGCTCTCAAACATCGTTGATCATCTGGCTCAGGTTCTTCTTCTGACTTGTGTACTAAATGAGCTGGCATTTGGTTTGGCTTGTTTTGTTTTCTGCCAGAATCCACGCTGTCTCCAATGAGCTTGTTTTAGCAATGCTCTCCTTTCAGCTGTCTGTTTGGATGGGGGCTTGTTTTTCCTTTGGTTTCAGTGGGCTTTTGATCCACACGCTCTTATAGGCACTTCTCTGAATACCCAATTCTTCTTGTCGGCAGTGGGAGTTTTATGCAAGAACTTGTATAGTTAAGTCAATGAGAGAGACAAACTGTTTCAAACTAGATATTCCTCAGCCAGTTGTAGAGTTTGCCTGAAATCAACATTACACCAAACATTGTGATGGCAACTGTCTGTATATGCCCCCTAGATTCTCATGTGAAGAAATCATTGGAAGATGCCCAAAAAACTGACAAGTTTTTTTGGTTTTTGTTTCTTATTTTTTAATAGAGAACATTAGATGTCAACAATATCCGGCTTACACAATACTGATACAATTTATGGCCCAGTACTGTAATCTCTACCATCAACTACCATGGGAGTTGCCTGAACAATGAGTCTTTATTATGTGTGGAGCATTTCGTACCATCTGTGTCCCAGAACACTTAACAGAGTAAGATAAGACAGTCTCAGTAAATAACAGCAGAGAATAAATAAATTTTAAAAGTGTAGGCAAAGGAAAGAAGAAATAATTAAATTTCTTAGTCGGACTCGCAGCACAGAGTGCAGCAGTAAGTGTATTGCTTTCAAAAATACCGAGAAATTTGAAGAGGTTTTTTTCCATTTTCCCTCTGAAATACCAGTGCTACTGCTTAAGAAGGCTAAAAAGAATTAGTGTCATAAGCAAGCATCCTGGAGTCTAACAGAGGCAGCCATGCAGAGTGTTAAGTGTTTGGCTCAAAAAACCATCAGGTCCTGATGTAACAAGATACTTAAGCCAGTCCATGTGATTAGAGCTATTCAGCTGTGGAAAGTTGGGCGTGTATTTAAATATGTTGCTGAATTGTGAAGCTGCTACTAAGGAAACTGTGTGTTGAGGTTGGAATTACTATCACTGTTTAATTCTGTTTAAAAGTTAGATGTCTTGTTTAAGCTACTTTCATAGCCTGTTAAGATTGAGAGAGACCTGAAGGACATTCTTTCTTTCTTGAGGAGCATCGAATATAGGTGAGATGATTTACCCTATACATAGTCTCACTTTTCTCCAGGGACTAGAAATGGGGTCAAGGTAATTAGTTTCAATGTCTCCCTTTAAGATGGCTAAAATCAAGGGAGACAGACACATTCACTTTTTCTACAACTTTCACTGCAAAATAGGTGCTCGAAAAACTTGGAGGGAGAGCTTTTGCATGGCTCCATGCACAGGCCAGGAGTTTGCATTGCTTTAGAATCTGAGAAATTTTTAATTCCTCCACCACAAAAAGTTTTCCTGCACTATTACCCAGGACTAAGTGAAAAGTTAGAGTGAAAACAGCATTCTGCACTTATGAGCTCATGGTTGAACTCATGGCAGTTATGTGTCAAAGCTGCAGCAATGAGAGACACTGCAAATGTTTGTGACAATGTTGCTACAGGTCATAGAGTCATAGAACAGTTTGGGTTGGAAGGGACCTTCCAAGATCATTTAGTCCAACCCCCCTGCAATGAGCAGGGACATGTTCAACTAGATTAGGCTGCCCAGAACCACATCCATCCTGACCTTGAATGTCTCCAGAAATGGTGCATCTACCGCCTCCTTGGGCAGCCTGTTTCAGTGTTTTACCACCCTCATTTCTTCCTCACATCTATAAGTGAGTTATAGTATCTCGGCTGCCCCCAAAAACGATGGAGTGCTGCTCTCTGGGGAACAGCTTGTTCCAGCTGCCACAAGGTCAGCCTTACAGCCTTGTGCAGAAAATGCTCAAATATGATACACTGGGAGTATCCTCAGAAAACTGGTTTGTCTAATTCGCACTGGCAGACACAATCTGAATTCAGTGAATCAGAAGACACATGAGATTTCATCAGTGAGATTTTTTGAGTAGACCAACACAGGCATGACCAGCACCTTTTAGCTGCTTTAGAGAACTGCTGGGGCAAAGAAGGCAAGTACAGCTAAAGCTGGCAAGGCCAGCTAAAACTGCTTGATTGCAAGTACCTGTGTTACAAACACTATCAAAGGGGCATGAATAAGGACACCATTTTTTCTGGGGATGGAATACGAAATATCTGGCCCACTTGTAGAATCTGGTTTATTTGGTTCTCACAGGCAGACATGACGTGCAGATCTTGCACTACATTTTACAATCCCTGTTCTAATAATTATAAATGCCTCTTGTATACTGAAATATCTTCACTGGCTCAAAGATCTTAATAGTGATTGAATAACAAAATGCAAACATTATACTTTGTCAGCATAAACAAAACAACAATTATATCAAAGGTCCTACAGGCATTGCTCATTTGTACGAATAATTCCTGCTTTGCAATCAAGCTGTACAAGGTGCCAACTTAATTATTTTAAACACTATTTACCATTCGGCAAGTATTTTGGACTGCAAGTGGGGAAGTGAGGAAAGGAACAAAGAGAAGGGAAATGGAAATTCCTTCACCATCAAATAATTGAAGCATATGACAGAAACCCCCTGAGGAAAATTTTGGAACTTTCACTAGTTTGTTTAATGGTGAACTATCCAAAAATGAAAAGCTGGAGGCTGAACAGAGGAAGATAGACTGTGCACACAGAAATATTGCAATGTTAATTGCTGGAAGAAGCATAAATTATGCATTTCTGATGTGTCTCTATAGGCCTTCTAACCTTTTTTGCCCCTTAGGGTGCTCGTTATCTGCAAGAGCAATTAACAGATAGTGTCTAGCAGCTAGCATGATTTCTTACCTTTAGAGTGATTTCAAATCAAATAAAAAGAAGGCTAATAGAGCCAAGGAGGCCTGAGCTGTGAAGCTGTTTCTGAAGTATATTGGATAGAAATAATCACTAAATTGAAGGTACATGGTTCCAGGGAGCCTGGATTATGTATAGCTAGTTTTGCTTGCTGAATCTTTTATGTCACGGATATTGTTACTGTGAGAGATTATGCAAGTGACACAAATAATGGAAAAGCCCTTCATTAAGTAATTCTGAAAGGAGAGACCTAACTTCCCTCACTTCAGCAGCTTCCAGCTGTTTAATCAAAAGATACGATGTTTCAACTACCAAAAATAAAGACGAAGAAGAGAAAAAGGCACACCGAAGACTGTTCTTGGAAAAGTTCTGATCACTAGCAATCTGCTTAATTCCCCAAATTGACTGGAAAATTGTCAACATTTAAGACTTAATAAATAGCTTAGTAAAAATAACTGATCAAGTGCAAACTACAAAATTCTAGGATAAAAAGTATAGAAAACAAATGATTTTAAATCTTGAAAATATCTGAATAAAAATGTTTCTTATCTGAAAGAGCAGATTGACGAATATAAAGCAGCCCTGTGTTATGATACCTCTAGAGCTGTCCTATTGCAAAATGGAAATCCATTAAAATGTTTAATATACAGAGCCTGTCACAGTCTGATGTGTTCCTTTAGTACTAGATGTGATGCACCATTGGATTTTTTTTTAGTAGTAACATGCTTTATTTTCTGTTCTTTCCTAACGCATGAAAATCATTCCCAAGGCTACCACCTTACATGCACTTAAATGCATTAAAAAAGCCACATAAATTTTGTTGGGGTTGTTTGTTTTTTTTTTAAAGTAACTACTGAATTTCTAGTTTAAAAAAAAAAAAAAAAGGAAAAAAGGAAAAAAAATCACAGAATTTTAAAGTATATGCCAGATTGTTTATTACTGCTACATTCCTTTAGCCCATCCAGGCCACCACTGTCTAACACCACCTTTTTGCTCTTTTATCATGAGTGTATGGAAATACACTCTTTTTTGCTCTTTTATCATGAGTCTGGAAATAGGATTTGGGTAGATTCCTACACCATACAGACCTGCTGATTTCATTCAGGATCCAGGTGGAGTCAGGGATCTGGCTCCTATTGCAAAACAGAAGCTTTAAGTTTCAAGTTCTTGGGACTGAGGATATTTTTCTCCTGTAAATTACAAAGACTTGAACATCTGAAAAAAAATATCCTTGCAGAAAACCTTCATTTTATAACAGTTACGTGATGATTTGTTAGTGAACTACAGAATTCAAATTTCTATAGCTTTACATAAAAATTAAAAAAATAATTACTCTAAATATTAGTTTCAGGCTTTTAAAATAATCTAATTGCATCTTAGATTCTGGAAGAATCTTATACTATTCCTAATTGTATTGGGAATAGTATAGAAAAACCAGGGAAAGATCTCGGAGTCAGTCAGTTCACCTGAAGTTTATCATTGCTCACACTGGGCAAGGATTTCGCTCCCAGAAGAAGCAGGATCAGAGAAGAAATGAGACTGGATTCTTCTCGAAATTATAAAAATAGCTATTGAGCCTAAAATGTATGTTCAAATTTCATCTTGCTTGCAGAAACACCAGCAGATTTATTATTTTTAATGTGTAAAATTATACCTAGATTTCAGAAGCAGGAAACTAAAGGATGCTATGGAGTTGTAAGGAGGGGATATACTTTGGCTGACACAGCTGAGGTAGACTAGTTAGCATTTAGGACAACAAAGCCAATCATCTGACCCTGGATGTTGCTATCCTCTTCTACAGGAGTTAGTAGATCAGGAAAGAGGGCAGTCAGAAGGTCACAACTTTGATCCTGGAGGATTTCAATTACTCAGGTATTGATTAGGATGACAAGTATACAAAAGCTGTAGAGAAGAACAGATTTCTAAATGTTGCCCAGGATTGCTTTCTTTGGCCAGTTGTTGAGGTGACTACATAATGTGAGCTTATTTAAAAACTCATCTTAACAATTGTGACAGTTCTGATAAATAAGAAGAGTTCAGGAAACACCAAGACCTTCCTAAGGTCTGCTAAAATCTGTCCGGTAGTGAGGAAACACAGCACTGTTTCCCTGTCACAACTGCAGCCACTCCTTTCAGAAACTCCCTCTCAACACTCGTGAGAACTGACCATATGCCTTCCAAAGACGTTTTGTCCCTCCTACATTGCTCAGATTATGTCTCTACCCTGATCAGACTCCTTACGAAGTCAGATTTAAATCACAGACATGCTACCAATACAGGCTCACAAAGACATGTATGTGTAAATGCTAACTCATCATCCTAATAGTAGAAGTTTTCTTGGGAGCAGTGTTTTATATTCCTTCAAAAGAAGACACACAATTAGGTGGAACACCCCGTAAAATTACCATAATGGCAATTAAATTTCCTTTGCAGAATGGATTTAAAAATGTCTTTTCATAGTCTTTGCCAAATAGGTCAATAGAAATGAAATCTTACTCAGAATATGATCCACTTCTACTATTGAACTGTTTACTTGTCATACACAGAGAGTGCTTCTTGGTTATCACAACAGAGGCTTTTCCAGGAGCTTCATTAAGCTGCAGACTGCTTCTAGACCAACGATCCCAGGTCACATTTCCAATTAATCCCGTACATTTTTGTCATGCTTAAACAGTGTGTTAATTTATAATTCATCCGAGGGCTTAATGCTACCTTCAGATATCCAGGCTCAGAGCCTTACTAATACAGCATGTTTATTTCTTCACTTTTGAAAAGGGTAATGTAAAAAGGCTGATACTGCCTCTAGCACTGCTGTTTACTTAACATCCCCCTGCCCCATTTCAGGCAAAGGTGATTCCTTTACAACTAAATGGAATTTCATCTACTTCCAGCCTGTCTTCCATGCAGCTTCTCTGACACGATCTGTAATGAGCAATTTGTGTCCAGGTGGTTTGGTTGTGTGTGGAATCAAGAAGTTCCAGCTTCTCCCCATTACATCAGGGGTGCTGTTCTTTGTTAGCTGCTGCATGTGCAAGGTCACTCTGGCAGAGAAGTTTCCTAGAACAAGGTCCCTATAACAGGTCACATCTATTTTGAGGAATTTTGAAAGGTGCAAACTATTTGTGAGAACGAGGAGCTCCTAAAAATCATTGTTATAACTCTGCTGTACAATTCAAAATTAAGGTAAGTGAGCTGTGAAGGGTGATTTGCCACACAGACTTGTAGGTGAGAGAAACCACCAGTCAGTGCATGCCTGCTAGAAGGTCCAGCGTGGAAAAATCCTTCTACGGTGCTTTATTCACTTATTTATTATTATTAGAGAGAGGGAACAGGACTATTCAGCTGGCAGATCCCATTTGTCTTTCACTGTCAAAAGTGTACGGAAAATCCTTCATAGCTCGCTTAGGCTCCTTCATAGCTCGCTTAGGCTCCATTCAGACAAACTCGAAGAGAAAGAAGTTCCCCCATAGCAGCATCGCAGTGCCATCTAGTGAGGGCCAGTGCAGTGCATCATTCCTGACCAGGGCTGTCCCAGCTCCAGGTTACGCAACTGTAGGCATTCTGCAAACGCCTTTTTAAGGAATTTCCCTTAGAGGGAACAGTGCTTTGATGGAACCTCCTGCGGGATGGTGGCCCAGGTCCTCGCTGACATCCGCGGCACTGAGTTGTACAGCTGCTGAGTACAGCTCTTGCTGTTTGCTCTGAAGAGCGTGAAGGAAGCGGAGGATGACTCTAGCAGTTCAAAGCATAGACTCTAGAGTTTTAGGCTCCTACTTGAAAGAGATGCTAGGGAGCATTAGGCAGGAGGGACTTGGAAGCGCTCTGGTGACTTTTGTTGGAATGGCTGAGGGTTGAATAGATACTGCTGGGCATATGAGGTTTGATGCTAAAAAAAAAAACAAATGGGAATCCAGGTCAAACCTTGTCTTTCACATCTGTGATAGCAAATATACTCCAGAAACACATAGTACAGATGGATGAAAAGGAAGCTGAAAGCAACTGCATGTAGAGAGCAGTGAGCAGGTTATAGCAAAGGAGTAGTCATGTAGTCTTGCAGTGTTTGGGCTGCTCTGCTCATTCCCGCTGGCTTCTTTCGCTTTCTTACTGGGGCTGCTAAGACATGATGTGCATGTAATACAGTTCCAGACTGCTAGAAGAAAGCATAGCAAGGCAGGTTTGTTATATTTCTTGGAAAAAAAAACAGCTCCACACATAAAATTAATCAAAATTCATATCTGGTGGGTTTGGGGTTTTTTGTGTTTGTTTTTGTGTTTTGTTTTGGTTTTTTTGTTGTGGTTTTTTTTTTTTTTTTTTTTTTTTAAGGGAAGATATTCACACATTTATTGCCAGTTTTAAGTTCTTTATAATATCAAATGTAGCTACATCCAGCCCTGGAGGGACTCCCCTGCAGAAAAAGGAAAATATATTGCACCAGTATTTCATTACACAGTCCACTGATCACAAAGCACATCCACTCTAGATTTACCCCAGAGTCCCTACCCAACAATGCTGCTCACTCAGAACAAATGCAGGCTCCAGAGTCTCAGAAAAGGGAGTTTAAACCACAGCCTTTCATTGTAGCATCTTGTCCCCTGTAGATAATTAACACACTTCACAAAGCTCTGATTAAAGTCATCTTTTTCTTTCCTTCTTTTAATCTCACCCTGTCATCTAATGGTCCAGATGATACTGCAGAAATGAAAATGCAGTCATTGAGTTAATGATTTTGTGAACTGAGATTCAGTATCTATCTCCTGTATTTTCTGTCTTCCCTAATAACGACCTCAGGAACCAGCTGGTGTCTGCCATGTTTACATTTTGGAATACAGGAACCTCCAGCTTCCATGTAACAAGCTGAGAGTAAATGGTCTAGCAGCATGCTGACAGGGTATCCCTTCAGACCCAAAGGTGCCATCTGGCCTATTTAAAGTTCTTTATATCCGCTTTATGATGTTAACACAAGGAAAAGGAGATGGAGGTGCAAGAGTCAAGCAAGGTAACTACTTTAAAAATGCCTATTTAATGCATCAAATCACTGGTTCCTGAAATGGTTTTGTTTTGGTATGGTTTTACGCTTCCAAATATGACATATTTAGTAAATTAAGATGTCACAATGTCATGTAATAGACAGCTAGAGTGATGTAAAAGGACTGTTCTCTTCACTCTGCACAAAGCAGATGTGAAATATGATTAAAGCAAAATGGTATTTTTAAAATACTCACTTAACACAGCCACGAGCCACTTCAGGAAGTACAAAGCAATGAGAAATCAAGCTCCCAGTGATGAAGAGAGCAATGGTATGCAGGAACACTACACTATTCAGCAACAAAGTGGTTACAGTACAATGCAAATTGTATTCAAGTTGCCTGCTCTTGCTCCTGGTTGCGTAACAAACTCAAAACTCAAATACTGATTGGTTTCCAGACTCAAGCAGTGTTCAGCTAAAAGATCATTATTGTTCAGACTTCTCCAGGAAATTTAGAATACTTTATGCTGTTAAATCAAAATTTTAGTTTCCAGGTCTGATTCGAACTGCATGAATTTAGTACAGAGCAGAGCATTCGTGTCAAATAAGTTAATACATGAAAGCATCCTGTTTTCTTCTCACAAATGGTCTACTACAGCTACAATTTCAGCAGTCTCTTTCATGATATCTTGTCTTTTGAAGCTGAAGTTCAAAGTGTGACTTTGAGAACATAAAGATGAGAAATTGGAATCAGACATAACAGACCATAACAGTCTTTATAGGAAGGTACCAGGAAGCTGAAGAGCATTTAAGCCGGGAGGGTACATATAGGAATATGTAGAAATTATTGTAAGGATTTCTTTACTCCTCTCTAATTAGTGTTTTGCATTGAGGTAATACTTGTCAAGCTTGCCAAATTGTGCTGTGTGCCATTCCTACATGTACTGAAAGCAGTAACCCATACAGAGTTAAAACATATGGAGGACAAAGTAGAAACATAAAAAATGGAAAGGGCAGATAAACAGTCTGTTTGCTACCACTGAATATAATAAACAGTTTCATAGGTTGTCATCTGCCTTGCCTGTCATGTGGAATTGAGATTTGAGAATGAAAGAGAGGATAGTTTTGTTCTGAATTCAGGTATGAAATTCTTGCTGTGAGTGAAAAAGACCAGAGACTACAAAAAAGCACTAAGAAGATGTGAGCTGATGGACAATGAGAAGCTGTATTTTTGAGAAAGCAGAGGCAGAGAGAAATAGAAGACAGTAGATGAGATAACCATGATGACAGTTATGAGGAGTAATGTGACAGGTCTTGTCCTCAACAGGATAGTAAGTTCGTTGAGATAGGGAGCAGAGTATTTTGGGTTTGCAGTTAGTATAAATAATAATTACACTGGCTTTCCTGAAAAAGGCTCCAAGCCATATTACTGTTGCTCTCTTTTCTAGTGGATAGAGCTGGCTAGCACTGCAGACCTCTTGACCACAGCTTAGTAGGATCCAGATAAAGGAACAAAAGTGAAGAGCAACTTAAGAGGCTCAACACTGTGAGAGCTGAAGAGCTCAGTGCAAGATCTAGTGTCCTGGAGTACCTGCCCTTGTGGCATGAGAACTGGCACAAGGTCAACTCTCCCATATTTACATTTATTTATTCAACTTCAATAGCCTTACATTTCCCTTCACCATACCTTGGTGACACAAACACTTTTGGTTTTGAAAGCAAAACTTAAGACATCATTCCCATGCAGACACCTGTGAACCAGAAATTGTTGCTACATTACAGTGGGTCAAAATGTGAAGCTAGTTTTGCAATATTCACCTAACTGGCAACATGGCTTTGTAGCAGCATCCATCCTTCTCTTTGTGATCCTCATTTTCCCTTTGTGCTATTTGTGTGAGTATAATGGTTTAAGGCAGCTATAAGCCTAACAGGAGGCACTCCACTGCACCTGCTTTGAGTGAAACCTTGCTGCCCTGCATACAAGAGGGGAAAACGACCATGCTCCATGACGTGTCATCTACTTAAAACAGTGGGCAGGGATGCACCACTCTGGTCACTTCACATCAGTATACAACTGATGCCCTCTGTCCCCTTTCATCAGGCTACCTATTAAAACTGTACAGGATGATGCTGGTGATATAAAGAAGACAAGCTGGGAGCTATTCCTGTACAATAAACATGGGTAGAACAGGGGTGCATCACTGATAGTGTGAGGGCTGAAATGCCAGATGACTGGAGCAAGCTTAGAAAAGGCAAAACCAGTAGGATGACCATATTTGATTGTGATATGCAAAGCATCAAGAAGTTGCAGGTCATGCAAAGGATAACAAGAAGGGATTCTATAGGTGCATAGCGAATAAAAGACAGACTAGGGACACCATAGGCCCCCTTCGGAAGATATCAGGAGAACTGGCTACCCAGGATTTGGAGAAGGCTGAGGTTCTTAATGACTTCTTTGCCTTGGTCTTCACTGGCAAAGTCTCTGACTGCACCACCCAAGTCTTGGAAGGCGGAGGCAGGGACTGTAAGAATGAAGACCCTAGGCCCACTGTAGGAGAGGATCTGGTTCGAGACCATCTTAAAAACCTAAACATACACAAGTCCATGGGACCTGACGAAATCCATCTGCGGGTCCTGAAGGAGCTGGCGAATGAAGTTGCTAAGCCACTGGCCATCATATTTGAAAAATCATGGCAGTCAGGTGAAGTTCCCAATGACTGGAAAAAGGGAAATATAACCCCCATTTTCAAGAAGGGGAAAATGGATGACCCAGGGAATTACAGACCAGTCAGTCTCACCTCTGTGCCTGGCAAACTCTTGGAGCAGATTCTCCTGGAAGGCATGCTAAGGCACATGAAAAACAAGGAGGTGGTTGGTGACAGCCAGCATGGCTTCACTGAGGGGAAATCCTGCCTGACCAATTTGGTGGCCTTCTATGATGGGGCTACGAAACGGATGGACAGGGGCAGAGCAGTTGACGTCATCTACCTGGACTTGTGCAAAGCGTTCGACACTGTCCCACACAACATCCTTGTCTCTAAATTGGAGAGACATCAATTGACCACTCAGTGGATAAAGAACTGGCTGGATGGCCGCACGCAAAGAGTTGTGGTCAATGGCTCGATGTCCGGCTGGAGACCAGTAATGAGTGGTGTCCCTCAGGGATCGGTGTTGGGACCGGTTTTGTTCAGCATCTTTGTCGGTGACATGGACAGTGGGATTGAGTGCGCCCTCAGCAAGTTTGCCGATGACACCAAGCTGTGTGGTTCGGTTGATACGCCGGAGGGAAGGGATGCCATCCAGAGGGACCTCGACACGCTTGTGAGGTGGGCTGATGCCAACCTTATGAAGTTTAACCATGCCAAGTACAAGGTCCTACACCTGGGTCAGAGCAATCCCAGGCACGGCTACAGGTTGGGCAAAGAAGAGATTCAGAGCAGCCCTGCAGAGAAGGACTTGGGGGTGTTGGTCAGTGAGAAAATGAACATGAGCCGGCTTCAGTGTGTGCTCGCAGCCCAGAAAGCCAACCGTATCCTGGGCTGCATCAAGAGGAGTGTGACCAGCAGGTCGAAGGAGGTGATCCTGCCCCTCTACTCTGCTCTCGTGAGACCTCACTTGGAGTATTGTGTGCAGTTCTGGTGTCCTCAACATAAAAAGGACATGGAACTGTTGGAACAAGTCCAGAGGAGGGCCACGAGGATGATCAGGGGACTGGAGCACCTCCCATATGGAGACAGGCTGAGAAAGTTGGGGCTGTTCAGCCTGGAGAAGAGAAGGCTGCGTGGAGACCTCATAGCAGCCTTCCAGTATCTGAAGGGGGTCTAAGAAGATGCTGGGGATGGACTGTTCATCAGGGACTGTAGTAACAGAACAAGGGGCAACAGGTTAAAACTTCAACAGGGGAAGTTTAGATTGGATCTAAGGAAGAAATTCTTTACTGAGAGGGTGGTGAGGCACTGGAATGGGTTGCCCAGGGAGGTTGTGAATGCTCCATCCTTGGTGGTGTTCAAGGCCAGGTTGGATGAGGGCTTGGGTGGCATGGTTTAGTGTGAGGTGTCCCTGCCCATGTCAGGGGGTTTGGAACTAGATGATCTTAAGGTCTTTTCCAACCCTAACTATTCTATGATTCTATGATTTAGTCATGGATGGAAAATGGGAGATGAGTGGGACAGAAACACTAAAGATTAGGTTTAAGCTGTTATGGTGACAGTGAAGCAAATGACAGAAGAGAACTTAGGAGGAAGAAAACCCTAAGGATATTTCTGAAGGCTTTGCACAATACAGTAGTGAGCCTTCCAAGATGAAAGCTCTGAAGAGCTGGAGGCTGATCAGAAGACAGACTATGCACACAGAAAGATCTGCTTAGTACAACATCAAGTGGTATGGCTGTTCAGCTGCAGATGATCCAGCTCTATTGGGATCAGACACCATCTTATAAAGAGAACAGAAAAATACATGTGGATGCTAACAGGAGGCTGGAGCACTGCTGGCCAAAAAGAGCTTCATTTCATTTCTTGTACAAGCCAGCTACACTGAACTGCTGGATTTACCATCTACAAGGTGGTAGAAGATCCCTACTGATTACCAGTCATACAGACACAACGTAAGTCAAGCCAAGAAGGGGATTTTGCCATTTCTGGTGTTTGGTGGATAGAGTTGATTGGTATTGCAGTATTATGTTACTGTGCACCATCCAGGAGAGGAGAAAAGGGTCCAGAACTGAGCAGAGGAATGTCAAATCCAGCTACACAGAAGTATGCATGAATCTGTTGCAGGATTTGTAAAGCTATGTTTGTAGATTTGTGTGGTTTGGATAGCTGGATGCAAAACTGAACAAAAAACAGAGGTTCAAAATTTCTTCCCAAAATAGTTAAGAGAAGAAACAAACAGCAAATCACAAAATCACAGACAAGATAAGGGTAGGAAGAGACCTCTAGGGATCATCTAGTATTACCCCTTACTCAAAGCAGGGCCATCACCTAGAGCCTGTTGCCCTCCACCATGTTCAGTCAGGGTTTTAGTGTCTTCAAGTATGAAGACTCCGCTGTCTCTCTGGGAAATATTTTAATATTGAGCAAAAAGTATAGTATGTACAAACTTAATTTCACAAAAATTATTAGAAGACAAAGACACTATGTCCAGTTCCATAAATATACTTATTCTGAGAAGTAAAATTTTCAGTTAAGGAAAAACATTAATTTTTGCTGGTTTATTCCTGAGTCTTTATAGCAAGTAGCAACTGGAGCAAAAATTTATCTCTGCCTTTAGATATCCGAGGTTTTTAATCTCTGTTGAAAAAAACTGTTTCAGATGGGTCACTGCAAGATTTTTCTATGCGGACATCAAAATAAGCTGGTTATATTGCTTAGTGACATTATCATAAAGGTAAAAGGTTGGTTAGGAAATGTAGCTTTTCTGCGGTGTATGGTTATTTTAAATATTGGGATATAGTTGAAGGTAACTTTGGTTAAAGGTACATTCAAATTTGCAACCAAGCTGGCCATTAAATTGCCTTTCTATTTATTTTCCTTTCTATTAACAAAATAATATTTTAAATAGATATTTGATGTGTCTGTGCATGACAGAAAGATGTGCATAGCATTCCTTCCACTTCGGTAGAAGTTTTACAAGGCTGGGATAAAATCCCAGTGTAGTGGGTTGACCCTGGCCAGCAGCCAAGCAACCACACAACTGCTTGCTTACTCCTCCTCCCTCCTCCAGGAAGACAGCGGACAGAGTAGGAAGAGTAAAAGCAGGAAAACTCCTGACAATTGACATAAAGGCAGCTTAATAAGTGGAAGAAAGAGAAATATATATATATATATATATATATTGGAAAGGTAATTACTCACCAGTTTCCACATGCAGATCAACACAAGCCAGTCTCTGAACAATGGCCACCTTGGAAGCCAAAATCCATTACTTGCTTCTTCCTCTACTATATACCATACCATGTAATGTGTTGCTTGGCATCACATTATATGGTATGGAATATCCCTTTGGTCAGGTCAAGTAAGGTATCCCAGATGTGTCCGCTTCCTGCCACCCGCTCACACCCAGCCTACTCACTGAGAGAGAGGAGAGGTGCAGCAGAACAGGAAAAAGAGAAAGCCTTGGTGCTTGATGCAAGCACTGCTCAGCAATAACCAAAGAATCAAGGTGTTATCAACACTGTTTCAGCCACAGACCCAGAACACAGCACCATACAGGCTGATATGAAGAAAGTTAACTGCATCCCAGCCAGAGCCGGTATTGCTCCTTTTACTGATGTGAGAATGGAATGGATTGTTACTACTTCTTCCACAGTCACTTGCACCTCTAATTGACACTGTAACTCTGGATTTACAATCTCGGATAGAAAAGTTATTTAGCCTTCACTTCTGATCTCATCCATAACCTCAGGATAAAAAATGGAGAAAAGTAGAGGTAGGCAGGAGCACGAACACGTGCACGGAAAGCATGAAGAAATTTTTCATGAACTTAAAATGCTTTGTAGCATGTCAATTCTGTTTTAATGATCTGATAACTATGCCACTCATTGATGAATGATGGTTTTGGAATATGCTACAGTCACACACGCTGCACACTGATGGTAGCAGGCTACTGAGAGGAACAATTTGATCCTTGCTGCTTTCACCAGTTCCAAAGCAAGGTGTTAAGGGAGAGTGTACTACTTCTAAAAAAAAATCATGTGATTGGCTTACAAATCCTGAGGAAATTTTAATGGCATTGATTTTGCTTATCTTGTTGCAATTTCACTTTTAGCGTGAAGCTGACTTCAAATTTGCCTATGGTCATCTCAGGTACAAACTTGAACAATAAATCAACCCCTACTCATTAAAGTGGCTTTCCTGTCCATTGCTGTAAAGCTGCTTTGTTTTCATTTGCTTAGGTGGAGATCTGCTTTGTTACCTTACTGCGTCACACACCAATTAAACTGTGCAGGAAAGCTGTCCAGATAATACGTTTTCTGGTCCTGAGCTCTGTTGTCCTCCATTTTATTTTGTGGCCTGTATTTCCCTCTTCTTCTGTCATTTCTCACATTCTCCATCGGTGTAGCTATATCTGTATATACCCAAGTACATGCAACAGGACCAGGATGTGGTGGCTGTTGGTATACAGTGCCCCCCAAGCCATCAGTACCGTGCCAGGCAATGGCTATGCTACTTGGGGCATTCACACAGACCCAGGGTCTCTAGTTTTGCAGAGATAGAGGTGGAGCAGAAAGATTATAACTATAGGGATGGAAGTGAAGTTGCCTTCAGGGCCAGACAATAGCTCCTAGCCCATTTTATTCACCAGTCTAGACATTTTCCTGCACTGCATCAAGATTTTTTCTTCTAATTCCTATGTCTTTTTATCCACCACCATTCTCGCTGCCCATTTTCTTGCTCCGTTACCTCATCTGGTCCCATCTTCTCTACAGTTATTTCTGTAAGCCCCAAATAGATCTTCTCTCAGGCCCTTCTGTCTCCCTGGAAACAGTGGGAGCTGATGCTCATTTTACTAGGGCAGCAGTGTGCGCCGCCAGCAATGCCTGCACCTTACCTCCTCTGAGCGGGGACTGTTCTGAAAACAGGAAATTTCACAAGATAAAATAGAAATATGGTCTGTCACTGAAGGTGGGCATATTAAAATACATATAATGATAAAACCAGACTAACTGGACACACTGCTAACTGGGGGAATTTGCCAGCAGGTGCCTATAGGTAAGGTGGCAGCTCGTCTCATCACCCTGATACCCAGAGAAGCACCACACAAGAGGGGGAGTCCAGGATGTGACATCTCTTAAGACCCCCATGCTGTAAACTGTCACCTTGCTCTGGTGACACCTGTGTTGAATAGCTAGAGAGGAAATATGGAGAAACATCAACAGGCAGGTCCATACTGATACAAGCAAGCGCTGTGATAGAGCTCTGGGAAGCTGAACCCAAGTTTCTGTATGGAACAGTGGCACTGAAGTGACATTTAATTGCTGGGCCAGGATTAAACAGGGGGAACGGGACAAGGGTGCAGTGGTGGCAGAAGCCAGGAGGGGGAGTCTGAGCCCAGGAGAAGGAAGGGGAGACGAGAAACCCTCCTCACCTGCTTCTTTGGTGGTGAGCTTGATGTGGCACATGGTGGGGGACAGCAGAAGCCAGTCAGGTCATTCTCGCAGGGAAAGAGCCTGCCTGTGTGTGACCTTGCGTGCTCGCTACCAGCCAGGTCGGCAGGCTTCTGTCTCTCACCTAAACCCAAGCTATTTGATAAGGGGGGATTCAGTGGTATCATCAGCCAGGCAGCAGTAAGTGGGTTTTACACTAGGGCTATTAATTACTGTGACCATTTTGTCCTGTGAACATCAAGTATGTTGGGTTTGAGTGCGTGCTTGCAAAACTGTGTGTGTATATCTACTGAAAAAATTCAATCTATAAATAATTTATAGGCCTATACATATACACACATATGATTAATTGTACTAGTGACTAAATAAATCCATTTCATCTAATCTTTAATTCACCAGCCATGCACCCTCAGTTTCCTGCTGACATACACAGCTGTAATCAAAATGCCATGCACTCCTTTCTCACCTTTATAATGTGAAAATGGTGCAGGCTGTGGACATATGTAATTTTTAAACTGCATTTCTTTACTTCTGTGTACCCTTGCTATGAAATAATGCTTAAACACCTCCATAATTGAAAATAACATACATAGTATGGTAACTTCTGAAAAATCAGACTAAGACTAACCAAAGTAGGCCTCAAGGAACAGCAATTTATTCATTTATTTTGTGTTTGTCTTAAACTGAGCTGGTCTCAATGGGTATATTTTTAAAGTAAGTTGAGGCCAGAGTCTAATTTGGTTTTCAAAATAGGTAGTGTACCTTTGTCAAATTTAGTTCAAGCCTTGAAATATTCATGTGCTGATCTCTGAAACCATTTTCTCTTCCTTAACTGCCCTTCTTGAACCCTGTGAGATAATATCTAGAATGTATCCTCCCTCTTTTTCCTGATATCAACATGTGGTCCCCTTGAAACTATAAGCAGATTAAAAATTACTATTACTGGCGCCTAGGTGAGGGTAGGAGAGGATTAATCAAAGAGAAAACAGCCCTAGGACCAATCTAAGAAATAACTGCAAGTGTGCTTTTAATCACCTACATTTTGCCCTGCCACAGACCCCCTCACAAGACAGCCATTACACAGTGAGTGCCACAAGCATTTCCTAACAACTGTTGTGACATCACCATCACTGATAAGGAGCTTGACCTTGCTTCAGTCCCCCTTGTGACAGTGATGTGGGTTTATTGTCAGCTGCTCTGACCTAGGTGTGAGTGAGTGCTGGGAGAGAGCTCAGCATCTGATATCTGGCAGAGCCTCTGGCACAGGCCCCCACTGTTGAGCAGGTTGGAAGGAGCTGGTCTGAGCCTGGCTGAGATGTTTCAGTAGTGTGGTTAAAACATAAATTATAATCCTTCGTTTGGGGGACTAGGATTCATAATACTTAATACTGCATTTCAAATTTATTATTACTGAATGGCCCCAATCAAAATCAAATCTATTCCCAGTGGACTTGGAAAGCAGGCACTGAGATGTGGAGTAAAGGAATAATTCATTTTTCTAAAGTGCCTTCTAAACACAGACAATAACTCTCAGTTGAAGACTGTTTCGGGAGACAGAAACAGATTGGGTTGCTCCTGGCCTTTGTAGTAGCTGGGTGAGTTCAGCATGCGATGCAGAAGCATTTTGTGCTGGCCACGTACAGTAGCTTCTCTTATTTCTCCTCTATGTACTTTAAGCTGAGGAAGAATGTATTGCATCAAGCTGGATGTCAGCCTTGGAGCAATGTCTTGCTACTCAATTTCCCAGGTTTTCTATGACTTTGGTCATTGTTTGTTATTCTCCAAGAATAACAAATTCTCCTTGTCCCACACCTTCCTCTCACCCAGCAGGCACAAGTTTCAACTGGATGAAATTCCTGGTTTTTGGTAGCATCTGACCCCCAGTGCAGGCTTATGTTGGATCACCTTTGAAAAACAGTGATTACAAAGTTTCTAGGAGATCAACGTACAGAGGATTTTTCCTTAACCCCGTTTTTGTTTAATCTCTTTGTCTACTGTGTTCTATAGGACAAAGCTTAAAAAAAACCCCTCAAATTTGCCATTTGCCCAGAAGGAGCATTCTCAGTTGAAAACACATATTAAACTTTCTGTGATTACGATGAATCGTGGAACTGAGAGCAGACAAGTGTGCACATAATGTTTCCATTATATTGTCCTCTTTAAATTAAAGCCTGATGAGGATCAATGTCAGTGTCCTTGCTCTTGCAAGAAGAAAGGCAATACTTCACCCAGAAGTAAGAAAGTAGTCAATACTTCTAAATGGGAAAAGTTAGAAATGGTGTATGTATGTAAGAAATCCTGAACCTTCAGCAAAGGCACATAGTGCTCACCCACTATCTGATCATGGATAAAGATGTGATTTTTCACTCCTGTTACTTTATTGAAAGGATGTACGAGACTTTCATGGGAAGACAGGCTGAAGTGCTTTCTCCAAAAATGACAGAGAGAAAATGAGCTAAGTATATCTGCAGCTGAAAGGAAAACCAGGGAAGAGATAATTACATAAAGTTATCTTTCTCCATTAAATTAAACTTTCACTTTTTTTTTCTTGATTGACTAATCTCTGCAATTTGACGGATTTTGAGCTGGTGTTTTTTAATACCACAATGTAATGGTATCTGTTTCTCTCAATCTGTCTATTTCAAAAATTCTGCCAAGTAGATCTGAATTTTCTTTTAATGAAAATACTTTACTTCCCCCTGGATACAGAAGCATCTATACGTGATATTATGTTTCACTTGAAAATGCATTCTCTAAGTTCATTTGCTTAGGCTTAGAAAGAATGTAGACAAGCAAATCTCAGATTTCTTTCTTTATGGTTATTAATGTTCCAATTGCTCTATTAAGTTAAAAAAAAAAATTATAAATATTTTAAACTCCCAATGAGTTATAGCATCATAAAAATAGGTTATGATAGTTTAAGTTAAATAAGTAAAAAATGCAATAGCTCTTCCTATGGTGGTGCACATGGTAAAAGTTGCTGTATCTATTCGGGGAGAAATTTCAAAGGCATTTTGGGAAAGCCTAGCAAAAAAGTATCATGAAACTGCTCCATGATGCACTTTCCATTCTATTGTAAAACACAGTGATTTGGGTGCATTTTATTAAGGATTTGCTTAAGAAGATGCAGTGAACCATGTGATAAATGTTCCACATTTTGTTATACCAAACACAAGCTTGTCAAGCTGGACTTTGTAGGGCCTGGTATGACTGTTCATATTAAGCTTTGCTTTTCATATTTTAATTATTCTAATACAACTTGGAAATTGTGGCCATAACTTTAAAGCCATTCTGTATTTTTATTCCATCATAATCCCTGGAATTAGACATTAAAACAAAGGTAGTTTAGTTAGTTCTGTAACTTTATTTAATTAATATGCATAATCAGATACCAAGTTCTAGTATTCCTGTGTGATGTCTCTCAGGTGTATCTTTCCTCTTGATATGCTTTCTTTTTTACTTAGTTTTTCTGCTTTTCTTATCTTCTTTCTTGGCCACCTTTTACTTCTTCTTCCTATGTCTCTCCTTTCTCCCCCTTCCTATACTCCTGCCTCTTTCTACCTTCATATTTTTTTCTCTTTCCATATTCCTTTCCATTTCCATTGTGCTTTCATTGTCCTGCATTCTCCATGCTGTTCTTTTTATTTCCCTGGGTTTTTTTTACTTTTTTAATCTTTCTCACCCTTCCCCAAGTTCCCTTTTTCTTCTGGTGCAAAGTTAAATTATGAGGAGAGCAGAGTCAGGTGCACACACACAGTGGTTCCATTCCAATGTCAAATACTGTCTTATGAGGTTGAACACTGATACCCGTGTTTGTACACAGATAGCATGTTAAGGAGTAACTCTGATCCTAAGGTAGATTGTATTTGGTGGTTTACAGACAGATAAGAAAACAGCTTCTCTGACCCAGTAACCTTCTAATTTAGCAGTAAAAGATGGTGAAAGATAAGCTTAGAAAGGCACAGGACATGCTGCCCTAGTATGTGGGTTTTCTTTGTGATTCCATCACAGATTTAACATGTGATCTGGGGCAAGCCATTCAATCTCAGTGCATCTATTTCTTCATCTGAAAAGGTGAGGATCACAGATGCCTGCCTTACAAAATAACGTGAAAGGAACATCAGTAATACATGTCTCAAGCGTTATGGGAGGGTCTATTAGAATTGTAAATTATTGATACTAATTTTTCTCTTAAATACATCATTTTATCCATCTTTTGAAGTGCAGTGCACACAAATACAACAGGACAATTATTTCCTAATATATTCAAAATAGTCTTATGCATGTGGAGTACTGCAATCACTTGGCACCAGTGTGTCTGCAGAGACAAGCTTCATTGACTATCTGATTTCTGATAATCAGTGCTGCATAATCGGAACCTCTCCACACCCTTTTAACCATTTCTAGCCCTCTAACAGCTTCTTAAAGATTTAACTCTCTTCACTGTTGAGACAGCTAAGAAATGTATGCAATACAGTAGCAAGCACTGTACAGAGCAATTTTTGCTTGGGTTAAACCTCTCAAGTAGTGATATTTTTGCATACTTTCAGATGTAAATACACAATAATATAGACTATATAGAGACAAGGGGATAGATACCAACTCTTTTAGTGAAGTTCTTTGTATTGCTTGTCCAGTAGTTGTCAATGTATGGACTGTGATACCACTGTGTTCCTTTTTCATGTGTTTTCAAGGGCTGAAAGCATTGTGTTTCATTTACTGACATATGTTCCAACTGCTTGATCCTGGGGATAAAACACACACTTTCATATATGCTTGGTCTGTAGCAGAACCAGTTCAAGCACTCCCTGACTCTGGTGTGAATAACATCATCACCAGGGTTGGAAGGGACCTCTGCTCAAGGCAGGAGCAGCAGTGTGGTCACAAGACTGCTCAGGGCTTTATCGAGTCAGGTCTTGAAAATCTGTAAAGATGGGGACCATACAACTGCTCTGGGCAGCCTTGCTGCTGCCTCACTGTCCTCATGGGGAAAAAGGGGTTTTGTTATTTCAGTTCGTTGTTTCAACTTAAGCCCATTGCCTTGATCCTCTCACCTTGCACCTCTGTAAAGAGCCTGGCTCCATCTGATTGATAATCTCCCCACAGGTTCTCCAGGCTGAAAGAGCCCTAGCCCTGCAGTATCTTCTCACTGGGCAAGTGCTCCAGCCCCTAACCATCTTGGTGACCTTCTGCTGAACCCATTCCATTTGATTGATGCATTTCTTGTATTGAGGGCCCAAAATTAGATGCAGTATACATGTGGCCTAATGAGTGCTGCATAAAATGGGATCATCACTTACCTCAGTATACAGTCTGTGCTGCTAATGATAGCAATCAGGATACCATTCTACCAGGGCACATGAGGCTCATATGACACTTGTTGTCCACCATGGCCTCCAGGGTCTCTTCGTCAGAGCTGGTGTCCCACCAGTCTATCCCCAGCCTGCACTGGTGCCAGCCATTCTTCTTTTCCACAGGTAAGACTATGATGTTGTTACTGAATTTCATAGGCATCCTGTTGGCCTGTTCCTCCAGCCTATCCAGATGGCTCTGGATGACAGCCCTGCCTTTGAGTATATTGACTGGTCCCCTTTCATCTGATGGGCATGCAATGTTGCATCCTCCAGGTTATTGATAAAGATGTAAAATGTCCCAGGGCAGGCTCCTGTGGTGCAAAGTACAGAGTACAACCTTTTAACCACCACCCTCTGAGCTCAACTATCCAACCAATTTCTTTGCCCACCCAGTTTTCCACCCCTCGAGACTATAACACTGCAACTCGAATACAAGAATACTGTTGAAGACAGAGCTGAAAGCCTTGCTAGAGTCAAAGTAAATTATACCCATTGGTGTTCTTTGCCCAGCGTCTTCACCATTTTAGCATAGGAGGCAATCAAGTTGGTCAGGTATGATTTACCCTTGGTCAAACTATGCTGGCTCTTTCCAGTCACTTTCTTCTTCATGCGCCCAGCAATGTGCTCCAAGAGCAGTCACTCCATGATTTCCTGAAAAAAAAAGTGACTCTGTGTTTGTGCAGAACTGATTCTGCTGAAAAAGAACCTGGACAGAAATAGTTTTGCTTTTGGCTGGGTGACATCTGTGATCCAGTTTGCTGCAGAGCCATGCTTTCACATGTGCCATGACATCAGCGGAGGTGGTGTGGGGGTGGGAACCAGTCCAGGGCAGGGAGGGTGGTGACTGCTTAAACCACTTTGAGTGTCACCACTAAATGCACTAATGGCATACACTAGATGGTAAAACTTGAGATCTACACACAAATGCATATGAAGCTTGCTTCTCTGTGACCTTGTAAAAGTTTCGGCAGCTTCCTTGACAAAATATTGCATATTCAGGGAAAAATGACATATTTGCAGCAAATAATTTGTCCTTTGCCTATATAGTGCATGCAGTTACAGTAGAGTAGGATTTGCATTTTCTTACTCTCTTGTTCCATGTTATCCTCTGCCTTCATTTGGTAGGTTATAATCTCTTCTCAAGTGAAAATGGTATGTAAACAGATGAAGTTTTGAGGAAAAGGCTATTAGGGCTTTTAAATATTTGTTCAGAGTAAAAAAGAAAGCCCACAGCATGACTGTGAAATCTGTGCAGGTTTCCCATATCCTAGTTGCAGTACCTAATGATTACAGTTTTTTCGTAACTGCATAAACATAAGGGCTTCCATGCACTACCTCAATAAAAGCCAAAACAAACAAAACTCACCACCACTATTTGTTTTAGAAATCAAATTAAAATGTAAAAGGTAAGGAATTAAAATAAAAAAGAGCTGTGCCTACTTTACACTTCTAAAGTGTATTCACTATTTTGTGTTTATAAGAAACAATGACTTAGGAGTGCATTTGGGTATTCTTTTAATTTGAGTAAATGTTCCAGTGACTTTTTTGGCTTAACATTTACTTCAAATCTCTGTCTTTTGAAAGTGCCAAGTGAAGACTGCCAGTGTATGGGTTGACAGAGCTGATGAGGATCCCAGTTCCAAGAACGGCATGCAATCCGCTTTTCTCTTTCCTAAATAAATTCCAAATAATAATGTAATTGTGATACTGTAAGGATATAAGTGAATTGTTATAATAAAAGGTATAGTTTCTCCCTACAAAATTATCCTAAAGTGAATAGTTTTCTTTAAAGTGGCATGTTTTACGGCACAGGCTAAAAATCCTAAGTAAAAAGCAGATGAAGGTAGAGGTTATGAAGGAATAGTGGACAAAAGGTAGTGCAGCACTTTCCTTTAAGCCTTAGTAGAGAAATCACAGTGCCCCATATGCCTCTATATGCAACATAAACTCCAAAATGCATTTGACATATTTAAATGGAACATTTGAGTTCACTCAGCTAGTCTATGTGAACCCTGTGTGAAGAAATCGAGAGCATGTGCTCAGATCATGAACTCAATACCAGCCCACTTTAATGACTGATAACGATTCTGTTTGAGTAAGTCCCATTGAACCAATCTTCATGTTATGTGATAGCGCTCTGTTTCATTACCCAAACCCCTTATGGTTCATACACATGCTTCCAGCTCATCTGTTATCAAACCAGTCAAGTCACTAGTTTCAACAGCTTTGGCATCATCTCCAAGCTGCGCTCCTACAGATCTGAACTTGTTGTTTCTTTCAGCAAGCCCTGGGTGCCTCCCAGAGTGGGGGTGGTTGTAATCATGCATCCCCACCTCCATCGTGCTGCTCACAGTTTCTTCTTCTTGAACATTTATGTAAGAGCAAAAGTGCTGGAGCAGTGGGAGACGATTAATTTCCAGTTCATAGTGACACATTTGCTAACAAATGCATGTTTGGCGCCTTCTCAACGCTTTCTTCTATTCCCGATCCCTGCTCTGTAAATCACCAGGTTCTGTTGTTAAATGATGTTTCCCATGTGTTGTTTTGTCAAGAAAATTAAATTCAGCTTTCTAAATTACCACACATAAGACATCTAGCGCCTTAACTTCTGTAATCTCTTTGTAGATCAAACTGGGGTTTTTTTTGCTGCATGTTTCTATGCATCAGTGTTAAAAAAAGGAACTAGTAATTACTATTCAATGGTCTATACAGAAAAGTGGTGGAGGTTCTGTCATAGAAACATGAGTCACTGCACTTAATGGAATTAAAGCTTCTGCTATACCAATACTTTATTTCTGAAAGTGGCCAGTAGGAGAGAGACTTAGGAAAAATGTTTAGGAAATATTGTTCCCTCTTCTTGGCAGGTTTTTCTCTGTGTTGCACAACAGGAGATGTTCTGACTGTATAGAAGAGGGAAAAAAAATATAACCAAAAAAAGAATTAATCATGGAACAGGTTGTCCAGAGGGGTTGTGAACCCCTCCTCCTTGGAGGTTTTCAAAAGCCCTAAACAGCCTGGCTTGTATTCAGTGTTAATCCTGCTTTGAACAGGAGTATGACAAGGTGACTCAGGTCCCTCCAACCTCAGTGATTCATTGACTCTAGAAACCCTATAGGTGTAATTGTCTCTTCTGCAATCAGAGAGCTATCACATCTCTGAGCAGTTCTCACCCTGATTGCATGTGTCTAAATCTGTTCTTCATGAAATGAACAGCTGCAGTTTTGTCTGTTCTAAAGGCAACAGTATTTAGACTATAATTTCATAGAATTTTATTCTGTCTGAGGCCATGATTATATTTATTCAAACATTGGATTAAATGCCCTCCTTAAATGCATGGACTGGCAGCTATCAAAAAGAAATCTGACATTTGCCATACACCTTCTTCTGTTGAAATAAGTATTCTTGGTTAAAAAAAAAAGTTATAATTAGGTCTCCATGGGGAAATTCTTTTGATTATATCTGAGATGTGTTTCATGGGATGTATCTGCCCTGCTTTCTACAAAAATAATGCAACATCCCTCTGTTGATGCTATGAACGTCCAGTAATTGCTTTCTGTTTATCTCTTTATCCTTGTGCTCATGGACTTTAGTAACAATAAGAAGTACTTAAGTATTAAGTATTGTGTGCAGTTCTGGTGTCCTCAACATAAAAAGGACATGGAACTGTTGGAACAAGTCCAGAGGAGGGCCACGAGGATGATCAGGGGACTGGAGCACCTCCCGTATGAAGATAGGCTGAGAAAGTTGGGGCTGTTCAGCCTGGAGAAGAGAAGGCTGCGTGGAGACCTCATAGCAGCCTTCCAGTATCTGAAGGGGGCCTAAGAAGATGCTGGGGATGGACTCTTCATTAGGGACTGTAGTGACAGGACAAGGGGTAACGGGTTCAAACTTAAACAGGGGAAGTTTAGAGTGGATCTAAGGAAGAAATTCTTTACTGAGAGGGTGGTGAGGCACTGGAAGGGGTTGCCCAGGGAGGTTGTGAATGCTCCATCCTTGGCGGTGTTCAAGGCCAGGCTGGATGAGGCCTTGGGTGACATGGTTTAGTGTGGGGTGTCCCTGCCCATGTCAGGGGGGTTGGAACTAGATGATCTTAAGGTCCTTTCCAACCCTAACTATTCTATGATTCTATGATTATTAAGTTAATTGCACGTTCAAAATAATCAACAAACAGTTTGAGCTTTTTTTGTTGTTGTGGTGCTTCAAGTTTCTGAAGCAACCTAGAAATTAACCCTGCAGATCAGTGTCTTTGCAGTTACAGCTAGGGCCAAAGTCCTACTCAATCTGAAAAAAACATATGCACCCCATCCGGTAGTTCTGGCAAGGCTAAAGCAGAGCACAATTGATGAGCATGTGCAGAGGATCTCGTGAATCTCCATTCCAGTAGAGACCACTTGAAAACATTTTTGTATTGTGAGGGAACTAATTTAAGTAAAGAATTCTGATAATACATTGATTCAGACTCTGAGTGAAGGTGTGCATTTTTGCCTTTTCTGAAAATCATCCATGAAGCTAAGGGCATACAATGCCTGTCAGATCTCAAAGGATAAGAGCCCTTTGCCAATCCAGGCATACATACCGTTTTTTTGTAGAACTTGACTTGAGATAACTAAACTAAAAGATTTTCTGTCATGTTTGATGAACAGGATGTAAAAATCATTTGGCCTTTACAATGTCCTAGGAGGTAGAGAAGAAATTTCAGTGACCATCCAACGTGGCTTTGATGAGAAAGTAATTGAAGTCACTGGCTGAGCTGTCCACATGTTTGAGCCAGATAACAATGTAATTGACTGTAGTGGTCCCTGTACTGAAAGACAGTAATCGGAAGATAGGTGTGACTGAAACCAAATTTGCTAAGGGAAATTTTATTGACATATCCAGCCAGTAGTAATAAGTAAAAAAATTAACTTTGCTATATGCAAAAGTTACATAGGCTGTGCTATGCTGATTTTTTAAGAGAAAAAGAGAACGTAATTCGGTGTCTAGATTATTTCCTTTGCTTCATGATAATAACCTGCTATTCATAGTTTACAGTTACAGTTATCATCTCCATTGTGCTGCAGCGGTTATCACATATGCACCATATATGCAGCTCTACCAACAGCAGATGACTTTGCAAGTACTGCTGATGGGCTCAGCCTACATTGCAGACTCATCACAGCATTCAGTAGTTTTAGGAGCTCATCTCGTCCCTCTCCAGGATGGTTAGAAACTAATTTTAACTACAGATAATTTTGTGATTTGCAGGCAAAGAAGTCAGTTTGACATACTCCTCTTAGCCTGATAGAATTCATTTTAAATGCTTTGGCAGCTTTTCTCCATGCTGCTGTTAAAAGAATTGTAGATAATGACATGACTCACAGCTGATCTCAGTCCTTCCTCTAAAGGAAGAAAATAGCAATCCCTACAAAAACCACAGCCAACCTAATCCTTTTCGGTCATCATGCAGCTTGAATTGCCTTTTTATTCCCCCCAGGATTTTGTCAATTCACTCTCACAAGATTATTTTGGAATGTAAAGTAACCAAGCATACATATTCTGATTTTTTAACTGTATTAGGTTTTTCAGCTATGCTTAGAAAAAACTAATATTTTCCACCTCTTAGGTCAATTTTTACAAGATTTGATGCTCTGAGTTACATTGTGAGGTTCCTTCACTGTACTCCATAGATAGTCCATTTGCTTCTGAAAATAATTCTTCCAAAGGACCCAGGGTGACACAATCTGAGTGTGACCATAAACCATGAGTCTTGTTTTCCTTCATTGCAGTTTCATGCAGCTGTCATTCATGAGCAACTAGTTTAATCTGTGCAAACTTGAACACAATAACTAAGCATCATACAAGCCTTTACGCAAATGCTCCTAGAGCCTGTAACAAGCCTGCAAAAGGTGCTGCTGTTTCAACTTGTGCACCATTTAAGTAACTGATGACCCTCATCTCTGTATTCAAGCACCTGTAAAAACCAGCTTGCACTGGTGGGGAAGGAAAGGTTGCTTGATCCTATTCTTCCCTAGAGAAACATCTAGTTTTGCTCCTGAGACTCAATGCATGTTGGAGTACCATGGTCATAGCTCTTTGTCTGACAGTGATGTATCAGTCCTTAAAGGAAGTTTTGCTCCCTACTTAGTCAAAGAGCACCAAGAGACCTTTCTATGAACCAGGATTTAGCCCTAAATTTCAGGTGCACAATTCTTACAGTTGCTGAAGTAAGACACGTGTGTCACTTTTAAAAATATCCTGAATTTGCATTATTGGCAGCAAAAGCCGCACACCTTTGATTTGTACATTAAGTAGGTTGGATTTGAAAGAAACAAACCCTGTTCCATGTTTTTCTTCCAGCAACTTTTTAGCAAAAAACAGTGCTCACAGCATGTAAAATTATCATTTGCACACCTATGCAGTAGGAAGGCATGCACGACTTTTAATGTCTATTCTGGTCTCATAAACTGGTCATTCAAATGCAGCCTGTATACACAAGGTAAATTTCAAAGCAACAAACTTATTCCTGTCCCCTTCTGAAGCTGACCACTTGTGCTTGTGCTGGCGCAGCTGCTTATGACATTACTTTCTAAACTGGATAACTTAAGTGATCAGAGTTTTTAAACTCTTGATTTTGTCAAAGGTTTCCTTAATACTACAGATGTTTCTGAAGATGAGGTGAAGTTTAAGGCATATGAGGGAAAAGGGGGAGAAAGAAAACAAGAACTTATTTAGCCAGTGTTGCTATTGAGAAAAAGGTATGTGGGACCAGACCTTCAGCCATTAAAAACACAGATTTGAAAAAATATAAACCAATTAAAGAAAAAAATAATTTAAAAATGATCCTTAGCACTCCATGTGTTATTGGTCAGTTCTTTGTAGATGGCTGTATTGATCCCTCAAATCTATATTTCTCCTTTAGACTGTAGGTCAGCAAAATCCTTAAACAGGCACTTTAAGTGTTTGAATGCTGATAAATGTCTTTAAACATATATTATGGAACAAAAGATTTTTTTTTTCATGTACAATGGCAGTTTTCAAGATAGCTGTTCACAAACTTTAGCCCTGCCAAAGAAGACTGTGTACGTCTTTCAGACAACAGTGGCCTGTGATCGCTGAAATGAAATGGCTGAATCCCCAGAAGTGCTTCAGCTTTTCAGATTCACTGAGATGTAGAGGCAGCAACACAATAATTCTTTTCAAAGCATATTTAGTATTTGCTCAAAGTAGGAAAGCAAAAGCAATTGTGACCTAAAATTCATTTTTAGGGCCAGTATCACAAGGCACTTACGCTAATTTATAGTCACTGATTAAATGCTCAGTTCTCCTGCACTCTTCTTGGCAGACTTTTACTGCCTTTCCATTGTCTAGCGGTAGAATTCCTGAGGCCACACAGATCCTGCTGAAACTAATCCTATGCACAAACAAAGTGTAAGTTTTCAACCAGATCATCTTGCCAAACTATCCACGAAGCTGCTCCTGGCACAAGGAATGTGTGAACGGGACGGAGTAGGAGGCTGGGTGCCCTATGGAGAAGAGTAGAAGTGGCTGGAAGACCTCATCCCTGTTTTTCTGGAGGACAAATTTCCACTCTCCATCCAAGAAGCCATGTTTAATCAGAAACCTATTAGTAAATTGGAGGTTTACTTAGAGCAGGTAAAATGTAAAAGCTCAGTGAGAGTATTTGAATGTGCCAGAACGAATAAAACCAAGTACTTATGTCTTAGAAATGGGTTGGCCAACTTTACTGTCATTATGAAGAAGAAAAAGAAGGTATTCAGTCTTCAGCAACACCTCTTTACAAGGTGAGGGCAGGGGCTTGTTTTATGCTTCTGATACCTAGAAAGAGTAAAGGAGGTACTGAGATAAATGTCAAATCATTGTTTGTATTGCATTTTTTCCTCTAGTCTTTTCACAGAAGAAAAAATGGTTTTCAAGGCAAAACTCATACCTAATTTACAGTGTGAGCTATTAATTAACAAAAAGCAAGCTTTGACTGGTAAAGCCAATCAGCAGTTGAACTAAAAGTATATAATTTTATGCTGTTTGAAGACTAAACTTAGGTCTGGTCTGAACAGGGGTCTGTCTTTATTTTAGACTTAATGGGTAATGATTTAGTTTCCCTGAGCTTAGGCGTTTAAAATCTGAATCCAAACATTTTCCTGTGTTCCCTTTTTACTTCCATTTTAAGTGTCCTGAATCAGCTAGGGAATAGAGTAATGCCGAGAGTTAAGTGCAGTAGCTCCAAAATGTCTCAGGCTCTGAGTCACTGCAACACCTTGTGCTCACTTCCTAATCTCCTCCCTACCTTGCTTGCACCTCAGATAAAATTAAGACAGTAAATTTCCTTACCAAAACCTGTGTGGTGCCCTCATCTCAACAGTGACTGAGCAACTGAACATACAGAGGCTCAGCAAGGATTAGTTATTTTGCACAGCACTTTGAAGATGAAAACAATTTGTTAAGTTGTAAGGCACAGTGTAGGCTTCTTGATCCAAATGGTCAGTTCACAAGAAGAAAAAACCTCCAAACCAGCCATGTTGCCCTTGTTGCTCTGCAGGCTCCTGGTCCTTGCTGTTCTGACTGCATGGACCCATCTCAGCCTCATCTGGTTGCAAATACCTGTTTCTTCAAAGTTCTTCAGGAGGTTTTGTAACTCAGCTCTTTAGCATTTCCAACTGATTCAACCGGTGTACAGCCTGTTAGGGACTGCTTCTTAACCATCTAACTTGCCTCATTTTGTACCTCACCTAGGCTAGAGGAAGGCGCCTACCTTGGTATTGGGGATTGCACTGCAACATGCAGCATCACAGTGTGTTTGTGTGACTGTGGGTGAAGTTATCAATATAGTGTGAGCTATGTTTCCTAAACAGTTTCTAACAGACCTGTTTTCCTTCTTTGATAGGATGGTGCCCTCCCTAGCCTAACCAATTTTCATCTTAGATCTACACGGCAGCACCCAGCACTTTAGGAAATAGCATGAGCTTTGCAGTCATTTTTGTCTGTCAGCTGAGGTAGTGGCTAATTGAAATGATTGTCCAGCAGCTTCTTCATATTGAAATATTGTTTACTGTCTCAGGTACAGAGGGAGAATAAACCCTACTTAAATCATAGTCCTTACGAGTTTCTCCATCCAGGCAAGTCACTGTGCTTGGAGTAGTAAATGCTGTCACATGCTATTATCCCTCTCTCAGAGAAGACAATGTTGCTGCTGCTGCAGCACCTACCATCCCTAGCCTTTTAGTAGTTTCTGTAGCTAGTTAAGACTTTAGAGCTCTACCATAAGATATGGGTCACTCAGACACCTGTAGTCATAATCCATGATAGTATCTTTCCCTGCATCATTTAAGGAATGAATTCTTTCTACATTTACTTTCCATTCACAATAACTATGCATAGCTGCTTCTTATTACCTCCATTTTACATTCAGGGAAGATGATTTCAGCTACATAAAGTGCATATCCCATTTCCATCCAAGCACAAAGCCTAAAACCCAGGGTCCCTAATTCCTGGGTCAGCAATGTCTACAGCAGCTAGAATAATTCTGAGGTCTCAAATTTTATATTTCTATTTCACTCAAATACCATTACATGGAATCCTAATGAGATGCAAGAAAAAGCGAAAGCGACCCAGAGCTGGAGTATTCTGTTACTCAAGTAATGATGCTAAAGAATGGTGACAGAAACCTTGGAAGAATTAGAGATGTATACTGGGGGTGCCTAAGCATTTTGGGCCATATAGTCTGGTACAAAGCACCTCGGACCCAGATTTACTGAGTCACTGAAGCATGATTTTTTCTAGCCCTACTGGAATCCCTAGAGCTTCAGGTTTGGAACTGCTTTAATTAAAAGATGTCTTCAGAGAAAGTCTGTACTAATGATGCTTGTGTGCATAAGCAAATTTTAGTTATAAGGCTAAAATGATCACCAGTGTTTCCCTCTGTTTCTTCATAGCTGCTTAATGTGTTCCTAAATTGTGAGGCTAATAGAACTGATGGTTATATGGGCTACATTGGCATTTTTTTTTTTCCTTAGATAGCTATCTCACTTTCCTTTAGTTTTACCAAAAATCCATGTTCACTGAGCTTCAAATTCAGATCTAAAGTGTCTCTCTTTCTGTCCACTCCTCTTTTTCATCCTGTGCTAAGTGTGAGCATGAAATTGTCATTTGGAAATCTTATCTTTGAAAGGCCTTATCTTTGAAAGGCCTTTGTACCCTTGAATACTTGGGAGTATTAATAAGCTCCTGGTTCATTCTTAAAGAAGGCATTTTTAAGAAGAGTGCAAGACAGGAAGGGAAGATAAGACCTTTTTGACATCAGGAAGCTACCAGTTACCTTTCTAATGCTGTGGCCTGATAAAAGTTACCATAAAATAAGAACTTCTCCGGATGTGAAGAGTATCAAGAAATCCACATTTGAAATTTATTTAGATGTGCAGATGGCTGTTACCTTAAAACAAATGTAAATGACAGCCTCAGATGAGTGACTGGTTGGCATAAATAAATTCCTCACTCAAGCTTTTATCAGAAACTCTTAATATATGTGGTGACCCTTATGTGACTGCAAACTGCTGAGTCTGTCTGTAAAGAGCCTGGTTAATCACAGTATTATCAGCACTATCAAAGAAGCTCTTAGAAATGAGTCTGACAGTCCTTTTAAAAGTGCACTAGAGAGATTGAACGTTACCTTTGAATGATGTAACTTTTGTTTAGCAATTCCAAGCATTCCACCTGGTTGTATAAGTCCTCTTAACAGCTGCAATGGCAGCAATGAATCAGTTCATGACATGCTTATCTGATCTATTCTAAACAGATGCATTTGAACTATTTCACATCCATACAGCCCATAGGTAGTGCACTACCTGTGTTTACATCACCAGGGTACGAGAAAATCAAGGCAGCTTCTCTTGTAACTTTTCCAAAGCTAAGAAAAGGCTTTCCTATGCAATGGCATCACTAACAAACAGTGGGAAAAGTACAGAGGAACGGAAGGAAGAACTAGTCAGTGCACATGCACAAGCGTGATAAACTGGCTGATCTTTATGGCCTTATTGACTGAGCTCAAGTGCAATACCCATTTGTATCAATTTAATACCTGACATGATAATAATATAAAGACTTGCTATTAAAGGGGCCTTATAAAGGTGGATGAAGGCCCAAAGGCTTACACCAGCCATTCAGCATATTGCCCCAGTATTACAGTGGCCTACAGAAAACTGGACAGGGGTGTGAGCAAGACTAGAGAAGACAACATTGTGCTATCTTCTGTTCCTGGCAAGCAGGAAAATACTTGATTGCCACAGTTGCTAATCAAGTGTTCATTACGTTTATGAGCCAAGTTAAAACTGTGTGTCCACTATACCCCTAAGTACTTCCATAAATCAACTGTGGTTGTACCTGAGTTTCCTAGAGGAGCCTGAAGTCATTTGTTTGAAGTCACACTGAGTAATGTAATAACTGCATAATGTTAGCAGAACCTTTTAATATATATGGAGAAATATGCTTACATTTCAAATATTTTTTCTACTAAACTTCCAGAAGTTAGGAAAAGCCCTTTTCAAGTCTCTTTATAGATTCCTCATTCAACTTACTTGAAATACTTAGATAAAAGTGAGACCTAAACTTCAGCATTGAGACATTAAACCAGAATATCTTATTTTTCTTAGCACCTTTAAGCTGCTACTAGATTTGACCTAGTTTGGTCCTCCGTAGCTTACAAAATCCTCAGAGGAAAGTAAGAGAAAGATGTAATTTCTAAGTAGGCTGTGAATTGATGATTTCCATGAAATGTCTTTATAACTATGATGCCAGCTTACACTGGAAAACATAAATAGTATTATTAATATTTACAATTCTTAAAATTGGAAAAATTAAGTATTCTTATATAAGGACCATAGGCCCTGAAAGCCTTTGCAATAGAAATATATCAGTCTAAGGTATTAACTGGTTTTGGTTAAGACTTGGATCAATAATATGTTTGCATGCCATTAGGGAGTATATAGTAGGTCTTCTTGCACCTATTTCTTACAGTGTTTCTTATGTGTGCTACCAAGCAAATCTGCATTTTTTAGCTCAGGCTGTAGTATGTTTGGGTTTTTTAGCCATACAGGTCCCCAGTTTAATCTTTCAAATTTTGGCCAGTATGGATATCCTTATAATAATGTCAAAAGACTTCAGCTGCCTAGTGCTTCACTGATAGATACTACATAAAACTTTGCCATTATAAAATGCATAGCTGACACTTATTTCAGAAACTGTACCCAACATAAAAATGTAAACAGGACCCATGCATAAATCTGACAGAAGAACCTTAGGTGAATTCTTTCTAATTCTGCTCACTAAAAAGGAAAAATGAGTTTTCAGACTCCAGGGTCTCTCGCTGAATATACCTCACTTACAGATATGCCTGCCAACTAATAAAAAGGAGCTGTTGGTTTAAGCATACTTTTTTCCAGACCCTGATGGCTATCTGATAGCCAGGGTCTAAATCAAACAGAGCTTTGTGCCTTGGGCTGTGCCTCTGTAAACCTCACTGTTTAATTAAGCAACTGTACCAGAGGTTATCCACATCATATAAATACTGTATTACTTCTTTTAAATGCTTAGCTGGTAGTCAAAGAACACTTGGGGGTTTGTGAATAAAAGAAACATTCGAATTAGAAATTCAACAGCCAGTCATGAAGACTCTTAAAGTTATTGCATGCTTAATTACTCTTTGCATTTAAGTCTTCCTATCTAAGGAGCCATTTAGCTGTTAAAATTTGCCAGGACTAAATACTATATTAATCCAGAACAGAGAATAATAACACAACTGACCACTATAGTTTGGGGGGGGAGGGAAGGTGGGGTGTCCACGAATACATCTTTGTCACTTTTAGATGGGTAGCCCTGGGATAAATATCAGCTCAACTTTCCATTTAGTATTTCCAGTGAATAATGTTTACAATCAAGATAGATACACTATAACATTTACCACCAAGCCATGTGTTGTATTTTGGGCAAACTGCGGCAGAGTTTTCTCTGAGTTTATGCTTTTTGTTCTGTAATCTAGTTAATCCAGAAAATCCCAAACTCACTGGTCATGAAGCAGCACTACGAGGTTTATCTGTTTATCAAAGTCATATTCTTGGTGAATGATTATAATGGTGAATGGGATCAGTTTTTCTACCACTGTTGCTTAAGCAATAGGTCATACAATGTTCTCTTGAACATTTCTACAACTCATTACTGTCTTTTATTGTTCCTCATAGACTTGCAGATGAATAGTCAGAGGAAATATCATGTACATTGGCCATTCATAACATCAAGAACGGTTTCTTTTGCTGCTCACAGACAAACTGACTTAAAAGGCTGTTCAAAGAGGCCATTAGCTAGGTTTCCCTCATTTAGTTATTTTGTAGATTAGATATCTCAGATCTATGCAGTCCTAAAAACAGTACACCAAGGACACCAGTCACTGAGTCAACTTTTGATCATATCAATGTGTATTCTAGAATGGCTTTCACCTACCAGATTGTGAAGGCCATGTAACCATGGTTGTTGGAGAGTGTCAGTGCTTCTCCTAAAGGGAATGGATTAAGCTTTGCAGTTTTGCACAAAAACTCTCAGCACTTCATGGTGAAAGTCTTCGCTGCTCTCTGAATTGCTCTTCCTCCACTTCTTTTATCGAGGATTTTTGAGAGGAGTTGCCAGGATGATTTTGGCTTTTGTTTTTCATAGAATCATAGAAGAGTTAGGGTTGTAAAGGACATTAAGATCATCAAGTTCCAACCCCCCTGCTATGAGCAGGAACACCTCACACTAAACCATGTCACCCAAGGCTCTGTCCAACCTGGCCTTGAACACTGCCAGGGGACAGAGCATTCTCTGATTGGAATCTGAACGTGGAAAAGAAGTTGACTGATCTGTTCACCTGTTCCTGGCAGCAGAAGGAACAAGTTACAAACTCTCTTCTAGATCTGTGAGAAGGTGTGAACTGTCATTATGAAAGAGACATTGCAGGTCCTAACAGGGCACGTGACACAGTCCTTACATTGTCTGTTTTTGTCCTCTGGCAGGACCTAATGATTAGCTGTGAGTAATTGCTCTTCTGTCATGAGGTCTGTTTAATATGGATTATGAGTAGATGTGGTGTACTCCCAGCTGTGTGGTGTTCTGTAGGAGGGATATATGAATCAATCCAGACTGAAAGGTGATAAGTGGAGAAAAGCTGTCAGGGATAGCAAGAGATCATACTGATAGTAAACAAGGATGACATGATTTGTACCACAGGTACCTTCAGCTCTGGCCACCTATAACCAATGCAATTTCTTTCGCTTTTAGGTGGTCACTTAAGTGCAGTCTCTCGCTGTCATTGCAGCGTTCAGTCTTTCACCTTCTTGCACACCCCAAAGCAGGCACAGATACCAAAATACTTAGGAAACAAGACTTCCATGTTCTCCCTTTCAAGTAATATGCCAGAACAACGGCTGTTACCACTTCTAAGTTGAGTCATTTGGTGCAACCCATTTCTTACTGGTGCAGCTGCTATTGCTGAAGCACTGCAACTCCATTGACATGAGTAGGTGCATTGGGCCAGATACTGTTCATGATGAACATTTTGAGCTCTCAGCTCTCTCCTACATGATCTATTACAGCCTATATTAATACAAACTCTGGGAAGCTCATCTTTATCATAAGGTATTTATAGAGGGAGCTAGGTGTAGTGCTTAGGATTTTATTTAATTTCTGAATTGTCAGGGCATTTATTGTTGGGGGAGGATAACTAGACTGATTGTGAAATTGAATGAATGAAAATACCCAGATCATGGGGCAGAAACTTCTTTGTGCTATGCATCTTAATAAAGCAATAACTAATATTTCTTCATAAGAAAGCAATGAACCCTACATATGTTTTTGATATAAACATGTCCTATCAGCTGACTGAAAGATATATTTATGTCACAGCTGTCCTGGCCATCAACTACTGGCAAACAAAGCAGCAGAACAGAACTAACCTTTCTACAATATACCTTCAGTGAAATTATATTGAAATGTATCAGGACTTTTCTGATAAAGAATCTAAACCTGTCTGAATATAAAGGCTCCGTTTGCTATACTTGCTCACCATAAAGAAAGAGAAAACTTCTACTACATCATCTAGGACCTCATGCAGGCAGTGCAAGTAGATCAGAAACATGCCGTTACCTCTGCTGAAGAATGGTATTTCTTTATAAGAATAAAATTGATGTGTTGAGAAAGTTGCTGCTGTAACTAAGGTGAGCACTGTATTCCGTTCAAATAGAATACCATTCAGACTCCATAAAATGGAAATTAATAGCATAGATTCTTCCAGGTTGAGACTTCTGGTTTTTTCCTGAGTTATGGACAAGGCTTATGTAGGTAAAGTTTTTTTAGTGTTCATTACTATGTGCTGCAATAGTACAACACACTGAATATATATATATAGTCTGTACATATTTTCAGTGTACATTGCTCTTATTGCAGAAGTAACTTATGGTGAGGTTCTGCGAAGCAGTGAAAGAAAGGCACAAGCTGGCAGTCATTGCCAAGAAAACAGTGGCAGTTTCAGTCCCTATGACATATACGTACATAGCCCCTCTGTGAAGCCGTGGGTAAATTTCCAGCAGAACCCATAGAAATATGTGCATGGAGCCACTACCGGAAAATAAAATTCCGTTGCATGGGCCCTGATGCTAAAGTACATGACACCAATACTTTTTCAAAGCCAACTGGAACTGCTTGCTCAGTATATAATACTGTACCAGCTCTAGGGCAAACACTTAAAAAAATTGCCTAATTGACAAAATTGATTCTAGGACAATTGTCCAAACAAGCAGCATTTAGGGATTTTTAAGGGCAGCTGGTCCTGTTCACATTCTGTTCACTTCACGGTGTTCTTCAGCCAATTCAACGTAATTGCTCCTTTCACAAACAGAGTTCAGTTCTCTGTTCTTATTTCCTGGAAGGAGTGGGAGAAGATCACAGAATCACAGAACGATTGAGGTTGGAAGTGACTAGTGGAGGTCGCCTAGTCCAACTTCTGTGCTAAAACAGGGTCACCTAGTTAATCTAGTAATAAAGAAGTTCAGGTAAGCAGGCTTAATAACTTCTTTTTGCTTTCCATGTGAGCCTGTAGCAAAGGTACATGTTCAAATTATGTGGGGGGTTTTAAACTGTTTTCTTAATTTCTTCGATTCTTTTTATGAATTACATCAGCAGGTCTGATGCCTCAAACTTCATTGGCTCATGAACAATGACAGTGACTGCACAACACTGAGCAACTGATATGTTGCAGGCTTCAATTTTACCATTTTATTTCTTGTGTCTGCAAGAAATACATGAGGGTCTATGACTGAAATAGACCTGATTTTCTTCCAATGTCTTCCCTCATCAACAGGATGTGTCTGATGTATTAGTTTATGCTGTGAGAAGTGTACAGACTCAGAAACTGAGAATAAAGTAAGAAAAATCTCACATTAAAGCTTCTGCTGCTCCTGCCAGAAGCTCAGTTCAGGTGAGTTGGAAGGTAACTTGCTCTTGTTTGAGGCTGACACTTCCAGAATCTGTTTAGTTATTTCTAAAGTTCCCAATCTCTATAGTTATTAAGTAAATTAAAGCAGCTCCAGATCAAGAAAGTGATGTGCACATGTATTTGTGGGAAGTGTGAATAAATGATATTGAGCATTGCGGAATATCTCTTTTGTGTCCATGTGCTGCCAGGTGTTTAGTGGTAGTTACTGAACTGAGACCACTGCTATTTCACTGGTGAATACAGTATATAAAAATGAAGATTAGTAAATACATAGAAAAAAAGTGTTATACATGCAGACATTTTGGTTTGGTCTCATCTTTAGGGAATTTACTGAAAAGCTGTATCATTTTTTCCCTCATCTTTCTGGCTCGAACAGCCCACTATGCAGTAGAAACCTAGCATAGGATTTTGTCCACCCTCTACCAGGGATGAGTCAGTCCTAAGGTACCTGATTCAGCTCTGCAGTCTCTTCTTTGTCCTAGTGGCAGCTCCCTTTCTATGGAGGATAAAAGTACATGTGTTATTACACTGAAGATGCTGAATACACGTGGGCCATGTTTTCAGCCTTTTCTGAAAACTGAAAGCTAATATTATGTGTATCAAATAAGAACCTGTCAGTGCTATGAGTGACCAGTGATTTGCAGTTTCTTTTGGTAGAAGGTCTAATGACTAAGAAGGGAATTTAGCTCAGGGTAGGCTCAGAATGAATAAAGAGATGTGGCTTTTTATAGAGGGTATATATATGGTGTGGATCTGCTTGCTAGAGGATGTTCTGGGTGATAAATGTTACACAGGTCCAAAAAGAAGCCTGAAGCGGATGTAGAAGAGAAAGGGAATTGAAGGTAAATATAGGTAATTGAAGTTAAAAAAAAAAAAAACCCACAAACAAAAACCAACAGAAGGTAAAACATAAATCCACATTTGTGGAAAAAGGAAAGTATGGCTGTCCTGTCTGTGTACTTTTCCCTAGGTGACTGATCCGGGGCCATTGCCGGAGATAGGAGACTCCATGCACCTTTGCATGAGCCAGTGTGTCCACTCCTATCTTCTTAATCTTTTTTTATCAGTATATATGTATGAGAGAGGTTTTTCTTTAGCTTTGTCATTGATAAAAATAATGAGTTATCACCACTGTTCATTGTAGGTAATCAGGTATTTTAAAAAGACTCCAACAAAGTTGGAAATTATTACAAGATGATGTCTGTGTTGTTGAATCAGCCACCTAAATATTATATGGTTTCTAATACTTCCATCAATTAAACAAGCAAACATCCACTCTTGCAGGAGTCATTGATGCTTATCACCTCTCAACAGCAAGGCATTTTTTCCATCACCCTAATTCCGCTGCCTACAGGATGATACGGACTCTTGCAGAAAATACATCAGCCATCTGAAACTTATCCTAACCTTAACAGTGGTCCTGTCACGACCATTATCTTTGAGCTTGCTCCCTCAACACCATCATGGAGTCAGTCATGCTCGTGTAAGGCTGGGTGAGCTAGCACAGCCTGCCAGAAGGATTAGGCAAAGGTGGTAGGGACATGGATACACAGGGAAATGGTGCTGCAGAGCTGCACAGCCCCAGTCATATCCTGCAGCGTAGGACCGCACACCAAACAGGCTGGACTGGAAAGAAGACACTAGAGATGGCTTGGATTCACTGTTGAGCCTGCATCTGCCTGTTTGCTATTAGCTGTTTCTTCCATTTTGGCCTGCACAAGGCAGAACATCTTTCTTTTGAATTTACTTTCTCTTTTAGTAAACCTTAAGGGCAAGATTTTATCTCAAGGCTTCTTTTTGAAAAGGCTTTTTTTATTTTAGACCGTTTACAAAAATACCCTACAAGGAGAAAAAGCGTGTGAATTTGAACTTGAGTATTTTTTAATTAGTATCTTTAATGATGAGATACTATTGCTATTACATTTCAGGATAACAAGCAAGATGAACAGCCTGGTTCTGCAGAGAGTTAACATGCCATGGACAGGTTATTTGCCTGTCTGAACTGTACTTTTATAACCATCACAACACTTTTATGTGAAAAAGAATACTGCATATTCTTCAGCACGTTAAGTGTCATTAAGAAGAGCTTCTGGTACTCTTAAAATGATCCTGAGTAGTGCTGCTACTGTGAGAATAGGTCAATGCTATCTAGCATGAATAAGGATATATAAACACTGCCGTACAGCTTTTTCTCTTTCATTCAATGGAGATTAACAAAGCCATATATTTTCACCTTGGACTAGATGTGACTGATATTATCAGTTATACCATATCTGCTAGTGGGGAAAAGGGTCATTAAATTTATTATTATCTTTTTTGTTTCCATGGAATACGCTTTCTGAAATATCAGGGTACTGCATGCATTTGAAGATTTATTGATGGACATAAGGGAAAAAGTTTGATGCTTTCTGTAAAATATTCTTGACCCTGGAATTCTCTGTTCTTCTTAGCAAGAGAAAATAAAGCCTTGTAGGAAAGGAAGGACCTGAGACATGAGAAAATGGATTCATCTTGTAACTTCTCCCAGAGGTCGTTCTGTTGTTTTGGACAGTTGCACTTTCATAGAAATCAAGGTCCAGCTGTCTGTACATCCCTGTCCATTAACTTTTACTTACATATCTTATACCAGGCACAAAGACTTGAATCAGATTGCATTTAGTTTTTAAAAATACGTAACCTGTCTACCTGAACAGATTGATATAAAGAGATGGTTCATCGACACCCAAAGTATCAAAGCAACTGCTTAAATAAGCTACATTTCTTAAAGGAGTATATGTATGTCTCAGGTTTTAATTTATAAAATGAGAATAGAGACAGGTTACTTTACAAGGATGTTTGAGTTTCAATCATAAATATTGAGGAGACTTTAACTGAGAGAGTTGTTTGCTAGCGTGGGCTCTATTAGCTGCAAGAGGAGTGCATCACAAACTGGATTTACTGACACTCAGCTCATCTTTGCTTAGGAAATCGTCTCAGGACAGATGAGTGTGAGACATGTTTATTTGAAGTCTGCACTAAACTAGACCTTGACAATCTTTTTGAGAATTTTTGGGTACTTGTCTGCATGACTTATTTTTTTAACTAATTTTGTGTTTCAAACATATTTATAACAAGTACACTTACATACTATCTAATATAAATAACTGATTACTTAGAATAAATATTCATTATTTTAGGCATACAACTCACTCAGGATTAAGTCAGTTGTGACCGTGTTCCCAGTCTTAACATCCGTATCATTGACCTTCCAACAATACCCTGCAGATTTTCCATCCTTGCATGTTAAGCTATAAATTTTCATCCAAATAAGCAGCTGTCTCCTTCCCTGACATACCCACAGCTCTTCCTCTCTGGTGTTGTCTGCAGCCAGTTGGCATCCACAGGATGTCAGAGCACATTACGGCTGAGGAGGGTTAACCTTTCAAAACTGTTTACCTCCGTATGTGACCAGGTTTTGCAGCACTGCAGTATTGTGGCACAACCTCTAAGTATAGCCTTTAGATGTGTTTCTAGGAACACTGACTTATAAATAAATACAGTTGACAATCTGCTGATCAAAAGCCTATATTTACCACAGAGGACCTGGCATGGTGTCCTGTAGGATTTGACAATTAACCTTGAAAATTCCTGAAGTATGTTTGACATCTTTTGAAACTTTTGTAAGTAATAATAATTGTTTTGTTTTAAAGAAACTTATAGCATGGTGTTCCTTTGGATTGCAGAAGATAATCACAAACAAGAAGAGAGCAATAATAATTTCAGCTCTGTCAGAATCATGGGTAGGATTTTTCAATGTTTTCTGTGTTTGCTATTTGATGTTTCAGCTGGCAGTTTGCTGTGTCGCTGATTCTTCTGTTCCTCTGTATTCAGTTAATCCAGAAGAAAAGTTGGCCCTGTCTACTTGTTTTTTTCTATACCCTATGTCTTTGCTAGTAATATATCTGGTCAGAGGGGGACTGTGCTCTGTTTCAGCAAAATGACCCTGGGAGGATATGCCAGAGTGATACCTACTTTGAATACACAGTGAATACACAGAGTTCTTCTTTGCATTGGCCTGGATTTCATGGTGGGTAGTTCTGTCTTCACCTATGGCTAGTTAGTGTGCAACACTTGTGCGCTTGATGGAAACAAAAGTCAATTCTTGTGTGACTGTGCTTAGGTCTTCAGTAATTGGAAACGGTCCTTACATCCTTTCACTTTGCAGGGTGTAGTGAAGACCATGGGCTGCTGCAAGGAATTAGCAATTTATCAAAGGACTCTTGCTCTAGAGATATATTGGCTTCTGAATGATGTTGTTCCCTCCTGAAAGGTCATTCTAATGGTGCTTTTACCTTATCTTGGATTTTTTATTAATGTCTGTTGTTGTTTAAGTAGGATTTTCAGCACAGAGGGGAAGCAAGTTCATGGGTGCATGACTGGTCAAAGACCAAACAGAATTTACAACTATCTTAGCTAGATAGAGCCTTTTTGCCCCTGAAAACACCAGAGCAAGGCTGAACACATGAAAGCCAGCAGAAGAAAACTACCATTGAAAATATAGTCCAAGTCTTGGGGAAAGTAATTTTCCCAGACAGGCAGTGAATTTCTCTCAGCAAGAGATCGGGTCAATGTGCCCTCAGGTTACACTGCAGAAACTGTAGCTGAATTGGAACTGGCACTGAGGATTCAATGTAAGGGTTTATTCTGAGCTGTAGGAGAGGTCTTATAGTAAATTTAATCTCACTGTTATTGTTAAATGTGGAGATCGTGGCTCATAGAATTTCATCTGAAGCTTTAATGTCTGATTCTCACTAACATCAGGGGGGTAAGTACCTAAATACTGCCAAGGATCCAAGTTTAAGTTACTTTGGAAACTGGAAACAAGACTTTCTGCAAATTTCAACTAGAATCTTTATTATGCTGAATTTAAGATGACTGAAATCCTACTGTGTTGTGTGTTGCCTTTGCACCTTGTTCTACCATGGGTCACCGTTCAGCAAACAAAAAGTTTTACCCCTAAGGTGAAATACTGGCAAGTACAGTCAACACAAGAAAGAGAATTGTATGAAGAAACAGCTCTTTTTGTTCCTTTGCAGTACCCTTTTCCTCCCAACTATGTGCTTGTAGTGAAAGCAATTCTGGAGAGCTTTATTTTTCCTCATAAGAAAGAATCACAGGTGTTTTCTGGTTGATTACAAAGTTAAACCTTTTCTCCTCTTTCTTTTCTCCCTCCCATACCCTCTTCTCTCTCAAACATTTAGCTTAGGTGGTTTTCTGGGACTTTGATGCTTTGTAACTGAGGGAAAAGCCTTGCATTGCTTGGCTGGCCGACCTAGTTCACAAACACAGGCAATTACTCCCACTACACAGCAGCCCTTAATTCACAACCAGGGACTTCAGGAGAGCTTTCCAGTGTGCAACGATCCCTTGATGCTCTGGAAGGTGAGTAGCTGTTCCCCCCTGTGCAGAGCATGACCATGGGAAAGGCAACATGTCTACACTTCTCCAAAGCTCATCAGCTGAATCAATAATCCTTTAAAACTGTTGTCAGCAAAGGCAAATGACAGCCACCTTCAAGCTGCTTCAGTTTATACCAGGTGGACATATTGGCAAGCTCCTTCATTCCACCCTCCAGCTGCTTTGAGGGCTGAGGACCTGCATTTCCTATGGCAAATATGTGTGATCACTTAAGTGTTTGTCTTCAAAGGTGCAAAGGGGTTCTTCGGTTACTTTCATCCCAGGAAACCAAAGATAAGCAAACTAATTATATTAGCAATTTATTTAATGAATTGGCATTTTAGCCAAGTTATGCAGTGTTTGCTTTTTGAGATGTAAAGGCATCCTGTGCTGTGCTGTGGATGCCTGGCCCACTTGGGTGGGCATCCCATTTTAACTCAGTTCTTTATCATGAGTGCCTTATGAAGTCATTTATTACACAAACTGGCTACTTCAATTCCTTGTTTTGAGTGGAGTTTGCATTTTTAAAACGCGCTGTGGGGTGCTCGCTTATTAGTCAGTTTTCTTCAGCTGTCACTCAAAGTGACTGCACGACATGATTCTCTGCTAGTTAAAACAAAATTAGCAGAGAAGCTGCCAGTCAAGTTTGCCAAACAGTCCAACAATAGAGAAACTGCAAGCCCAGAATATTCTTCAGTTGCTGTAATTATACACTGTGCAGAGTAATAATTGTATGATAGCCTGGCATACATTATGTGAGTATAAGTGCTCATACTATCGACTTCTATTTTGAGGACATTATTACCATGCACTAATAATTCTGTTCAGGTTGGTGGTACCTAGTATGCAGTAGCTTTTATAAAGTTAGGGAAATTTGTTAATATTATACTTACAAATGCACCAATAAAATCGCTGCTTGATTTCAGTTCTTCATTTTTATGCAAAAGATTTTTTTAAAGACAAGTAACAAATCTTTGTCTCCATTCATCTTGAATATTTCAGAAAATATGGATTTAAGCCAATATCCTTATTTAGCCAGTGCTGCTATTAAATTGCTATTTAAACAGCAGAGTATATACCCTATGGCAACAAGTACAGAAGTACCAGATGTGACTGTGCTGAAATGTGCCATTGGCCAGAAATAATAAATTCAAGTCACAGTGTTTGATTGAATAATTGTACTAAGTATATCAGAGAAGACATTTCCAAAAGGCCCATAAGGATTTGATGAGCCAAATTCTACTAATGATCCATAGAATTTATGTTCAGAAATACCTGGTCCTCAAGACTCTTTCAGATGAGAAAAACTATTGAAACTTTATGCTTCTGTAAAACTAATCTAAGAAGAATTAGATCATCCAACAGTTATTGCCAGTGAATTGGCATGAAACCCATTAGAAGTTTGCACAAATGTGGAGCCTTGAGCAAATCTATCACCTCTGTGATAATCTTGTGAATGGCATCTAAAGTTGGAAAAGCTCCAAGAAAATTCATCTAAAGTTGGAAAAGCTCCAAGAAAATTTCTCACATACCCACAGGTATGCCAGTGTTTGTGGCAGGCATTCTCACTGTGCTCAAAAGAGTGGTTAAACACTGAGCACAGGCACAGGAGTTTACCTGCAGGTGTAAGAAGATAAACTAAGCACTTCTTGATGTAGGATGTAGAAAGCTGATAAGCTGATAAGATAGTTTTATTCATATAGCTTTGGAGAAAAGCTAATTCTGATCAGTCCAAATTGTAATTGTTCTAGCCATGTGCTTGTAAGAATGAAATCCCTGTCACTGCCCAGTACTGCTGGAGGCTAATTTGAAAACATTTTCTCCTTGTTGCTTTGATCTATTTTCAAAGCCCAGCTACTGTTGGTAGATTGAATGGGACTTGACTGGCTTACCAAATATGCAAGTTGTTTATCTTTTTGGTAATCTGATTGCTCAGGAAATAAGTTTCCAAAGATCCATCTCTATGCTGATAAACTAGCTTTTGCAGCTCAGACACAGATTATAATACTGGCTCATGACAATAATGTTCAAGTCCACTGATAAGCACAGTATCAATGCAGACAGCTAATCTGTTGTTTGAGAGTTTGGCCAAGGAGTCTGCTGCAAAGTGATACTGAGGTGCCACTGAAGGCATGCTCTTTGTGGCTAGGGTAATAGATTCTGCGTTCAAACTTCTGGGTTCTTCCTCTTGAAAAGGCTGCGCACATTGATATTTCAGGCAAATCATTCAGTTCCTTTTCCCCTGGTTCATCCGTCACGAACATGGATGTCAACTGACATTCTTCATGTGCTATTTTAAGAATAACATAATGACTATAGAGAATACTAAAATATTTTGTGGAAAGGTGGTATACTTGCAAAGCATTGTTAAAATGTCCCATTCACAGGAATATGCGTATTCTGGGAGCTAATATGTTGCTCAGCTTGAAGAGCTTAGAGGAATACAATAGAGCTATAAGTGGTAATTCTGTCACCTTTTTAGCATGGATAAAGGAGAGGGAATCTTATACTGGGGACAGAAATAATTTGCTTTACTAACTGAATATTGGCAGGCATGTCTTTTGCACAAACATCACTTGCATTTCCCATACGCAGTTTATGAACTCTTGCAGTTGCACAGAGAAAAGATGTATTGAGATCATGCCTATAACTTTATCTATTTTAATGTTAAATTATTAATTTATCGAGCTAGATATGCTGTGAATAGCATAAATTATCTTAATGCAGACAGAAATACAATGTGACAGCAAATAATTACAAATACATTCTATGGAAATTTAGCTTGATTACTTGACTATTGCATTCAGTTTTTTCTCACCTCATTATGAGAAAGAGAGGTAATAGGAATGAATAGAGGCACAGGGCAGGGGTTATTTTGATGACATAATTCAACAAGTAGGAGCACTAGTCAGAACAGAATAAAATGAACTGAAATGTCCTAGGTAATAAGGTCTGCTTTGGAAAGAGTAAGTATCAATGAATACCCTTACTCAGTTGGTATTAGTCCCACAAGCAGACCTTTGTCCTAAGGATGTCGTGTCATATGAGAACATGAAGCAGTTAATAAAACTAACACTTCCTTTAAAGCTAAAAAGAAAATTAGCTTCCTATGGAATTCATAGCTGAAAAACTGGCTGTTTAAGGAAAGCAGAAGAGGTGACCTGTGGGGGAAGGCTTGAAGAACAACAAATATTTACAATCTGTCTGTGACTACATAGAGGCTGGAAAACAGAGCAGTGAAATTGCTGGGACAGCCTGCTGCTGAGAGAAGTGAGCACGAGATGGTAGCTGTCTAGGTTTTATGATGTACCACAACACATTCCTGAGCCAGACAACTATGGTTTCAGTGCGCCTGTCATCCAGGCCTTGTATTTGAACTCAGAGGCCTAGGCACCTTGTCCCAGTGCTGGGACAGCCATGGGGACTGTGGAGATGTTGGGTGAGATGGGCATGGGAGGGAAGGAGACAGGGCAGGAGCACCGCTACAGAAAATAGATACAGGAACTGGGAAACCTGTGGAAAAGCAATAAACATGAGGAGTGTTGGGAACAGAGTAGTTTGAAAACCTTGCAGATGAGGTGGCCAGGAAGAAAAGGAGGTGTCACAGGGAACATTTGGGATGATGATCTTTAGGGGCAGAAACACTGGAGGAAAAGATGCAGAACCAAAGTGATGCTATCACTTATGGCAGTTATTTTGTGAGAGGAGAAGTGCCAAGTATCTGAGAAGGCATAAATTGACTCAAACTCTTGCATGTTAATAGACCTTTCTTTTCAACAACTGAGTAATGAAAATCACCAAAGAAGTTTGTACTCATATATTGTTCTAATCCTAAACAAAACAAAGTCTCTCTGTCTCCTGCTTCCCAAATCAGGTGATGATTAAAAGAAAATCATAATATTAATAACTTAAGTATAACATGTTACTGCAAGAGTTTTGCATTATTCCTAAGCTAGTATCAATGTCCATGTCTTGTTCCAAAACACTCAGTAATAGTAGCAGAAAAATCTTAAATTCATCAGAGTATAACTGGGCCATAAAGTACTTAGAGTTCAAATTTAATACTAATATCTCAAACTATGGCTTTTTTTGCTATCCTAACATTAAAATTTGTAGAGACAATCTAGATGCGTAGTGAATGGATTTCTGATTAATGTGAAATATTTTTTTCCCACCAATGCCTGAGTGTTTGGGGAAAGTTATTTTGCATTTGCTCTAAAAAAATTGCAATTTGAAAAAAAAAGCTTTTGCCTGTTTACTTCATCTCTCTGTGGAAGATTGTTTACTAAAATAGAATCCTAGAATAGTTAGGGTTGGAAAGGACCTTAAGGTCATCTAGTTCCAACCCCCCTGCCATGGGCAGGGACACCTCACACTAAACCATGTCACCCAAGGCCTCATCCAATCTGGCCTTGAACACCACCAAAGATGGAGCATTCACAACCTCCCTGGGCAACCCATTCCAGTGCCTCTCCAAGTGAGGTCTCACAAAAGCACAGTAGAGGGGCAGGATCAGCTCCTTTGACCTGCTGGTCATGCTTTTGATCATGGCTTTTTTTTTTCTGCTACAACTGTGAATGTGAACTCTGAAGCATATTTCCCTATTACCTTTCAAATCTTGAAATGTGTTTGTTTGTCATGGCATTGGTTTTGACTCTTTGCTTGGCAGTGTATTTGTGACATGGCTCAGAGAGCTTTCTGTAAACCCTGTTTTCTAGGGAATAACTGTTTTTAATTCGCTGAGAGGGGCAGGTTATCTAAATGTAGTAGTCATTCACTGTTGCACAGCCAAAAAACTATCAAATTTGAAAGGAAAGAGCATATCCTCAACCCACCCCAGTCATTGGCACATGCTCTATTCTATTTCCTCTTCAGTCAGGGTGGTTAAGGTGGACCACAGTGGAGGCATTTTATTAGTGTAGTGTATTGACCAATAGGTTTAGAGCTACTCTTCTGGGCTTTTAGCAGTTGTTGCTACTGGTGCTGTTGTTGAGAAAAGATTGGATTTTTGCATCAAATTATTTAGTTAGGTTACTAGTGTATATTGAATGCTTAATTACTGTTACTCTGTTTGTAAAAATGTGCCAGCCATAGGAATTGATAACTTCTTGATCATCTTCTGTGTCAGAGGAAATGTCTTGCTAATGTGCTGTTACACCATATCAACAAACCGATAAATCAAATAAATATTAGGTATGCAGCTGACTGCCACTTCTCCCTTTGTGTCTGCAGAGAATCCGATTTAAAGTCACTCTGGTATAAAACTGATACCCATTTATCTGATCTTTGAGGTAGATGCTCAGTAATCTGTAAAACATAATCTGAGTCTTGAGTTTGAGTTAAGGGACCCTCTTTGTGTTCTGTTTCCAGTCCGAACTCTATACCATCTCCATCTCGGAGGACCTTGTTGCACATGTCTATAGACACTGGAACATTCATTTTTAACAAATTATTGGAGATGGAGGTGAATTCCAGAAAAGCAGAGTGCCTATTAATATAATTTCATAGGTTCTTTAAGCAGCAAAAATAATGAAGCCTCATTTTCAACTGGCTTCTTTCTATGCATATGCATATACATATGCACATGCATATGCGTACTGCAGAAATAAACAATAATGTCATCAAAGCCTTCTCACACAGTATCTCTTACTCTTACCCTGCCCTTAACCATTACCTTCAAAATATCTCCAGTTCTTCCTCACATCCTCTGGATTGACACACTGTACTGTTCACCGTAAAATTCAGGCATAAATATGCCTGAAGTCTGCTTTTCTTTCAGTGGGAACATTTCTTTGGGCTCTTCTCTAATGCCATTTCCCCTAAATTTCACAGAACTTAATATCTTTGAGACATCTATTTCTGTTTCAAATTCTGCTAAGATAAGCTAGTCATTCTTAAAAATTACCATGGAGCAGACTTATGTGCAGATGCATAAAGAAATAATCAAAAAATGATAAAAGAAACAAATGCACAGAGCTAAAAATAAGCGTAGATTATCCTGACATTAATTCAGTATAATAGAAAGGTCAGCTGTGTACTTGGGTAATAAAGACTTAGAATCTAGGTATAGAATTCTGCAATCCTTTCTATACTGAACATCAGGACTTGTTACCCAGAGCCGTTATCTTTCGTTGACAAGCTTACAAGTTAGAATGACCTATAATGAATAATGTGTTACTTTATTTTTATTCCTTTTTAAGTTCATGGGACTTGAAATCAGATGAGATCTTGAAGTAGGAGTGAGTGGAGCTCACATTAAGTGAAAAATCTGTCTTCTAGACGAATATGAAAATTGGGAAAGAATGAGTGAGGAAATGCTTAGCAGCACCTACCAAATACCTGTCCTTGCCCTCATCTTGTTTGATAGCCTTATGAATGATGATACATAATAACTGCTGGCTGGGTTTCCAGTGACTGGTTAAGTTTTCCCAGGCTTTGCACAGAGATGTGAGAGCAGTTAACAGTGAGTAGGACATAGAGTCACAGAATGGTTTGGTTTGGAAGGACTTTAAAGAAGGGGTCTTTCCAACTCCCCTGCCATGGACAGGGACACCTTCCACCAGACCAGGTTACTCAAAGCCCCATCCAACCTGGCCTTGAGCACTGCCAGGGATGGGGCAGCCACAGCTTCTCCTGGCAACCTATTCCAATGTCTCACCACCCTCACAGTGAAGAAAAAGTTATCTCAGAGGCCATTGATCAACAATTGGGATATAAGTCTTTAAGGAACTGATCAGTCCAGAATATTGGAAAAAGGCTGAAGAAATTATTCAATTACTCTTGTTACTTGCACATAAAAAATACTCTTTAAAGGTGGGAGCCAGGAAAGCTTTTTCAATCTTCTAGAAAAATACCAGAAATTGAAATTAGACTAATCTAATCTTGCAACAAGGAGCCATTTTTTGGCACAAACCAGAGATAAATGCGGAAAAAGCTTCACAGAGGAAATGTTGAGTCATTGTTTTTGCTTGGAATCTTCAAATTGTGCCACTTTATCTCTCTGTGTATAGTATATAAATCTAAATATACCGTGCATACAAAACATACACAGATACATAGCATTTACTTGTGTATACCATGTGGACATGTTCTAGCTATTTCAGAGATAGGTAGAGATACAGCTGTAGAATTTCTGTACTGATAACTGATTGACGGCTTGTCTTCACGAACGAAGATTTGGGAAGGGCATTACCCACACTCACTACAAGCACGATGACTAAGGGCAAGTGGAATAGGCAAAACTGGTTGGAGAAAAGCTGCATAGGCAATCAGGAAGATTCCGCACGAGACTGTCATCTCCTGGATCAAGCTCGAGCAACCAAAGGCCTGAACTGCCCGCAGGCATGGTTGGACCTGCAGCTTCCAGCGCACCTTGTCACCTGCCGTTTCGACCCTCGCCTGTCGCTACAGGGCTTTGCAAGTGTGAGTAAACCCTTCCAGCCTGCACAATGGACTTTTTAGGTGAGGCGCAGCGTGTGCAGAACTGGCCCCACGCTTTACACCTGAGGTTTGTCTGCCACAGCCTAGATAGCTAGGACGATGACAGCAAAGTCCTCAGGTCATAGGTTTTGTAAGAGTGCCCTACTATGAATGCTTGGCCGCCACAAGCCAGTTATCCCTGTGGTAACTTTTCTGACACCTCCTGCTTAAAACCCAAAAAGCCAGAAGGATCGTGAGGCCCTGCTTTCACAGTCTGTATCCATACTGAAAATCAAGATCAAGCGAACTTTTGCCCTTCTGCTCCGCAGGGGGTTTCTGTCCTCCCTGAGCTCCCCTTAGGACACCTGCGTTAGGCTTTGACAGGTGTACCGCCCCAGTCAAACTGCCCGCCTGCCGCTGTCCCCGCAGCGGGTCGTGCCCGGCACACACCGGGCGCTTAGCGCCAGAAGCAAGAGCCCCCCTCGGGGCTCGCCCCCCCTGCCTCACTGGGTAAGTGAAAAAAGTCTATTTAATGAGTTGTTGTGAAAAATTATTTGAAGTTTTTAAAAATGAAAGAAACATAACAAAGAATGAGAACTACACTATTTCAGTTTGATACAAAGGAAACTTAAATCGCATCATGTGCTAGACAAAACTGACAGCTTCAGTTTTCCCTCTGTGAAAAGGGATTGCACAAATGCTAAATCGATTTCCTTTTCAGAGTGATACTAATTGCCTTTTGTCCCAGAGCACCATATCAGGCATTATCCTCAGCACCTTTTCAGAGCCAAAAAGCTTAGAGAAGCTTGAAATGCTTAAAACAGAAAAATGCTATATATATAAGATATTTCTTAGACAAATTGTGTCAAACATGGTACTAACTTCAGATTGACTTTAATGGGCAAGTGGGAGAAATATCAGTTGTTTAATGAGGCTGAAATTTATCCCCTTTCATAAAGCCAATACAAGCCTATGAACCACCGAAAGCCAATTCTGAGCTTATGGCTTAAGGAGATTTAAGGGGAGTAGTGGCTCCATGCTATCTTTCTGTATGGAGTCAGTGTTTTGTTGCCAGTGACCTGGTCCCATGGTATTCATTTGTAATAGGACATAATATAAGGTATTTAGGATATTTCTCATGCTAAAACACATCTTGGCTTCTAGTCTATGTTGGATGCTGGCCAGGACTAGTGCAATTATCTAAGACAAAATAAATCTCTGGTGTATTTGAAATAATGGTGTAGTCCTTCCTCTTTCAAATCATCAACAGACATTTCTAGAGCTAGTCTGATACTACTGTTATGTGTATTTTATAATCTTTGGTATGCCTTGAAAAAAAATACTTAGAAGAGATAGTTTGGATCTGCCAGATACTATGTCTGAGATGTTCCACCATATTGCAGCCAGTATGGTCATTTCAAGCTGCTTTGCTTGTGGGATGCTGGTGGAAAACACATCAGAAACCTTGGTTAATAGTAAAAACATGCATCTTTGACCAGCTCACTTCTCCAGTCAGTTCATGACAGTTTCTCCTGTTCCTTCCTCATCTCACTTTTCCTCTGCTCTAGCATGGGGTCACTCCTATGGGGGGTCACTCCTACAGGCGGTCAATCCTACAGGATGTTGTTTCAAGATAAACTTGTTCCAATGTGGGCAGTCCACAGGCTGCAGTTTCCTTCAAGAAATATCCATGGGCTGCAGGGTGGATATCTTTTGCATCATGGTCCTTCACAGGCTGCAGGGAAATACCTGCTCCACCCTTGTCCTCTCCCAGAGGCGTCTGGAGCACCTCCTCCCCCTTCTTCTGCTCTCACCCTGGTGCTTACGCTGCTGTCCTCCTTTTCTTCTTTCCCTCCTCCTCTGACTATTAGGCATTTTTGCCCTTTCTTAAATATGTTCTACCAGAGACAGCACCATATCAGCTGATGGGCTCAGCTGTGTTCTGCAGTGGTTCAGTCTGGAGCTGGCTGGAATCAGCTGTGTCCAGCAAAAAGCAGTCCCTGGCCTCTCCTTGTGGATGCCAGCCAGCACCTGGGCACCAACACCCGGTGCATCAGAAACCAGTTTCACGCAGAATTGATAAGGAAACTAATACAAGTTCCAGCACCACGATGTTTTCACTTCAACGGATTAACTTCCAAATCCTGTACTGTTTTAGTTCTGGTGATTGTCTCATTGCTTTGAGAGTTGTGCTGAAATTCTGCTTCTTGCCATCTGTTGATGTATGGGTTCAGCCCACACCTGCAGCAGCTAGCCACTGGGATCTGGCAGTCACTGCCCTGTGAGCTGGAAATGACAGCATACACACCTTGGGATAGGTCACCATAGTGGCTGCCAAAAACCCAGATCTAATATTCATCTTCTCCCTGTTCATGCTCATACGCTGTTGTAGACTAAGGACAATGTCTTAAAAAAAAGTATTGATGTATTCCAAAATAAGCATATATTTTGTTCCATAAAAGACTAAAATCATGTAAATGGCATTTACTGTTTACATCTTTAGTTTTGTTTTGATTTTTTTCACTTGATGAACATTTTTCCAAAGTGTTTCCAATAAAAGAATTCTAGTTGATTTTGTTAGTAGCCATGGAATGAAAAATCTGTGTGGCTGGCTCCTCTGAATCAGTGGAATATACCAAGAGAAAGTTTGTCCAGAAGTTGCATAAGTGAAAGCATATAAAAGCTTAACAGAAAAATAAAGGTAAAATCACAGAAATGTGGATCAATAGAAATGCATTTCCTCAAAATTTAGGTTTTAACAGGATTTTTTATATGTCTAGTAAACTACATCTTTTTCTTCAGTTAGGTATCAGGGAGAAGTGCTACTGCTTCTGCTGTTGACTTTATGGAAGGTGTCTGTATGTCTGGTGCATTGATCCAAGCAGTGAAGGTGGAGCCTTCTCCCATAAATGGTGCCCTATAGTTAGCTTAGCCTTATGTTATCACAATGTTGTTCTCCTCAAGAGCTAATGCCAGGGTTTTTGTTCTGCTTGGGCTTGCTGCAGTCTCTACATAATCCCTTGATTCTACTTGCAGCAACCTCAAGATGTCAAAAGCACTTTTTGCCTAAGAAGAAATGTAGAAATCATGGAAATGAGCGGGGAGTCAGTGGGTATGTTTATGCTGCACATACTTCACTGGAATATAAAGATACCAAATTACCTAACAGACAAGAAGTCTAGCTGTGAAAGTACAGAAGTCTATGTTTAGCTTCCCAATAGGCAAAATCTCATGCTGTCTTGCCAAGCCTGGCAGTGTACGGACTGCATGATATACACGAGTACCTGGCGGTTGTCACTACCTATGAAGGACTGGACTTGACTAGTAGCTAATAAGGACTCCTGAATGGGAAGTTATAACACATATTTGTTAGCACAAGAAACTGACAAATATTAGGAAAATATACTTGTGAGGGAGAAGAGCTCACCCAGGATGCTCAGTCCACTAGTAAATGGCCATAGGCAATATATTTTGGCAGTGGGACTTCAGTTCAAGTATCTTAGTCAATTACTTTTACAGATTGATGAGAAGGTAGCAGAGCTTTTGATCATTGTGCCCCAAAACCCTTTCATCATGAGCTGTCTGTGAAGAAAGAGAGGCCTGAATTACTGTCTGTGGTCTCTTGAAAGACAGCAGAGATACAACTTTCATGGTTCTTGTGGTTCCTGCATGCTAAGTTGACTTTAACAGATTTTAGTCATATTTTCCAAAAGAACTCCTGAGATACTAACAACAAAATTAGTTTGGATTTAGGGGAGATGCAAAGGGAAACTGTTCTTGAAGTAAAATCATGACTATCATTCAGCTGTAGATCTGTTTAAAGCTATGAACAGGATTGCTGCTCAGCAGAAGCATCTCAACAGTGCATATAACAGAGATTTGCTGAGGTGAATATGACCTTGAATGCAGCACAAGGTAAACCATTAGGCAGGTGCCTGGTACATACCCTAAGAATCTGCTAAAGATGTGTAATAAGCCATCCTTTTGTCAGTTGATTTTGGTCTTCTGCACAGAATCCAAGCCTCTGCTGGAAAAAAATTAGGAGTAGGTAAAATAAGTAAAGTTGACAGTAATACTTAATACATATAATGTTTCTAGACTTCCAGGGAAATGTTAAGCTGTTATGAAGAGCCAAATGAAAGAAACAGCTGGAAGTCGTCTCACCAGAATTGTCTATGGAAAGCAGCTGAAAGGAATCATGGGAGAAATTATTCCTATATATGCTAACATGTTCTCTAAGCATTATGTAACACCTAGGGGAAGTAATATTAGGCATAAATCTGACTTACTTTTCAACAAGGAAGAGTTCCTGTCATCTGTTATGCTGTATTACCCCAGCCCAGTACACAGTGAGAAAAAGTTAAGCCAAATGTTGGCAGATGAGCTGATGAAACCATCTATATTGCCTGGAATATCCCTAGTTGTGAATGCAGCCTGTGGCAAACACTGCAAAATGAACTACCAGAAACTCATCCTTGGGCACTGGCACTCTCGTGTTTGTGGGCAGTGAAGTCTAAACCTAAACCAGTCCAAGTCTAAAACTACACAAGTGGCATATTTCAGTAAGGTGCCACTTCTGTCTAGGCATGATCAGGTCTAGTGGCACCTAAGAAAAATCCCTTTCTGACCTTAAGCAGCTTGTTTCAATTGCAAAGTATTTGCAATTGACTGTGATTTAGGACTGCTAATAAAAGACAAACTTGCTGATGTGGGAAAGTAGTAGAATTCTCTTTGCACCATGTTTATGGGGAAATAACCCAGGTGAGGGCAAGAGTTTATATTGTTATCCCTTCAGATAATAGGAAAACATAAAAAAGCAAGCTTCATCTTTAGCTTTCATCTCACAGTATTGGTCAGGGAATGACACCCATGCACACAAAATACATTCTGAGAACCTGGAAACATAGTCCCTGGTATGATCAAAGCTGCCTCTGAAGCATGCAAAGCATCCTAAACCATGTGTTGAAACGCAGTATGTATGCCATGTCATACACGGCCATACTAGCATATGAGAACAAAAAAATAGTGAAGAAACTCACAGCCTGTTGTCAAGTTGCATGCAAGGCCCCCACGTGAATGTCAGGTTTGTGGCTATACTTGCAGAGCAGCATGGCAAAAGCTGTGTAAATAGAGCAAGCCATTTTCTGAAGCTGGAGGGATGCAGTCATCATATACTGTTTCCTACAGGATTAAGACCTTGAAGGTGACTATAAATGTTAGAGATCCTTGGTTCAGAAAAGCATCTGGAAGCTTGGGTGCCTATAATGTCACTTCTCCAGCTGGGTAGGAAACTCATAAAAACAGGCTTCCTTAAAAAATGTTTCATAGTCCCAGATCCCAGGCAATGTTGTCATGCCCAGAAGTCCTGCTGCGTTTGGTATTCCTGCTTTTACATAAATTTATTCCTGGAAATGGTGAAATGAGTGCAAGTTTAAAAAGGAGGATGAAGCAGTGCAGAAACCTTGGCAGGAGTTTGATTTTTGAAATCAGGTTAAATGTTAAGAAGCGCTTTCTCTGATCAGTTCATTTGGTTTTAGGATTCCCAGCTGACCTGAGATGTATTGTGCTTACTCTATGTGATTAGAAAAGAAGTAGTTTATGGACCTGAATATGCCTTTAGTCTCTCAAGTACAAATCTGTACTATAAGATAAAATTAGTGTGACAATGAGACCCATATTTTTTCCAGTTACATCTCAGTCTAAAGATTATATTGTAAGAGTGGGAGAAAAATACAAACTAGTAAGTCACATGTGCTGCTTGCACATTGAATTGCTTTCCTCAAAGTTAAATAAATTGGGAGAACCTCTATAAAATGAAAGAACATCTTTTATATATGGATAAATGAATCATTTCCAATGAAAGAAGTTAAAATTGTAATTTAATCAAGGCTATTCTGTTCTTTGTTTTCAAACAGGATGTGCACTTCCTGAAGGACATCTGAAACTCATCTGTAGATACAGAGTTGTCATTCTTTTATTCAAACAATATAATTAAGTAATGAAACCATGAAGAGAATAAAAGAGCAATTGGTCAAGAGCAGAAAGATCATACCATTGTCTTTTTCGTTCAAAATAGATTCTAATTCATTCCTGACAAGAAGTTGTCCCGATACAGTGCATTATTAGCTAGTCTTATTATTGAGACTGTTGTCGGTGGGCTAAGCTACAAAGGCTAGAAGTGAGTAGGTATAGTCCCCACTAATTCCTATTAAAGAGCTTTTCAGATGTCCATTTTAGAAACAAACAAAAGCATTACTTGTCTGTTGCAATATGTGAAGTGATCTTTTCCTGTGCAAAGCCTGTATTTCTTTCCTGTTCAGGACAGAGCTGTGGAGACTAAATCATATACTGTGGGGAAAAAGTAAAATTGAAGGTTCAGCTTTAAGAAAGAAAGAAACAGGAACATGCTTTCGTGTTTCCTAAGGCCATTTTGCAGAATTTCTTCTTTCCTGGACTTTTAACAGTCTGTAACAGACGAACATACGGTTTCTTGAGTATATATTAACTGAGAATGCTAGTTAATCCTAATTTCCTAGATCAAGACCCTAAATACAAGCCTCTGATATGCAAGACTTTCAAATACAGACCAGAAAGCTGCTGCAGCACCAGGAGAGAGTGCAGAGGCTGCAGCTGAGCAAGCGAGAAATCTGGTTCTTGTTCTTGAACAGATCACAGTCCAATCTTCTCTGTTCATTTCTGAATGGTAAATAAGCCTTACCAATTTAAGAAATTAAACCATCTGCTTTGTTACAAGTAATTTCGTTTCCATTAGGTCTACCGGACATCCTTTTTTCCTGGTGCTATGTTACCGCCTTTAATGTTTTGGATTGATAATAACAGAAATTTATTTTGGTTCTTCTTCTTAAATAGGGATAAAAAGGTTTATATGAGCACATACTGAGTAAATGCATCAGTGTGTTGTGATTAATGAATTATCCATTCAGTACTACAATAATTCACTTTATCTCTAACCATTCCCAGTAAGTTCTTTATATAGTGACATTTATTAGCAAACTGACAATTGCATCACCTTCACATTATTGTTCTCATTACGAATTATACTTTCAATAATTCTTTAGTGCTGGGTCTAATCAATAAAGAAAAATGGATGGTGCCCATGAAGCATTTAGCCTTATCTTAATTCTATATCCCTAACACCATTGCCAATAGCACAAGTGTAGATACAAAATACTTTAGCTGGCAGTTCTTTCCTTTTATACATTCTCTTGTCTCCTTTTCTCTCTTGTATGCCAATATCCCTGATTTGTTCTGTAAAAGCAAAGGATGTTTCCCTATTAATGACTATTTAAATAACAGAATTACGTTGCTATTGTACTTGCTTTTTTTCTGTCCCAGACAATGACTATGAATTAATTAGCATTAGAAGACTGGAAATTCTTATGAATTTTAACATTTTATTTGGAACATTCTGTGTGCATTATTGAATAATTTTACACCTCCTAATGCAAAACTGATTGTATCTCTGCAAACCTCTGGGGAAGTGTGTGAGGTCATTACTGTTAGATTTGCAAAGAAAATATGTGGATTTCTCTCTCACATTATTCTTTCCTGTGCAGATAATGCTATTTTTGTGCTGTTCCTCAGACTGGCTCATTTTTATTAAAAGATTCTCTTATCCTTTATCCTATTCATGTACCTTTCCAAACTTTTCATTTCATAAAGGAAATGAACTGTGTTTTTTCAATACTTAAAACATTCCTACAGGAATATGAGAACTTACATTTTCAGACATTAGTGTTGTCTCCAGAGATAATGGTCACTGAAAGGCAGCCAAATGTGAAAAGCAAATATACATGTCAGAAATGAAAATAACAATTTATACCTTGTTTCCTTCCTGCCTTTATTGCTGATAGTTTATTCTCTCCATAAAGGAGGACTCCAGAAGTAATGTTGGTGATCTGGGATCCAGGAGTCTGTGTGGGAATAAAAATTATGAAGTTTTATTAAAAGATCTCCCTGGAATTTTAAGCTTGCACTATTTTTCTGCTGATTTTTTATTATTATTTTTATTTTTAAAACAAAGTGGGTTTCAATTCATGGATTTATGGGAGCTCACGACATAATTAGCACACTGGCACTGACTGAGGGAGAAACACGAGCAAACACAGTCCCTCATGAAAGCAATGAATCCCTCTGTCCTACTTATTGAGCAAAATCTTAGAGTGTTAAGGCAGGTGGATTGCCTAAAAAGATTTTATTTCCTTCAGCATCAGGTATTATTTCCATAAACTACTTTTTTCTGGTTTAAATAAACTTTTTTTTAAAAAAAGTGAATAGCAACATGTATTTAGGCTTAAATTTACCACTCTCTATTAACAATTTATAATATTTATTTATAATATTTAAGTAATCTATCCTTGATGATTGAGTTCTAAAGAAAGCTACTGAGCAGGGAGAAAAAATGCAGTCTATGCATCAAGACCAAAGGTTGTTGAAATGAATAAACAGCTTTTTAACAGCAGACAAAAGCAGACAAAAACAAAAAGCTTTCTTCATTTCAGTTTGATTTACTTCAATAAGAAGTTCAAAGTTAAGGAACTGCTTAGAAATAGAGTAAGCTGGAGCATTGTTATCTTTACACAGTTTGTGAATAAATTCTCAGTCTGGGATGCGGAGACTTGTGAATTCATTCATTAACTGTATATAAAATTCGCTTTGGTAATAAACTAGTTTTAAGTATAAAATGTTTGATATATTTTCCTCCTGTATACTACATATTTATTGCAATTGTATTTAAATAATAAATACATTTGAAAGGCTGGGGGTTTGCATTTCAGTTGAATTCCCGTTTCTATCCAAAGCAGCTTCATATGAATTGTAAGAAAAGAAAAATTAATCTTCTAGTAAAGAAAAAATATCATTCATTTCTAACAGAATGCTGTGTAAGTGTTAAACATATGAACAATCATGCTGAACTGTATCACTTCGTAAATGGAAACGGAAGGTATCTTTCTGGTAGTGATAGAAGAGATAGAGGCTAGTTTAAAAATCACATCCAGTTACAAAACAACTTTTTTTTTAAGTTTAACTACCAACAACAATCAAACTCCCTTGAGGAAAAAAGAATAATACACATTCAAAATAAGCATATAAAGGTTTTTATATAAAAAAATGTTTTGTGGTTTTTGTGATTTCAAGTGAATAGGAATTATTTTCACAAAAATAACATTTGAAAATCTCATGAGAAATCATTTTTTATTGAATTCTTTTTGTGAAAAATATTTTTCAGGTTTTCCAGAAATACTATGGCTCAAGGCCTTATAAATAGGCAATTCTGTGATATATGGGAGATAGAAGGGTTATATGAACATAACAGGAGCATCTGTACTCAGAATTTTAACTCAGTAGAAAATTCCAACATTTCTAAAATTAATTTCATTTCCAACTCTAAAAACAAAGTTTTGACATTTTTGACTTATTAAAATTCTGTGTAAATGTGGTGGAAATATCAAAATGGGCAATATTTTTTCCATCAGCAAGAGTAAGATAGTTAGGCTTTTTTAATGACTTATCCAAATGAATCAGAAAATTCATATTCTTTCTTTAAGGCAATAACCACAGTAGATCCTGTTAAATCACACAGCTGGCAGAAGCCTCTTCCAACTTGCTCAAAGTTGTGAATTAATTAATTTGTTTCAAACATGAAACTGCAAGAGAAGCATTTCAGAGTGTAGCTCAATAGCCACAAGCTCTTGTTTGTGATCATCCAGCACTGCAGGGCAATGAAATCTCAGCAGTAAAGGTCCATTTATCCATGCTGGCTGAGCTAAAGGAGGAGGAAGAGATTGTATGATGTCAGTGGTAGAGTACACATTTAAAGCAGCAAGGATCTCACTGATTTCAAACAAGTGCTGATATACTAATTATGTCTTAACTACATCTCCTGTTTCTTCGTAGGTCTTACTGCTGCAGCATCTCTTGTATCCCTGGCTTGGGCTTTGGCTTCTTACCAAAAGGCCCTCCGTGACTCCCGTGATGACAAGAAACCCATCAGTTATATGGCTGTTATAATCCAGTTTTGCTGGCATTTCTTCACAATTGCAGCGAGGGTCATTACTTTTGCTCTGTTTGCCTCGGTTTTCCAGCTGTACTTTGGGATCTTCATCGTGCTGCACTGGTGCATCATGACCTTCTGGATCGTCCACTGCGAGACAGAGTTTTGCATCACTAAATGGGAGGAGATAGTTTTCGACATGGTTGTTGGGATAATCTATATATTCAGCTGGTTCAATGTCAAGGAAGGAAGGACACGCTGCAGGCTTTTCATTTACTATTTTGTGATCCTTTTAGAAAACACCGCCTTGAGTGCTCTCTGGTATCTGTACAAGGCCCCACAAATCTCTGATGCATTTGCCATACCAGCACTGTGTGTAGTGTTCAGCAGCTTTTTAACAGGCATTGTTTTTATGTTAATGTACTATGCCTTCTTTCACCCCAATGGACCAAGGTTTGGGCAGTCGCCAAGCTGTGCTTGTGAGGACCCTGCCACTGCCTTCACCCTACCCTCAGAAGTGGCCACAAACACTCTGCGGTCCATCTCCAACAACCGGAGTGTCACGAGTGAGCGGGATCAGAAATTCGCAGAGAGGGATGGGTGTGTGCCTGTGTTTCAGGTGAGACCCACCGCACCTTCCACACCTTCATCCCGGCCACCAAGGATTGAGGAGTCTGTCATTAAAATCGATCTGTTCAGGAACAGGTACCCAGCGTGGGAGAGACATGTGTTGGACAGGAGCCTGAGGAAGGCGATCTTAGCATTTGAATGTTCCCCTGCTCCTCCACGGCTACAATATAAAGATGATGCCCTTATCCAGGAGCGCTTGGAATATGAAACCACATTGTAAGCAAACAAAAACACAGCTTGAAGAAGCTACGACGTTACAGTCCAAATTAAGGGTTGACTGTAAGGCTGTAGGAATAACTAAACTGCGTACGACAAGTAGAGCAGCAAGCTGTAGTGTTCTTAGTCTGGCTATCATCATGATTATCATTTGATCCACTGTGTGCAGTCTGTCTGCAGGACACTGATACAGCAGCATCACCCGAAAGCCTCAAAAAAACCCAAACCTGACCCACACATTCAGATCAGTTACTTCAGCTGGGGAAACTCACCCACGACTCCATGCTGCTGTAAAACTCTGACTGCACAGTACTTATAATCAGCCCAGTAGGAAGGCTCTGACCAGAGCTTTCAACTTTATCCAGTAGTGCATTTTATTTTAGAAATGAATGATTGACATTTGCATAATCAACAGCAAAAACAAACACAAACTTTTTCAAAAATAACAAAAGTGTAGCACACAGTGTTGCTGTTATGAAAACTGCTTTCTAGGGAAAAAACAGGAACATTGTAGTCTTCAACACTCCCATAAATCAACCATTCAGGTTAGAATACATATGCAAATAGTTCTTAATTAAAAAATACATCGTCATGTTTGTAAGGCTGTCAATGGAAAATAAACTAAATTCTGATTAATTAGGTCATAAACATTGATACTATCAGAACTATTTGTTTTCTGTGGAATTTCAAAGTCTTTTTAAATGCAATTCAAGTTCTTGAAGTTACTTACAACAGAAATCCTATGCAGCTCACTTCTGGTTTTCAGGAGAAATAAGGAGCTCTAGCACGTAGTGATGTAAATTAAATGATAATCATGATTCAGTGTTCAATTTGCAAAAAAACAAAAGTGATATATATATATATGTAAAAGAACAGGGAAGTATAGTTTTCGTATTCTAAAATTTTTGGAGGACCCCATTCAGATATATCAGAAGAAACAACAAGCAGATGAACACGCTGAAACTTCTCTGTTCCAGGACTGAGAATGCATGATTCAGTGTGTGAATGTATGCAGGGGTGACAAGAGACTGTGACATGCCATACCCTTCTAGTGCCAAACATTGTATAACTGCAAAGTTGCTATTGCCTGAGGGACAGGTAACAAGTGGCACAAGCCCTACCAGAACAAGAAGCAGGAAAGACCAGTCAAGTTCTCAACTTGTAGAGACAGCTCTGATTTTCTCACCCAAGGTGAAAGTGATGTCTTTTAAAGGCTTTCAGCCACCTCTTAGTAAGTATATTCACTGAAGTATAATCTAAGCAAGTTATGTGGAAGACCTCTTCTGCCTGTTCAAGACTTGTGTCCAGATACGTCTAAAAATTAGGTTGAATCTCTTGTAGTAGAGTGCTTTTGCTGCAAGCTTTTGGGTTTTAAATACCTCCCTAAATCTAGTCAGTGGTATCCTCCTTTATGTTAAAAGTATCCCCTGATGGTGCTTTCAAATGCATTAAAGGTGCAAGTCAAAATTTGACAGTATTTTTTTTAAAGCTGGTGCAGAGTGAAAAACTCATTAATTATTTCAATATTTTTGTAAAGTAAAAATATGATATCAACAGGTTACTTTTTATAAACCTCAAATCTTTTAATACATTTCATTCTCTTTGTAGCTTAGATTTTAAGAATTGGTCCATGAATTTTATCAACTGGCTTCTGCAGGTTGATATAAAACTGGTTTTCACACATTATGGGTTTGTTTTGCAGTGTAATGCCATATGAAAGCCTACATGGGTACTTTTAGAATACTCTATACACCATGGATCCTGCTTCAACTGTAAGTGGCTTGTAAAGACACCAAGTGATTCCATAAGAAACAATTTGCTATAACTATTTCCATCCGTTTTAGGAGAGCGAAGCAGAACGGAAGAGTTACTGTTGTAAATGGCATTGTCAGGATGGAGAAGACCTGATGATTGGTATTGTAATCTTCACTGTCAGATAGATCCAGTATAGTCACTGCTGTATATGCTGCTGGGTCAATTTCAGTCTTTCTTATAATTAACATTTGTACTATGAAATGGCCGAGGTTACACAGCCTATGTTTCTTTGTATGTGTTCAATTACCCATTTTTAATGTTGACTTTTTTTATTAGTGAAATGTTCAATACCTGTTGTTCTTTGCTGGGGCGAGATCCTCAAAACAAAACATCTGTGAAAGTGCAGGAATCTGCAAGGCAGAGGGAACTTTACACAGATCAGAAAACACCCGTGCTGCAAGAGTTTCTTAGGTATTTTCAAATTAAACAGTGGCCAGCTGCCTCTATAATAATTTTTTAAATAAAGCAATTCTTTGATAGTCCAGACCTGAAGCTTTGTACAAAGTGGTTGCCCTTCCCTCCATGGAGATAGAGCTGATCATTCAGAGAAAACCACTCATATTTTGTCAGAAAATACACCACTGCAAGAAGTGCTAAAAAAGAAAAAGATTTTGGGAGCAAGTCCTTTGTCCCATCAAATTCAGCAGAGCCTTCACTCCAGAATCAAACGCTAGCTCACGCAAGGAAATTGCTGTTTTCGTTTACAAACAAGCCACATGGTAAATTTTGTAATCCAAGAGGCAAGGGTTTCTTTTGGAAGCGGTTTGATATGTTTGCTGCGGCTTCTATTTTTTAATTTTCTTTTTTAATAATGTTTGTAAAAATGTTTCTCTCAAGCAAACTACTGCAGGGTCTGAGTGCACAGTGCCGTATGTGGCACTACATATGCGCACTTTGTCTTCAGAATTCAATCCGGCTGTTTGAGGAAAACGAAGAAGTCTTTTTACACTGAGTCAAAATTTGCTCTCCAAGATCTTGCTCTGTTGCATTCGTAACATCAGTGATACTTGCACTGAGAACATTGGCCATTGAAATCCTAATGCTTAGATGACTGCATGGACACTCTCAATTTGCATTGCTGTGAATAGTCGCATTAAAAGCTGTAATAATCTTTTATAGATATTGTCACGATTCAACATAGTCCACGTTGAAATTCCATGATGGCCTTATGGACAGTTAGTAATCAATATGCACTATTCTTTTTACCGCAGACAGTTTTAAACTCAATACAGTTCAATAAAAACAGCAATAGCAAAAAAAAAAAAAAAAAAAATTGTAATAAAAAATTAACTTCTACTTTGAAATAATGAAAAAATCAGGTCTTTTAAATTTCATTCCACAATACACGAGAATAAAAGAGTTCATAAGTATATTCTGGTAAGGAAAAGCAATCACATCTATTTGTTAGAAGTAAGAATTGTGAAAGCGTTGTTCTAATGAATCAAAAAAAAATTGCCAGCAGATTTAGTGGTAAGTTATCTGGTTAAAGACTTGGTCCTAAAATTTTGAGAGTTCTGGATTTGTATGCTACAGGAAAGACAATTTAGCTAATATTCACTCCTCTAATTAGGTAAAGGAGAGGTAATGCATATCCATGTTCATTCAGAAAACATAGAAGAAAATGTAAGATAAACCTGTTGTCTTATTTTAAAACAAAAGTTATCTGTTCTGTAATAGGATCATTTTAAAAATATATATGAATTCTTCAAAAATATGTGCAATACTTTTTTCCTGCATATTTAATAATGAAAAAAATAATTTCTACTTCTGTTTTTCTCAATTTAAATATGCTTCTTGTGCTAGAACAATGTTTCTGTGCTTGAGTTATATGGGCTTGATGGCATATAAACCATATTTCCATTGGCAAATCAACAAATTTTCTATTGATAAATTTCTGTAACATTGGAGAAAATTTTCCTTCCAAAATTAAATGCTAGGCCTCAGCTGCCTGATTTTGTAAACTTTTAAGCAAAGGAGGTAAATCAAAATTTTATTGGAACTGCAATTATTAATATGTGGTGTATAACTATTAAACCCAAATTGATTTAAAGCGTATGGTAGTCTAGCTAATATATCATCATCTCCCCAGAAGAGCAATTCATTAGTGGTACTGAAAGTATGAGTGCTGCTTTATTTGGAAAGAGACTGCCAATCACACAATATATTCATTTACTTTTTATTGGCCAGCAAATATTCATAACTAGCCTGTTGTATTTTTTCAGAACTCAAATTAAACAATTTTGAGGTGTTTGTGATTTGATCATACAACTCCTTAAGAGCCTTAAAAGTGGTCATGTACTGAGTTTTAATTGGCTCTGCCAACAATTCAGCTTCCAAAGCCACTGCCCTTTCTCTGCTCTACCCCTGAAGTCATGCAGTCGGGAGTGACTGAGGTGCTATGATTTACTCTGCACCCCCTGCACTGCCTGCCCAATGCCAAGGAAAAGACTTCAGCAGGTTGCTGGGGTCCTACTGCTGCCTCTCTTTCTCCTGTGCATGCTGGGAAGCAGAGTAAATTGCATTTGTGCATCCATCTAAACAAGCTTATTTAGGTTGAGTCCCTGCAAGAGGTGCATGATAAAAATAATCACAACACGTGTCCATGAATTTACAAGCCCAACACTGTAATTACTGATTCTGTAGCATAACAATGCAGGATGTGGGAAGAATTGTCTAAATACACAATAAGCCATTTAATTTTGTTAATTGCAGCAATTAGACTAGCTCTCATGAAGCCCATGCTCTGAGCAGAAAGCCAAATAGAGTAAGTGGCAAACAGCCATTTACATACCAGAAACTCTATGTTATGAAATCATCCCTTGATTGTCTATAGAACTATGTCTTTCCATTATGGCATTGAATCCATTCCTCTTTATTCTGATAAAACAGATAAAATGCAAAATGCAAACAGATTCTTCTAAGTCTGTGAATTAAAAAAACTCACAACAGATTTCTGCAGTCCATATAGTGATTTTTTTTTTCTTTTTTTGAAACAAATTCCATCATCATTTTCACTTGGCTGCAAACTGCTGAGTGGTCTGTTTCTGAGATGATTCCTCACATCTGGTACGAGCAGATTTCATTACAGGAGAGATGGACATGACCTTATAAAGCCTTGCACACACAAGATCAGGGAAATAGTGTCACTGATCTACAGGTCATGTACAAAGCTTTTTTTATCACGTAAGGGCTCCCCTGGGACCATTTGTTTTACTATAGGGACCTCACTGCCGGTCTTTGGTGGGATTTCTTCACAGTTACACTGGTATGAATATGAGAAAATCAGGCTCCTGGCCTTGAGTGAATAACCACATGGGTTCAGATCATGGCAGTGAAAGTCTTTACTTCCTAGCTCCTAACTAAAGTCAGGAGATGTGCTTCATACCAAAGAGCCTGGATATCATCGCTTGGCTCAAACATAAACACATCCTCTAAACTTAGTGCTAACACTTCTTCTTACTTACTTTTTAGTTCAAACATTTAAGAAGATACACACCCATTTTGACCAAATTGTCATTTTGTGATCTTTTTAAGGAGATTTTGAAAAATGTCTCTGAAACCAGACATTTCCAGTGATACAAAAATCAGTTGCTGACCAGTCCATTCATTAAAAGGAACTCTTTCTTAACACGTAAGCTTGGTTCCTGTACTTATGTGTTTTTTTCTGAATGCTTAGCATTTAATTATTATGCAGAGGATCTTATATACCCATTGGTAAGCCATGTGCCTACTCTGAATCCTGAAGCAAAGAGGAGAGATATGCAAGATGCAGGGAGAAAAGTCCTCTTCAGCACATTTATGGAGTGATTTGCATGAGCTAGAGAGGTAAGAGAAGCTTACAACAGGGTTATTGATCCTGTATACATCAATAGAGATTTACAAGAAGTTCTGAGATAAGTGGGCAACTAATAGATCAAATCTTAACTTCTACATGCAAGGTACTGTAAAATAAAAACAGACAAAAAACTTTAAGCAAAAATCTAATTTCTAGGAATGGTTGGGATAAACTTCAAAATGTATTGGATTTGTCAATATAACCGGATGCTACATTCATAGAAAGGAAAACATGACTGCTACAGATACATACATTGTCTGTATCTGTGGATTCCAGCCTCTTATTTCAGGTATCTTTGGAAGCAATGGCTGCCGGATCTTCCTTCCGGGCATGCTGTAGCCCTAGGCATTCTAGCAGCTTTTCTACACAAGATGTGTTTTCCATAGAGAAGTCCACATTCTTTTAAAATCATAGGGCTTGGGGTTTTCCTTGCACTGAACTAAACCTCACAAAGTGCACCTCTAGTGCAAAAGAGGTGTGTCCACTCAGCCACCTCGTGTGTTAAAAGGTACTGCAAAACATAATTTCACAGATAAGTGATTTCCTCGAGGTAAATAAGCTGCTGGCTGAATGTCTTGAAGAGATTTCAGAGATATAACAGAGTCATAAAGCAAGACACAGGCTGTGTGTGGGTGCTATGAGTCCACTCAGGGCAAGGCCTGCTCATAGTCCAGCACTCTCTTCCACCACCTCATGCATCAAAAAACCCAGAGATAGGAATACCATGTGTATAGGCTAGACAAAAGCCACCATACACAGGGGCCAGATACCTAGCATGCTGCAGTACACATGCAGAGGTCAGTGCAGGCACATCAGGAGCCTCAGGTTATACTGTGATCCTCCAAACTGCACTAACCAGGAGCTCCTGAACTTTTTGTGCTAGGTGTTCAAGCAGCTAAAATTTGGGTCCTGAACATGGTCTTCACAGCACAGATTCATATCTGTAGCTACTATCTCTCAGGGGAAGGTTATAGGGCTGCACACTACTGAGGAGAAGGGCATACTCCCTCTCTCTTATTCTGAGGCTGTTCTTCCTCTTTATGGAAAATCTAAAGGTTATCCTGTGCAATGTAAATATACTTCTAGTAATTTGATGCATTCGGCCCCCTTAGTATTGAGGACCAAAGTTGTTGCGTATATCCAGTGCCATTGCCTGTGTCCAGCCCAAGTAATGTCTACAGTAAACATCTGGGGCAGATGCAAAATCACTCTGCTCACCTTCCAGCCTGACCAAAAGCTATGTGAACATGGTTAGCACTGTGACAAATTCTGAATCTCTATACACTGCCTTGCATCAGGTCTATTAATACACTGTGTGCTACTCTGGCCGCGTTCACCTGGATTCTCACTGGAGCTCAGGCAGATTTTGTGTGTGCACCAGAGCTACACTATGTAGCTTATCCATTGTTCCTTGAGTCTTTGATGCACCCTCTTTGAAACCCCAGTTCTTATGCCAGACAAAGATCAGTTTGGGCTGAGTAAAGAGCAAAAAGGCTGTATGCTGGCTTATAAAAAGGCTGAAGCATGTGGAGCAGACATGGTTTCTCTGGATGGTACATTTGAACTGCAGTTGTGTACAAATTGACGAGGTTATTGTGAATGCAAGAAGCAAGTTCAATGCCCATAGTTTGGAGCATGCTATAAAAAATACTCTTTGTGAAAGTGTTTGTTTTTCTCATAATAAAAAGGCAGGATCATATCCCATACTTGGGAATAAATTCACAGTATCAAATGCATTTTTATATATATACATATATATATGTGTGTGTGCATATACATATGACAGTGAGTCCTGAGATTCTATTAAGATTTGATCTTACAGTTCATTTACATTCTAAGCCTAGAAAAAAAGCATCAGGAGCATCATCATCAAGGGTAATCAAGAGCTAACTGCAAAAAGAAAAGAACAATATTGCAAAACACATTCCAGTCATTATTGGAGACAGATTTGCTATGTATTATGCCGGCACTTGAATGAAAAGTTGTGGAGGAAATATGTCTAATGTTATATTTCATCATCCTAAGGATTTTGGTAAAAGAATAGAGGGGCGAGAAGATTTGTACAAAATAAATAAGGACTTATCACAGTTGATCAGAGAAAAAAAAAATAAGCAAATGGCAAAAAGATCAATTAAACCTTTGCTTCATGTAGTGTTGGTTGTATTTGTTTCACTGACTATCAGTTATCAATGTCAGTAGTTTATGGAGGAAATAACCTGCAATGATTAGGTTGGTTTACTTGAATTTCAACTGAAAAACACTGAAGAGTGTTTATTATCCAACACATAAGCAGATGCCTGATACATGCTCTCAGAAGGAAAGATTTGCTAGTTCATGGATAATGTACTGAAGATAAATTTCTAATGCATGTATTTGAAAACAATACCCCTGTCAATTTAAATGCACCATGCATACACAGTAGCTATTTCTGAAATTTTAATTACTGTTCTATTTTCAGTATGTGTTCTGCATTATTATCTGTGTGTCCCAGATTGGTTTTCAGACAACATTTGATAAGGATTGATTTTAAATTTTATGAAGCTGAGGAAAAAATTGCTAACCTGTAAAGGCATTTGCGGCACTGAAGCTCAGGTATATGTCCTGAGTTTCTGACCTGAGTCACCATTCAGCAGTAAGGATAGTGTTTGAAAAACTATAGTAACTTTTCAATAGGGTCAGAGTTATGGACAGATAGGTCTAAAATTGTCACAGAGACTGGGTCAGTAGCTGCAGAAGGAAAGTAGTCACTAATGACCACACTAATGACTCCTGACATTGTTCCCTGCATTTGCATTTTGGGACACACATAACCTTCCTGCCGGCCAGCGTCCACACGTGCTATGATTAGTGCCGGCGCCAGCACTGCAGGCGTTTGCCCTTGCTGAAAGGGAAGACATAGTGGGCATCTTGTTTCCAGCTTCAGTTCCCCCCGGGTTATCGAGCTGGCCCACAGGAGATATTTCACTGAGAACACTTTAGCCGTCGGTGAGATTGCTGTACCGATTTGGGCAAGACTTAGCCTTTAAACAGCACTATATGGACAATGAAAAATCTTCCTTTGTCAGCAGACAGGGCAGCTGCCACTATTTATAGTCACAAAGTGCCAGCATATTGTCATGTACTTGTGGCTGCTATCGATTCCTCCTTTTTTATTTTATTGGAACAGCTTGGAACTTGTCAAACTTTGCTTAGGTTGATTTGCAGCTAATTAATTCAACAGACATTTTTAATCTTGCAAATTTGTGACTTGTAATACACTAATCAAGCTCCTATGAGCAAACATTAATCAGTTAGGGGGGAAAAACAGAAAGCTGTTGTTAGCTGTGTTCAGCATGGTGCCCACACTGGAAAGAGTGATCAAGAAGAAATGCAACATTAGCAAATTCATCCTAGCTGAGTTTTCATCATTCATCTTATGAATCATTCATGCATTTGATTTGTTTTGTACATACAAGGAGTTGTATTTGAAAGAGGATTGTTGGGATTGAGACAGCTCTCATTACCATCAATGGGGAGCTGACCAAATTTCCTTCTGGTCATCTATACCAACTGAAGAGTTGTTCTACCCAGGAGCAGTACAATTTAATTTCTGAGATTACTGTGCTGGTTGTGGAAAAGTGTATCCTGGAGAAATGACTGTAACAAAACACATTTAGCAATAGCACTAATGGTGCTGGGTGATGGACTGGAGAAAATATTTTATTCACTGGTTTTGACACACAGGTGGATTATAGCTACTTTGACACATTAAGCAGAAGGAAAAAACACATAATGTTGCCTGTACCAAAGCAAAGCATCTAAGTCCTTTTATAAGTAGGAAGGATGTAAGTTAGTACACTTGCAGTTTATAATGATCAGTAGGAGTGAGTGAGTGGTTTAATATTTAACCTAACTGTAGTACTTGGAGGAACACAGTTTCAGCAACACAGGGCTTGGCAAGAGCTTACAGCTTGGCTATAGCCCCTCCTGGTACAGAGTTTTCAAGCAGGGTGCTGTCGGAGCCCCCTCTGCAGAGGGTGCATGTGTCTGTACCTCAGCGAGTAACCTGTACATGTTTTATCGTGGAGGCTTCTCCACTGGGAACTCTAGCACAGGGGCCAGAGATAGAAAAGACACAAAAGCAAAGGAATGATTCCTCCAGTCAGGATTAAGAGATGTTTGTGAAACACAGTGGAAAAGCTGCCCCTGTTGTTTCAGTGATAAAGGGAGGAGAGGAGTTTTAACAGCAAAAAAACCCACAACATACCAACAAACCTTAATGCCAAAATACTATTTATGGTGCAATTACTCTCTCCTCAAGGAAAGAAGTTGACTGAGAAAATTCTAGGTATGTTGTAAACTGGAACACACAGGGAGGCATGAAAGATACTTTCAAGACATAACTTCGTTGCTATTGACAGGAGTTGTTTATTAGCAATAAGATATAAAAGTGTCTCAAACAAAGGCCTGGGAGACAAGGAGTTTGTATGGCTGTTACACCAGTGATTGTTAAATGTAGAAATCAGCTCTTTATAGTAGATTATAGGTCAAAGAACTTTTTTTATTATTATTTTCTTTACAGAGGATGAATCTCAGATGGCTTTCACAAAAGAAAAAAAGAAAGGAAAAAAAGAGAAAAAAAAACACATGAGTTTTAAAATAGGCTCAAAAGATGGGCTTTTCTGTATATGGAATATTGTAGGTTTGGTGTTGTTCAAGTGCTTGTGCCTTTTCTCATGTCTCAGTGTCTCATGCAGTATGTCCAAAAGCAAATAATGGATTTGCAGGTGCATGTTCCCTTAGTGAGAATAGCCCTCACGTCAACTTGTTCATGCACAGCTGGGAAGTGCATACATGAGGAGGTGTGCACTTGTAAAGGGGTAGAGCAGGAAAAAACTAGAGAAGATGAAGATCAGTATATGATGTGGTAGAAGCATTATTATAATTAGAGAACAGCTGTGAATCTTTAGAGTAGGTAAGCTATTGGTTATGTATTTGTTCGTGCTCAGGTATTTTGTCACTCAACTCATCATGGAAATTACTGCTGAAGGAATTCCAACTATATTAGAAGTTAGCATTGATTCTTGCTTGTTTAGAAGCAGGAAGAGCATCATCCTGATTTCAGCTGAAATTGCTGTGGAGGCATCCATATCTTAATGCATGATCTGTAAGTGTAGCATATCATAACACTTCTGTTCTCTTCAAAGATTCACTCAAACAAGTTTGCAAAATTTACCAGTCTTTTTCCTTGCTTTCATTTTCCTCCTGTGCTTGAGTCTCAGATGCAAACCTCAGTGAGAGAAGACAATGCTCAGGTTACTGAACAGACTTTCTTTTCTCATGTCGTAGTAAAAAACTTAGAAATTCCTATGCCTAACACTTGGCTATTCAGATAACCTCTATAGTTAGAGACGGAAATGCAAGTTAAAGATGCAAATACTGAAGGAATTTTATCAAGTGCAAAGCAGGAACATTTTTAAAGATAGCTGTCATGTCTTGCTGCTCAACTGATCTTACTTCGTCATTCCCAAGCCCTGGTATATGCCCAGAACAACCTAGAAGTAAATATATTTTGTTTCTGAGATCATTTCTGAATCACAAAACAGGCAGTAACTGGGGGTGATGTTGGATTAACAAGCAAAGATCTATCATCCCACTGCAGTTCTTTAACAGGACTGCAGTTCCTTCAAATCAATTACCATTGATTCTCAAGGGCAGAGACTGTCCCCTGTGTAATTTGTTTTACTGGAGGCAACAGATATTTTTCTTTCTATTCTTTGAGTTGTCTATTATTAACAAGCTAATGTTTATTCTAACAAACGAGCATCACTGTATCTTCCTGCAGGTACCATTCCATGTATAAGGCTGTCTCAATAGTGGAAGCTGGCTCTGTTCTTCCTCCCATGCTTGCTTACCTGACTCTTTAATCAAATGCTAACTTAACAATTCTTATTTTTCATGCTGCAGAGCCATGCAAAACACAGTTGGACTTCTGGATTTGACCCATGGCATTAACAAATGAGAGAGTCATCTTCTCACTGGAAGCTGAGTGCATTGGAAATGGTACCCACTGGGAAGCAATAAACAGGGTTCCTAACCATGCTGATTTTACAGTAATTTTCCAGAGTGCAGCTGTGGTTTAAAACTTTGTGCAGCTCTCCGTAATCCTCTTTTATTAAAAAAATAAAAATAAAAAAATAAAAAATGAAAAGAAAAAGAAAAAAGAAAAAAAAAACAAAACCAACTTTAATTGTTCTTCCACAGTAATTGTTCTCTTGAAATTTGTGATGTGCAAGGAGAATGTCAGTTAATTAACATTAGACATTCCGAATGGATTCCCACAAAAACTATTTATAAACCCAGCAATAATTAAAAGGAACATATTTTCCAGTTATTACAGCATATATATATCTATAAACATATAAACTCAGATACGGCTAATTTGTGCATCTTCCACCGTTCATCTCTTAAGATACAGAACTCAAAGTCTGTTTTCAGATTGACTGGTGAATTTGATCTGTTTTGGGGGAAATGTGTACATAAGTGCTTATAGGCTATTAGCAAAACTGGTGAGCCTTCAAAGCAATTCTATGTGAGGCAAAGGATCCTAAAAGACAGACTTGCTATCAGTTGTGCTTGCAAAACCTTGAATGATCTACGGCTAAGCAAAAAATCAAACTAAAAGACGTTCTTAAAGGACTGAGAAATTCTGCCTGGAGAACATGTCAATAAGTTATACCAGCACTCTGGACAGAAGCATTTATTATACTGAGATTTGCTTTGGTTACAGGCAGTTTATAATCATAAAGGGCTTCCCTGAAGGTCCACCATAGCAAATGGATTACTTTCTTTCTAGTTTAATGGAGTCCGAGAAGCCTCAGAAGTATGTAGGCATTTTGGCTTTAAATTTCACAATGCCTCTCTAAGTAAAATTTACTTTTAAGGAATCTCTTTAATAACTAGTTTACAGCTCACTTGAACTTTGCTATCAAGTGAAACTGTCAGTTATTGTGCAGAAAATACTGATTTGGCTAAGTCAATGAAAATGTCTGTGGAAATGTCTCATGTAAAAAGGCTTTGTATTAAAAAACAGTCCACTGGAAATAATACTAAAGCATTTCTAGGTCTTCCAGTTCTGTTAGTCACTGGATGAGGCCCAGATACCTGTCTGGATTCCAGGATAAATTAAAATAGTTGTTTAAATTTTCAGACAGCTTATTAATGTATTAATTATATTTTGCTATTTTTATATTTTAAAAGTATCTTTTGAGCTATATATTTCAATGTCAAAAAAAATCCACATCTCTCTATAAAGTGTAAGTCACTGGGCTCCAGGTCAGAAGGGGAAAAACTGGGGAAGTTGGAGAGGGGAAATTTTATCCTAAGCTCAAGAAAGAGTACTCCTGCTTTTCCTACCAGCCTGCTACCCCAGCCGTCCACAATACCACCCTGTTGTGCTTCACCACAGAACCCCCTGAAAATGGATATAGGATTTGGATCTTGACAAACTTCTTTGGTGCTGGGTCACACAGGAAGAGGATGGATGAGTGTAGGCATGAGTGTAGGATCAGGCAGGTGGAGGTAGATCCTCTCTTCTTCCAGTTTCTCTAACGGCTACCACTGACACAACTGAACTGTGGATGGGAAGAGGAACTGCTGCTTCTAGGGGCAGATGTTGTTTGTGAGTTGGGGGTTATTACTTGTAGCATATCTCTGTGAAAAGGAAAGGCAGCAAATAAAAGTTACGACACAGTGAAGAGGATGCCTGTGTATGTCAAATACCCACAATACCAAAACACTGGAACATCAAGCTGGATGCCTAGGCTGTAAAGGTTAGTGCTAAGAGCATAAGTTTATGACTTGGTGCAATGCAGTCCTCTAAGATGCAGTTTGTAGTTTTCTGTCTTTTGCAAACTGATATGCACAGGGAAGAACAAAGGATTGCCCTTAATGTTGTTTCAAACCAAGAAAAGTATTTTTACATCCATTTCAAGTGTGCCTTTTAGTGTCTTTTTGCATTTTATGAAATAAGGCCTGAAAAATAATTCTTTCCCCTTCAAAATCAGAATAACTTTTTCTCAGTAGGTTTACATAAGTCTAAAAAGCCTCGACCTCTCTGAGAAACTGAGATGCTCACAGCTTCACTTCTTTCCTCCCCTCAAAAAATCTGAGCAACTGAGCAGGAACGCATGACAAACATTTTGAGGAAAGCTGCAATACTGTGCCCCATCAAAAAATCTCACACTCCAGTTTGCTAGTTTTCCACTTAGTTCTGTGACAAGAGCAGGAAAATTAAGGCCACAATGTGCAGGATGTGCAGGTGTAATTGCAATTACCAGCAGCTCTGCCACTGCGGTACGTAAGTTCAGTTCACCGTGAACATCATCAGTGACTCCTCATTTTGGGCTGCCAGAGATGAATTTGGTCAAAATCCTACATCACTTTTGAAAATCATAATCAAAATAAATGAAGCTTAGAAAGGTAAAATTAAGAAAAACAAAAATATTAGATTCAGGATTTCCTTGTTTAATAAATAAAGAAGGCACTAATACATTTTTCTGTTTCATAAGTTACATGTAAACCATATGCACACACTTCAAATTCAAACCCTATGTTTTCACAGGCCAATCAAAAACAAACCTCACCAAAACTATTTCAGTTTGTTATGCTCCCTGCTGTGATTTCTTCAAACCAGGCGCCTAGTTCAGATACCAAATTGCACGTACCTATGTCGTGACCATCAGCAGTGGGATCAAACTGTAGGACTCAGAAAAGCGAGCACATTGCATGTTCAGTAATGGGATGTATTAAGTTATTGATACTGAAGCCAGGAACACATCTCCAATTTGTCTTTTTCCTACAAGTAGGGTTTGGTTTTTTTTGGTGTTGAAATTTATTCCCAGCGCCTGAAGTCTTTTCTTGCATCTGCACACTCAAGTTGTGAATTTTGGTAGAGAAAACTACCTGCTCCTCTCCCTAGGCAGGAATGGCAGGAAAAGCTGAGTCTGCCTTTGTGCCAGGGGCTGTTAGCTGGAGCTCTGGGACCATGATGTGAGCCCAAATCCTTGCTCATCCTTAGCGGACTCAAGCCAACACTTTCCTGGAGACTGTCCTGTCTGCAAGAGGGGGAACACTGACCTCCTCTCCAGATGAGGAAAGGTCATAGTGATGGCTGAAATGCAATGCTGCCGAGTGCAAGCAGGAAGGCCAGAGAGGAGCTGTGATTCTGCGGTAAGGGGGAGACTGACCCTCAATTTGAAGACTGCCTAGGCTAGGTGTGTACACACAGGATCTTCAGGAACATCACATGGGGGATCCCCACCACATGGGCACATCCCACTTTGGAACCAGACACATCCTAGGCAGGCTCCCAGGGCGTCTATCGGATCAGCCCCTGGAAGGCACAAGCACAGTATCCCTAGACCTATGACCCTCAGGTGCCCTTGGTGGAGGATGGGTGTGCAGAAGTCCACCCAAACTGAAATGGCAGCTCATCTTCAGGCACTCACAGTGTATTTCTGCCTTCAAGGAACTGCCGTCCCACAGCTCAACCAGATCTTATATGATGCCTAATAAAAAGTAAATGACTTCCAAATACTATAAAAAAGCCTGAAAAAAATGCACATGGAAATAGACTCAAATACTTGAAATTCAAATTCCAACAGTATATTCTGTGTTCATCCCTATGTTGTTATTGCCAAACCCATTTTCTCCTCAGAAATCATAACCATTCCCACCTTAAGTTGTTGCACGATACAAAGTTAATTCCAAATGAGTTGATTTTTTACTGTATCTGTCCTGGGTTTAGTTTGTTCAGTTATTTCTCATAAATGCATTATACATCTAACTACCTCAGCTGCCTTTTATTTTGTTTTGGCACATATAAAGTCATGCACTTTCTATATTCGGGGATTTGGGGGGAGTTCTTTCCATTTTGAATAACCAGGTTCAAAGCCATGTTGATCAATCTATAGAGAAGATCAATTCAACAACACATAATTATTGACAGCTGCAGAACATACATTTTATTTTTAGGTTCTGTTGGAGTATAGTTTAACAAAAAACACCATAAGCTGCTTATTAATTTGCCTTAAAAAAATGTGTGCTCTTTCCTATTCAAGTTGTGTTATTTAACTCTTTTCTTGTACACAATTTATGTGGCAGAGACTAACGTAACAGTTGGCAGATAAACAGCAAATTGAACAGAATGGACCAATAGTTTCTCAGTTCTCTGTTGAAAACTGTTGCATTATACACTGATTGTGCTAAAATAATTGTTACTGTGCTTATACTCCTTAGTCACCTTTGCGGAAATAAAGTGATGAAGGATCACATTTGTGTTTATGGAACAGTGTAGATATCCCCCCAGTACAAGCACAGTGACTTGAGGTGAATGATAATCATTGCAGAACTTGTGCTTTGACTTGTAAACATTGTAAAAATGTATTTGGTATTTTATTTGAAATGAAGAATCAAAATAGTTATTAAAGAAAAAGAAAGAAATCTTCGTGTAAATATATATATTCTGAATCCATGTATACAAACATTCCTTTAGAGTTCAGATTGTGAAGAGTGTCTTTATTGGCTAGAGACCGCTGCCCCCCGTGGCAGAGGTTACATGTGCTATAGTAAAGAACACAGTGTGTGAAGTATTTGATGTACTGCAGTACCATAGTTCTTTTGGTCTGTTAAGTAAGTTGCAATTTGTGATGAAACGAAGTTGAAAGTAGTGCTTCATACTAACAAATTTCCTTGGTTACAACTTGATTTTTCTTGTTAAACTTAAAAGGAAAACTTGAAAATTTTATATATTTGGATTTTGTAGATTTTTTTTATTTTATTGCAACACAAGGTACCAAAATCATTAAATAAAGTACACTGTGGTCATTTTACCATGGCTCTAGAGTCTTTTTTAGAACACTTTTAACCCTGGTGATCAGCAAAAGGATGCTAACTTTTGCATACCTGAAATTATTACCAAACACAAGACAAAAGTTGGCTCAGCATGGACAACGGTTTGGGACAGATGATCTGGCAGGCATCCCATAGCCATGCTTCCACTCCCTCTACAATGCTACTTCTTGGCAGGTGACCAAGAAAGGAAGATTAGGAGAAAACAACCACCAAACAACTAAATAATAAGCATGAGTTCAAAGAAAGGAAAGAATACATACGTATATACCTTGGGTATGTGAACTTAACTGCAAGTAGGGATGGTATGTGATAGTTTCTTCAAGGTTCTGTTTATCACAGTATCTTGTTGTTTGTCTAGAGGTATGAAGGGTCTAGTTTGCTATCATAGCTTAACAAAGCATAATGGAGGGAGCGGCAGCCCACACCATTAGTAGCTGTCGTATTTCAAACTGTCATGGTTTAACCCCAGCCACATCAGGCCATCCATATCATAGGCTTCATATCTGTTCTTAAGCAGTAGCTTTTTCCAAAATGAAAATATTTCTCATTCATGGGAGACTACACAAAAAAAAAAAAAAGTGAGGACAAAGGGATGCTCATATTTACTGTCTTCTAGTAATCAAGTCATTTGTTTTTAATTGAGCTCTTGTTAACTGCTGTAAGTATAAACTATACTGCCATGATCACGCCCAAGAAATATGTGGTGCTTCCCACTTCTGTGTGTTTGCTACGTATGATCATAGGACTTACATCATTAACCAAGTAAACCAGTTTATGGAAGGCAGGATCACTGACAGTGTCCCAAAACAGGGAAGGGTAAGCTTAAGTACATTACTGTTATAAATATTAGAGCTGAGCTAATGAATCATTACTGATATTGTGGGCTGCTATAGTTAATCTTCAAACTATCTCATAGTTTTAAGTAAATTAATTTCCTGTGTCTGTGAAGACTACTGCAGTCCAAATTCGGAATTCAATCAATTCATTAAATTCCACAGGTCATCTAGGTACTGGCTTGACTTAATTTTTAACATCCGTCACTAGTGGGGCTCTGGCAGCAGTCACTGTTAGTAGTTCTCTATATCTTCACTAGCATTGGCCCTACTTTATTGCATCAGTTCACTTCATGCACTCTTCTGACATGCCAGTGGATCCACCATTAGAGTGAAACGAATGTCATTTCTCTTTCCTGGGCTAGTGTGATACCAGAGGCACCATGACCAGCCTCAGCTTATCCCCTCTCTGCAAACCAGCTATTTCACAACTTGTAGATAGATGAGAGTAAGAGGGAACATCCGGAGGGTCAGACTGAGCGAGCAGCGTTACACAGCTCAGCCCTTCCTTATTGCATGTTTGTCCCTACTGATCCTTTTTTCTTTTGTCTGATGATTTTGTAACTATTCCAAGATTCTCCCTTTAAGGCATTTTCTTTTTGTGTTTGTTTGCTCATTTGCTTTAAATTCCCATTTGTCTCTGATATTTGTCTTTATGTTTTCCTTTGGGGATTTCTTTTTGCTTTGGGCTGTGCTTGCCATCCATTATGTTTTAGTCTACATTTCAAATGCTATCACCTTTTTGTGCCGATTTTGATTCCAGCCAACCACGTTGGTGCAGCAGTGGGAGAGGAGTTTTGTGGTGTGTGGCTTTGTCAGAGGTCTAACATCCTAACAATGTCCTAATAAAAGCAGGAAAATTATCCTATGTTAATTCAAGTTCTCTGGCAGTGCTTTGTTAGGTACCCTGTGCCATCTTCTGCCTACACTTTCACCCCAGGATCTGTTGTGCTGACCTGGAATTTCTTTGGCATTTGTGTGCGTACCACCTAGTCCCTATTTTAAAACCTAAAAAAGAACCTCGAACCAAAAAAATCTCAAAACAAGGAAACCCTGCCTTAGCTGGGCCAGAATGTCTTACAGCACTCACCATTGCCAAGGAATGCAGATAATTGCTGTGTACTTAAACTCTGCTGTACCATAAAGCATATAACATGCCTTAATGATACCCCTTGATGAGGATCTCCAAATATCATATCCATGTGAGCAGCAGACACAGTGCAATGTATTCTGTGTTTGTAAAGTGAAAACAAGGTTGAAGCTTGAGTTCCATGTTATGGTATAAAGGCAGAAATGGGCTGGTTTGCCTCCTATGAGAAGCACTGGTGGTCACACAGGGGTTACAGCTCTCCCCTCTTTGCTCCAACCAATAGCAGGCAGGACATCACTGACAATTACAAGTAAATAACCTCATGATTATATTTTCTTTAAAGTGTCATGAACAACTATGTGTGAGTTGAAACTAGAATGAATCAGATTTAGCCTTCAGATGGGCTTCTGATCTTTTATCTGATCCATCTGATCATTAAAGTTATAATTATTCAGCTCTCCTGCATCTAAGTAGTTATCAGGTTTTTACATTTGGGCACATCACCTTATACCAAACTGTTACTCTGTGCTGGTAAGACATGAGATTTCAGTGATAACGGCTTCTACAGCACCAGAGTGGGACAGGATTTCTTTAAAGTGGTGTACTATCTAGCATATAGAATTAACTTACCTTGCCTGCAGAGCATGCCTGTGAGGCTTTGTTGTGGAAAGAATTACAGAGTGAAACTTCTGTCTTTGATTTCCATGTATGGATTGCTAGAATCAGACATATTCAGAATATAACCAATTTAATGTCAAATGTTTATGGAAATCTGGGGATCCAAAGAGTGTGGTCCTCCAGATTTGTTCTCAGTGCTCAGCTGGACTTCTGACACACCATTTGCTTTTCCTCACCATGGTGAGACTTCAGAATGTGGGCTGGGGAGCAGGGAACAGAAAGGACCAGTTCTGCTCCTGTTCATCCCCATTACCCAGCCACCTACATGAAGTTACTTGCAGCTTCTGCCTGTTTAAAATGTTTTTGTGCCTTCTGCCTGGGACAGAAGCATTGCTGCATGATCTGGATTTGTCTCACCTACCATGCAGCCCTGCCGAGCTGCACAAGGGCAAGCTGTCTGGCAGGAAGTCACAGTCCTCACCAGTGCATGCCTCAGTTTAGATGGAGATGTGGGCTAATCATCTGGACCAGTACGGCACATCCCCTCCTTGAGCGGTGGCTGAGAAGTCACTGCATTATATCTCCAATCAGGTATGCCGTTACCCTGGCAGTGCATGCAAGTAGGAGATGAGAAACCTCAATTTTAAATGAAACTTTTTCAACATAGTTTTGAATATGGATCTCATAAAACCTTTTCTTTAATTAGCTTTTCTTGCATAGATAGTTCATTTTTGCCAGCAGCCTATGCCACAGTGTGTTTCTGGCTGTGCATAGAGATAATAGACTCTCTTTCGATTCCTGCCTGAAGCAGAATTAAAATAGGAATGGAAGTGTTTGGTTGCACTTTTATCTTTTGGAGTACTTCTTCTGGTGTGCACATGTGCAGCATCTTTTGAGATCATAGCTCTCATATTTCCTAAAGAGGAATTAAAAACAGGGCAGCCTTAGAGAAAAACAAAAAATCTTGGAAGAACATAAAAATCTTACTTTCATTACAGTTTGCCTTCAAGACTTTACCTGACATTTCTCTGCAACCTGAGTTAACAGAAGCAGTAATTTGCTCTGTATTATGTACTACCTCAACTCAAAAGAAGTACTGAAGAGATGCCATTCGGATTCATCCAGGAAGCCAGATCTCAAGGGAGATGCTCTGCCTCTTCTGAAGGCAGATGGTGTGTGGGGAAGAAAGCAGAGAAGCTTTTGGGCTGATGATCTATCTGTTATTTATCTTGTAACTGCCAGGGATGAATATACAAAGACTCTGCCTAGGTGTCAAGGTGTAAGCGTACAGATCAGATCATGTAGCAGGAGCAGGAAGAGCCAGCAAGGAGATACAGCTGGTCAGACACAGTAGGAAGGAAGCCAGGCATCATCACTGCCGCCTTGCCAGAGATGATCCATGGCAGGGCAGCGCTCCATGTCCTGGCACTTTCCACGTCCCATACATCTGCTTTTTAAGCAGAAGCTGTGAAGAGGACCTTTTCATACTGGCTTTTTCAGGCCAGATCAGGCTGCATGAATAACTTGCCTATCTGCCAGCTTGCACTGCTGCTGCCTTGGATGCCACACAGCATGGAGCTGAGCTCTTCCTTCAAGCTGTCAGGACGTGGATTCAGTGTTTGGTGTGAGTGCTCAGAGATGCTTTTCAGCAATGTCGTTTTCCACTTGTGCCAGGGCAGCAATCTTTAAATTCCCTATGCCCTCATTGTTCCTGGCATCGGAAATACTGGCTGCAAACCTCCAGCCAATACACCTCGGGGGGGAGGAGAGGGGTAATGAAAAATTGCAGGCCAAATGTTACCAAAACCTCCCTTTTCATGCTGTAAACTTCCCTGTAATAAGATCCTTCCTTCACTTACCCTCAGATGCCAGTGAGGTGACACAATATTTGGGTTTTCCCAGGTTATGCATGATGGCATCTGCAAGTGTGGAGTGAGCAGGCCTGACCCCAAGAGGTAGGCAGGCAAGGCTGCTTTCAGGCTGGCCAGGGCAAATATCTTCCGGGATCAGGCATATAAATAAAGTTTGCCTTTTAGCTTGAAAAGAGTAATAACTGCGCTATCTGAGCCACGCTGAGCTATCGTGCATTTTGACAGCTTTTCTAACTTAAGGCAACCTGCCTCGCCAAACATCAACCCATCTCTGTGATGGCGGCAGCTGAAATCGGTGATGTTTTATTGAAAAATGGTCGTGATGGGGCAGCATTGCTCAGTAAACAAAGGGCAAAAATGTATGTAATGTAAAGGGGAGAGAAAGACAAGAGCCCAGCACCCCGTGCAGGAGCAAACGTTCCCATTCCAGGTGGGCTGTTGTGAAACAAGTGGATTCTTGGGAGAAATAAAACTTTGGCTGTTCTGATGAAATATAAGGTAAATCCTGCACATGCATAGGGCATTATGGGATGCCAGGAAGGGGAATCTGGGTCACGGGCATGTTGAGTTAACCACCGACAGTCATGTTTTCTTCATTTAATCTATTCATTTATTTCACACAGCTGCCAACAACACTTGCTGCACCTCTCAAAATTGACTCTGCCCCACCCCAGCAGTGGCACATTTATACTGGGATGAATCACCACCTCCTTCTCCCTGCGCAGCCAGCCTGTGCTCAGCCAAATGTCTTTTTCTCTCCCCAGTTGCAAAGTAGTAGCTGTTCCCAGCTTGAGTATTGAATCTGATTAAATTTGATGGAAGCAGGTCCTTATTCTGTCCCACAAGGACCAATACTCCAGGCTCCAGTGTTCTCGTTCGACTGCCTGTCTCTGCTCCAGTCATTCGCCTGGTGCGCTGACTGGAAAGGTGGAGGGACTGTCAAAACAGGACAGCTTGCAAAGAAATAAAGTTCCTTCTGATATTTTCATCAACGACCTGGGTGAGGGAACTGAATATACCCTCAGCAAGTTCGATGACACTAAACTGGGAGGAGTGGCTGACACACCAGAAGGCTGTGCTGCCATTCAGCGAGACCTGGACAGGCTGGAGAGTTGGGCAGGGAATAACTTGATGAAATATAACAAGGGAAAGTGTAGAGTCCTGCATCTGGGCAGGAACAACCCCAGGTTCCAATATAGGTTGGGGGTTGACCTGCTGGAAAGTAGTGAAGGGGAAAGGGACCTGGGGGTCCTAGTGGACAGCAGGATGATCATGAGCCAGCAATGTGCCCTTGTGGCCAAGAAGGCCAATGGCATCCTGGGGTGTATGAGAAGGGGGGTGGTCAGTAGGTCGAGAGAGGTCCTCCTTCCCCTCTACTCTGCCCTGGTGAGACCGCATCTGGAATATTGTGTCCAGTTCTGGGCCCCTCAGTTCAAGAAGGACAGGGACCTGCTGGAGAGAGTCTAGCGCAGGGCAACTAAGATGATTAAGGGAGTGGAGCATCTCCCTTATGAGGAGAGGCTGAGGGAGCTGGGTCTCTTTAGTTTGGAGAAGAGGAGACTGAGGGGTGACCTCATCAATGTTTACAAATATGTAAAGGGTGAGTGTCAGGATGATGGAGCTAGGCTTTTCTCAGTGATGTCCAGTGATAGGACAAGGGGTAATGGGTGTAAACTGGAGCATAAGAGGTTCCATGTGAACATCAGGAAAAACTTCTTTACTGTGAGAGTGACAGAGCACTGGAACAGGTTGCAACCCCAGGGGGATTGTGGAGTCTTCTACGTTGGAGATATTCAAGGCCCGGCTGGACAAGTTCCTGTGTGATGTACTCTAGGTTACCCTGCTCTTGCAGGGGGGTTGGACTAGATGATCTTTTGAGGTCCCTTCCAACCCTTGGGATTCTGTGATTCTGAAGGACAGCCCTGATAGAAAAATTTCGGTCTTTTTCAGGCAGTTCCCCCTCTACAGGTGGAACTGCACCTTTGTGTAACAGTGTGCCATTTCCCTCATTGTCAAAGCTGCTAGTCCTCTGTGCTTTCCTCTGGAGCTCAGGAATATCCATATTGCAAGTATTTGTTGAGGTGGCAATGCTGTTCTGGAACCTGAGTGTTTCTGGCTTTATTCGCCTCATTGTGAGCATGCTGCTGACATGGATGCTGTCTCCCTTTTTAGACATGGGAAATGGGTCCCAAATCTTCAGAGGTGGGAAAATTCCTCCTTGATGAAATGTTCCTATACTTACAGAAATCAGCAGTACAATTAGGAGCTTGGGCTCCAGAAATCATTATTTGCTATCCATGTTTTGCTGCACAGGTTGAAGAGGCAATCTGTTAGAAATCTGCACATCTACTTGGTTCACCAGCTAATAAAAAAGGAATAAGCATAATAATGACAAAGCAAGTACGAATGATATCATCTTGACATTTGCAAAGCTCAGGTGGACTGAATAATAATGGTCTGCTATTTGCCTTGCAACAGCAGCCAAAGTAGGTTCCCTGCTCCTGTTTATACCAAAGAGACAGGGCAGCAGGCGTACACACATACATACGTACCTATGCTGCTGTGTAAATAATAAAGTCAGACTACATCTGGTCCTGTAGCCATTGACAGTCAGAAGATGCGGAGAGTTAAGAAACTAAAGATGGATTGATGCATTCCAAGGGATAAGATTTTCCAGCTGCCTTTTTAGGTCAGCTCTCTACTCCCATTGCTCCTTGAATTGTGGTTTTGGGCACTTGTGGGTACTTAGCTGCCCACATGCCCAGTTCTGACTCACCTTGCTGTGGGCAGCAGCAAAAGCCATCTTTCAATTTTAAATGCTTGTTCACCTGTACATCTACTGGCTCATGAGGAGAGCTTTGCAAATGAAGCACTGGGCATGGAGTAACCAGAGCAAATTCAAAGTGGTGTGTTCAGCACATCTTCAGATCTGTGCACAACCCAGTTGTTGCACCAGGGGGGTAGAATAAATTGCCTAGTGTAAGAGTGTCTCTTGGTTCCTTTATTAGAGCCGCTATGCAGAAAGCTTATTGTCTCCGGGAAATGGTATGTGTGGATACTGTATGTATGACAGAAAAATACCAGAGGCTTTTTATATAACGCTTTCTCACCTGTTAGAACAGCAGTCTTGACTTTAAAGGTTTTTTACCAGTGGAGAGCTTAAAGGTGGTGGTGGGATGTGCACAAAATCCAGAACTTAACCACGTTAGCTCCTCAGCTGTAACTTCTTGTGTCTGTTTGGCCACACCTGAGCCAGACCTGAGCTGAATAATGTATTTCAGGACACTTGAGGCACTGGAAACAGGGTGGCTGGCCAGCCTGGCTGCTGCCCCTTCCTCTGACTGTTCTGCAAAGGCAGCCCCACTGCAGTGCACCTCCATGCACTGCCGCTATTGAAAGGCAAATCTTGGCACTGCATCCGCAGGTGCTCAAGCTTGCTTCACTCCCCTGCAAAGACAAAGCGCTAGCGTGATTATGCCTTGTCCTGAACAATCCTGGGTATCCCCATGGAGAGCAGGGAGTCTTGCAGGAAAGAATATCGACCAAGAGTTCTGACGGAAAGAGGAATTAGGTAGCAACAATGACTGCTAGCTTGCTTTCGAGGGGAAATAGCAACCCTCGATGTGCTGCTACCTGATGAGCAAGCCTAATATAGTACTGCCTACTACTAGATATCTTCCACTAGAGTCTAATGGCTTACGGTTTGCTCCAGACAGGCCCCAAGGGCTGCTGAGGTCTTCTCCTGGGGCTGCTCCTCTGAAATGAGCACCCCCACCGTGCTCCACTCAGATGGCAACGCTGGTCCTGCAAACACCATCAGAGCTGCTGTGATTCCACACTCATGCCAGGTTTTGCAAGGAGAAGAAGGAGCCAGGAAGCTTTGTTTCTAGAAATGTGACTCAAGATTGTTGGAATTAGGATTCCAAGACTAGTTTGTGGTTTGGGTGCTTGCTTGCTTCAGTGGTGGGGCTCGGTTTATATTTTCATTATAGCCTTCAGGGACTGAGCCAGTCAGCCTTTCCCTCAAGCTTGTTCTCACAAAGCAAGATCAAGATACCAAAAAGTCTGTCTGGAATGTGGAAACCTATGGTAAAAATATTAACTGAGCAAGCCTGCAACTGCTGTGGCCACTAGTTAAGAAAATCAATCTACTGCATGATGGGCAAAAGAACATTAATCAATTTCTGAACGGACAGGATGCTTCAAAAGCTCTGGTGGGTCTGTCAGGAGAGTTGTTTTATATGGTAAGGAGAAATCTGGTCATTAAAGAGTATCTGGACAGCTGGGAACTCCATCACAGCAACTGAAATAGGAGCTCAGAAATGTTTCTGGGTACCTTTGGTAGAATTCAAATAGCTCAGAAGGAGAAATAACAAACGTTCACTGGGGTCTCCATTTCTGTTCCCACTTTAAAAAGTAACTGAATGAAGATGAGCTACTCTGAGCATAGCGTAGACTGACCATGAGAAAACACTATTGGAAGAAAAAGAAAAGCAAAGTCCAGTCTGGAATATATGAAGATCAGCCACATCTGCAGTGGGACTCACCCCAGTTCATCTGCCACAGATTGCCTGTAAAGATAACGCAAAATTGTAAATTCATGCCCTCCCTGATGTTTGGCACATTCTGTCTCCCATGAAAAAGAATTAGGTAAAAATGGTTCAATTTCTTGCCTTTTATTTTAACTTTTAGATCTTCTCTGAATAATACAATACTACCTTCTGTATTTCGTTAGAACTTTGGCATCTAATATTTTCAGAGCATGCAGTGGTTTTAGCTAGCAAACAGGAGCCAAAGGTGATCTGAAGAATCATGCAGTACTCTCATGACAGTAACTAGTACGGACAGCAGGGAGTGGTGGCCTTTCTCTCATGATGGTTGCAACACAAGGCCTGGCAGAATAGATCTGCTTGACAACAGCCAAGACAGCACCATGGTGGGTAAAAAATACTGGGTCTGCTTTATACAGGCAGCCTGATGTTCATTCCAAATGGCATCTTACCTTCTTGTTAACGTTTCAGACAGACATACATAAAAGTGAGAAGTACGAGCAAACACTTTTGGTTTAAAAAAATTCCCCCTATGGTTTGAAAGGTTATTACCTTTTTGTGACCAATTTTCTGACAGGAAGAGATCATTATAACAATTTTGAAATGTTTCAGGATGTAACATATGCTGTGCATTCAATGTATGCTGTGACAAAATTCAAGGTAGTTAAGTGGTAAATTTGCAGCTGTCTCTGCAAAACAAAATTACGGACAAAAAAACCCAACAAATACCGCAAATAACCCATGATGAGAAAAGTATCATAGAACTATAGAACGGTTTGGGTTGGAAGGGATCTTAATGATCATCTGGTTCCAACCCCCTGCCACAGGTAGGGAGACGTTCCATTAGATGAAGTTGCTCAAAGCCCCATCCAACCTGGCCTTGAACACTGCCAGGGATGGGGTACCTGTAACTTCTTTGGGGAACCTGTTGCAGTGTTTCACCACCCTCACGGTAAAGAATTTCTTCTTTATATCTAATCTCAATCTGCCCTCTTTCAGTTTACAGCCATTCCCCCTTGTCCTGTCACTACATGCCCTTGTCAAAAGTCCCTCTCCAGATTTCCTGTAGTCCCTGTTTAGGTACTAGGAGGCTACTAGAAGGTCTCACCTGAGCCTTCTCTTTTGCAGGCTGAACAACCCCAACTCTCTCAGCCTGTCTTCACAGGAGAGGTGCTCCAGCCATCTGAGCATCATTGCAATTCGTGTTGTGACTATCATGCATTTGGCTAGTTCTGAATTTAAAGAACAATATACAAAAAGGCAGCAGCATCATTGATCTGTACTGTAGAAACACATTACCTTTGTTGGTGGCGAGGACCTTCATACACATGAAGTCAAAACAAAGAAAGTGATGTCAGATTGCCTCATAAAGTTTCAGCAGGCATTTTCTGGAAGATTATCTTAATTTGAGTTTTTCTGTGCTACTTACTCTCACATAGCAATTCCATGCAATTCCATATTTACTTCTGGTACCATGATTTTCTGGTGCAAAAATAACACAAAGAAAGCCCTCTTGTGTCTATGACAAGCTCAGGAGGGATTATGCACTGTAAAGCTAACACATGAAGTGTCACAAGAGCTGTATCTTTCTCCACAGAGTAATAGGATGAAGCAACATAATGGTATACTTCTACAGCAAGTACTAGATGAGATACACAATCGTGTTGACAATGTGATTAACAGCTCTACCTTGCATTTGCAATGATTAATTTTATATGAAAGCATCCTAATAATAGATGTTCTGACTGAGCTCTGCTATTACACAACAGGGCAGTAAATTGGCCAGTAGGAGGTTTGGGTCTTGCTGAGATAATGACAAATACCTGTCAGTACAGCTGTCAGTCTATTTCTACTTTCAAAAATATAAATACATATCCTGATTATGCTGTTTGGATGGAGAAACCGGGAACATCTTCAGTGTATCCAAGGGCTAACCAGGCTACCAGCAGTCTAGTCTAATGCTGCTAAAATTTCTTTCAAATACTTCTTCCTGACACAAAGAAAACCAAATCAGCTAAAAGGAAGCCTGGTCTATAACCTTACTTGTAAGTCTCTCTCTAGGTCTGCCCCCTTTTCCAATGACATGAAGTAGGTAATGATTCAGACACCAAGTGTGTACAAATAAATCTTACTAGTCAGGATTTGTGATGTATTTTCTGTCGTAGAATTTAAAACATAACTTAAGTGGCATTGCAGTACCTGTTAAGGCCTCCTGCAGCATTGATTACAACTACTAAAACTCAGACCTTATTGTTTGTGTGTCTTTTGTCCTTTATTCCACTGTTTCCTGAATTATTTTCCCTTTTATTCATTCTTCTGGGGGCTTTGATTCCTCCATCCCCATTCAGACACAAGGCAAGAAGAACTTCTCAAGGATAGTATGTGCTGCTCAAACCTGTGTCTAAGGCCATGAACTATATTTCATTTAGTTCAAACAGAACACAAAACTTCAGAAGCCCATTCCAGCTGTCAATTTTATTCAAAAGGCGTCTTCTATGCATTTTTTAATATACAGAAATAAATATGAAAGTCCTATACAAACATGAACACTTAAGAGTATCAATACTGCCCTTTATTTTTTATACTCATTTTTCAATACTTAAGAGGGACAAAACTACATTGAAAAGCCCACATATTTAGTAAAATAAATTTTACAAAATCTCAGATCACAAATATCCATGTCTGACAGAATCTTCTAGACTGAGTTTTCTTTTACATATATGCAACATCTACACAAAATATGCTCAGCTGCCTTTGAGAATGTCGCAATATAGACTGATGTACATTTTCCTTGTGATGAACAGTATGAACAGTCATACTCAAGTTATACTTCGGTGTAGGAATTTGGCAGTATCACTTTAAATGACATACTGTGTTAACATCATTATTTTTAAAAACATTCCAATAAATTAAAAAGAATACAATATGGCTTTTGAATAAAACCCAAGTAGTTAATAAAATTCAGAATGGGCATTTGCATTTGTATAACATGATTCTTCCCCAAAAGCTTTGAGAAATTTAATTCAACACCACGTAAAATGCTTTTGATACAAAATAACATCATAAAAAAAGTAAACTTTTTGCTTCTTACTAACCATAATTTATAGCCTCTTTCCCAAAAAGTGATATTTTTCTAACATAGGGCATCATTTACATGTACTCTCACTAATTTACGCATTTAAAAGAGTATAAAGCAAAGCACATGATTAAATGGTGGGAGGAATGGTACTAAATCGAATACAACTGCTCTTTCAAAAGTTGTTTTTTTATCGTTGTTTGGGTTTTGGGTTTTTTTTCTTTACTTTTAAGAAAATGTCAAACACCAACAATATTGAAAGGAGACCATATAATAAAATAAAACCTCTTTTGTCCTTCCTCAAAGAATTTTTCCTCATCCCAAAACTAAAGAGTTCCCAGATGTTACTTTAAGAACTGTAGATTAAACTTTCTGGCAATCAGAAGAAATATTTCAGATATTTCCTATTTGGACAATAGAAGCACAGGCTTTAGTTCAGAAAAAATATAAGAATATAATTTACTGTAAGCGCACACTCTTTCCTGTTCATTCAATTGTCTTCAGTTAAGGGAAATATATAGAACTTCCCTCTCAACCCTGATTTAATAACTTACATAAATAACAGTGTTTGAAGAATACGGATGTTTAACAGTTTACACTTATACTAGATTTGAAGGCTATTTGGGAATGTCTATCCTGTTTTGCAAAAGAACTAGTACTTTTAAAAGGAACATTGTACTAATTTTTTCTTTTCTTCAAAATAGAAATTTATGAGCTCATGTTACAGTACTCTTATTTCCACTTCTTAAAGCTTAAGTGCTTGGCTCATTCTTTCAAAGCAGAGTGCAGATTCACTGAGAAGTGTACAGGACAACTCTCTACTCAAAGGCAGATATCCAATATGGCTTGGTTAGGAATAGCAGCTGTGCTGAGGGTTCTCATTCACAGCACTGGAATGATACAGAATCAGTAACAAGCTTCCTTGGTTCACTGCAATTCTCTAATCAATTTTCATTCCTCCAAACTCCTTCTGAAGTCATCCAGTAAAACTAACCGTTTTCCACTATAGGTTTTGCAGGCATAGCTAGAGGTTCTGCAGGCCACGGAAGGTTGACCATTTCCCAGCAACACAAGAGTAACAACCTGAAGAAAGGTTTCATAAATGTTGTATGGCATTAATCTGGCCTGCAAAACCTAGTTACAGTGATGATGATCAAGACAGTAAGACACTAGCTCTACAGCAGGACTAACATTCACGTTGAAGAGTAACCATAGGTGGTGGGGTGGGGAGGACAGTACAACAAAATAGACAAGAGACCATGTACATAAAGACCTGCAGTGTCAAAAAAAAACCAAAAAACAAACCAAAAGCAAAACACAAAACCCAACATTTTCAAGGTAGGAATGTATTTGTCAAAAACTAAATTTCTGAACTTTTCCCCATTACAAATGATTTGAAGTTTGGGTTCCTGAGCTTGATTCTAGGTAGGGGAAAGGGCAAGGGAAAGTGTCTTATATCTTAAAATACACAGCAGGATCATTAGGACAGTATTTAAAACCCATCATTAGAAGAATTAATAAGTTACAAATACGACCTTAAGAATATTTTAACTAAATAGTAGTTCATTCAGAAGACCTTAATCTTCTTTCTTTTGTGTTTGAAATCGTTCCATTAAAGCTCTAAATATATTTCCTGGTAATTTCTGATGTTTCTCTATTAGAGCTTGGAGTGCTGCTTTTGTCTGTAGGGAAAGAGAAAAGTTCTTGGTCAAATTAAGTTTTCTTTATATTGTCCATACATCAACACAATTTCTAGGTTCTCTTTCATCCCTTCAAGTGCAACAAAACTACTGTAAGTTCAAAATACTATTTTTCCACATTTAAGCCCACAGGATGTGTTTGTCAGATCACTACAAATGAACAGAACAACAAATTAGTATCATTTATCTCTGGTATCTGGTGTTCGCAAGCTCTATTAGCAACAGGCAGTATTAAAATGACAATGGAGTAAATTAATCAAGAGACCTAGATCTATAAAGCACATCAGGACCAGAGTGCTGTGCTGCAACTCGGAAACTTCTGCCTATGCCCAAGTTTGCATCAGTAACATTTTTCCAGTATGCAAGAACTTTGCATCTATCTACACATGCTCAGAAGTAGCACAGGAAACACATCATGTCTCAGCACATTTGGCTTGTACAAAGTAACGAACTCTGCACCCAAATTCCCTAAAGGAGCTGGTCCTGTAAAGCATGCTTAGACCATACCTAAAATAGTGCATACGACAGCAGCATTCACTTTCACTCAAAAACGTAGCAGGCCAAGAATTTAATAGTAGTCAGTCATTCTTATTATATAAAAGCCCTACGGTAACATTCAAAACCAAAGCAACATGCAAAGGCTACGGTGAGGATTTGCTGTGACCTTCCTATTCGGCCTGGAGAGGCACAGACTACTGAATTCTTATGGCCAGAGACAGAATAGAGAACTATTTGCCCTTGTAAACCAGTGTTTAGCAAGCGGAAAACTGGTTCTTGGTACAAGCTCACACTGTTTATATGAAGTATATGATCAACTGTTAAATCCTGGGAGAAGGCTCCTCCCCATATCTCTCTGTAGATCTGGTCCTAAATGTCTCTACACATTTACAATTGCTATTAGGTAAAAAAAAGTTGAGCTTAATTTTTCTCTATATAATGGGAAAATGCACATTGTGCCATAGCCTGAAACATGAGATCCAACTTTAAAATCACTCTAACTAACTACGATTCTAGAGGATTCACGTTCTAGGGACCTTATGTAGCAGAATTTGCATGTAAGCCAGAAGCAATGGAGGGTGGCACAAATACAAGATGATAAAGCATGTCTTAGAGTCATTTAAACACATATTCTTTCCTGAAAGCCAACAGTTCCGGAGTCCTATCAGGCTGTACACTCAAAAGAAACAATCATTTTTCCATAACCAGGGTATAAGATAATGCAGATATTTTCAGATGTCATTTTGCAGAGATCTAACCAGAGGGTAAATAGATGAGGAGAGAAAACTGAACTGTCACCTGCATGGTCAAGAAGAAAAGCATCTTAGAATCATAGAATAGAATCATAGAATAGTTAGGGTTGGAAAGGACCTTAAGATCATCTAGTTCCAACCCCCCTGACATGGGCAGGGACACTCCACACTAAACCATGCCACCCGAGGCCTCATCCAACCTGGCCCTGAACATCGCCAAGGATGGAGCATTCACAACCTCCCTGGGCAACCCATTCCAGTGCCTCACCACCCTCTCAGTAAAGAATTTCTTCCTTAGATCCAATCTAAACTTCTCCGGTTTAAGCTTGAACCCGTTACCCCTTGTCCTGTCACTACAGTCCCTAATGAATAGTCCCTCCCCAGCATCCCTGTAGGCCTCCTTCACATACTGGAAGGCTGCTATGAGGTCTCCACGCAGCCTTCTCTTCTCCAGGCTGAACAGCCCCAGCTTTCTCAGCCTATCTCCATATGGGAGGTGCTCCAGTCCCCTGATCATCCTCGTGGCCCTCCTCTAGACTTGTTCCAACAGTTCCATGTCCTTTTTATGTTGAGGACACCAGAACTGCACACAATACTCCAAGTGAGGTCTCACGAGAGCAGAGTAGAGGGGCAGGATCACCTCCTTCGACCTGCTGGTCACACTCCTCTTGATGCAGCCCAGGATACGGTTGGCTTTCTGGGCTGCGAGCGCACACTGTAGCCAGCTCATGTTCATTTTCCCATTGACCAACACCCCCAAGTCCTACTCCGCAGGGCTGCTCCGAATCTCTTCTCTGCCCAACCTGTAGCTGTGCCTGGGATTGCTCCGACCCAGGTGTAGGACCTTGCACTTGGCATGGTTAAACTTCATCAGGTTGGCATCAGCCCACCTCACAAGCGTGTCGAGGTCCCTCTGGATGGCATCCCTTCCCTCCGGTGTATCAACCGAACCACACAGCTTGGTGTCATCGGCAAACTTGCTGAGGGCGCACTCAATCCCACTGTCCATGTCACCGACAAAGATGCTGAACAAAACCGGTCCCAACACTGATCCCTGAGGGACACCACTCATTACTGGTCTCCAGCCGGACATCGAGCCATTGACCACAACTCTTTGCATGCGGCCATCCAGCCAGTTCTTTATCCACCGAGTGGTCCACCCATCAAATTGATGTCTCTCCAATTTAGAGACAAGGATGTCATGTGGGACAGTGTCAAAGGCTTTGCACAAGTCCAGGTAGATGACGTCAACTGCTCTGCCCCTGTCCATCAGTTCCGTAGCCCCATCATCGAAGGCCACCAAATTGGTCAGGCGGGATTTCCCCTCAGTGAAGCCACGCTGGCTGTCACCAACCACCTCCTTGTTTTTCATGTGCCTTAGCATGCCTTCCAGGAGAATCTGCTCCAAGAGTTTGCCAGGCACAGAGGTGAGACTGACTGGTCTGTAATTCCCCGGGTCATCCATTTTCCCCTTCTTGAAAATGGGGGTTATATTTCCCTTTTTCCAGTCGTTGGGAACTTCACCTGACTGCCATGATTTTTCAAATATGATGGCCAGTGGCTTAGCAACTTCATTTGCCAGCTCCTTCAGGACCCGCAGATGGATTTCGTCAGGTCCCACGGACTTGTGTATGTTTAGGCTTTTAAGATGGTCTCGAACCAGATCCTCTCCTACAGTGGGCCTAGGGTCTTCATTCTTACAGTCCCTGCCTCCACCTTCCAAGACTTGGGTGGTGCGGTCAGAGCCTTTGCCAGTGAAGACCAAGGCAAAGAAGTCATTAAGAACCTCAGCCTTCTCCAAATCCTGGGTAGCCAGTTCTCCTGATAGCTTCCAGAGGGGGCCTACGTTGTCCCTGGTCTGTCTTTTCTTTGCTACGTACCTACAGAATCCCTTCCTGTTATCTTTCACATCCCTAGCCAAGTTTAATTCTAACTGGGCCTTAGCTTTCCTAATCTGGTCCCTAGCTTCCCAGACAACATCCCTGTATTCTTCCCAGGCCGCCTGTCCCTGCTTCCACCTTTTATAGGCCTCTTTTTTCCTTTGAATTTTCCTGAGCAGCTCCTTATCCATCCAAGGAGGTCTCCTGGCCCTCCTGCTGCGCTTCCTTCTAGTTGGGATGCAACACTCCTGAGCTTGCAATAGGTGATCCTTGAATATTAACCAACAGTCTTGGGCCCCCCTGTCTTCTAGGGCTCTATCCCATGAAACCTTACTAAGCAGGTTCCTGAAGAGGCCAAAGTCTGCTCTCTTGAAGTCCAGGACAATGAGCTTGCTGCACGCTCTTCTCCCTGTCCTGAGGATCTCAAATTCGATCATCTCGTGATTGATGCATCCAAGGCTGCCCTGGAACGTCACATTTCCAACCAGCCCTTCCCCGTTGGTGAGCATGAGGTCAAGCACAGCACCTCTCCTTGTAGGCTCCTCTATTACTTGCAGAAGGAAGTTGTCTTCCACACAATCGAGGAACCTCCTGGATTGCTTGTGCCGGGCCGTACCATCGCTCCAACAGATATCAGATATCTTTCTCTGAAGTTTTCGGAATGCTAAAAGTGACCATCTGTGGAGCTTTCAAAAATGGCTGTTTCAGCCCCCTCCATCTGACTGCTTTACCACGTAACTGTTTTATGTCTCTGCGTTGTGAAATCTATTCATAAACTGAATGAACATGAGTACCTGACAATCATTTCTATAAACCACCTACATCTGAACTAGGGGAACATTCCAAAGTTAATTTGTTGGGTGAGAAGTTGGAGGATGTAGAAACAGAAACACACTATTCAAAGCAGTGAAATTATTTACCTTAATTTTTTTATTGTATGGAATTTCACCAGCTTCTGAACACTGATTTACTATATTTGTGTCATGGTTTAAGCCCAGGCAGTAAATTAGAACCACGCAGTTTCTACTCCCTCCCACCCCAGAGGGATGGGGAGGAGACTCGAAAGAATGTAACTCCCACGGGTTGAGATAAAAACAGTCCAGTAACTAAGGTATAACACAAATCACTACTGCTGCCACCAATAATAATAATGATAAGAGAAATAACAAGGGAAGAGAATACGATACCGCCCGCCGGAAAAGAGCCCGACAGAAAAGAGGACGTGCCCTTCCGGGTAGCTCCCAGTTACATCCCTGGGCATGACGTGCTGTGGTATGGAATACCTCTTTGGCTAGTTTGGGTCAGGTGTCTGTCCCTGCTTCCTCCCGGCTTCTCCTCCTCCCTGGCAGAGCATGAGACTCACAAAGTCCTTGGTCAGGGTAAACATTCTAACCAGTAACTGAAAACATCGGTTTTATCAGTATTATTCCCAGGCCGAAAGTCAAAACCACAGCACTGCACCAGCTACTAAGAAGGAGAAAAACTGACTGCTGCTGCTGAACCCAGGACAATTTGGAAGGCTTCAATAGTATGTTTGTGAGAAGACCAAGAAACAGAAAACTTTCTCTGGGTAAAGCACTTGCGTCTTTGTCAGTGACACTAGATAGAGGTCCATAGTGGAACACACAAAAATAGAAAAGTACTGTTTGTCCGTGGTAGCTCCACCCCAAAAAGCCCAGCTTTGGCTCCTCCCTGGAAGGTCCCGCTTTGGCTCATCCCCAGAAAAGTCCAGACTCTCAGAGACCCTTCTAAATATTGCTGGCCACTTCTTCCGACGTAGGCTGGCCCCCTACATCAGAATGAGTGTGCATTTTTGCTAGTATAAAAGCCCGAGCCTCAGGCAATGCAGGGAGGCAGAACCTCATATCATCCAGGTCAACGTCGCCTCTGAGGGGATGCCTGCTAAGGTTGAGCCTGCGACCTCATACTGCAGTGATGTTTCTTGGAGCTGATTTCCTGATCGTCATTACATGGTCTTTGGGGTTGGTAAGATAACCAAATATCAGAAATATCCTTTACTGTATCTTTTGTTACCTCTATATTTTCCCTGTATTAATAAATTACTTATGACTCTTTATTGTGTTACGTTTCTCTCAACCCAGAATCCTCAAACTCTGGAACAGTGTCTTTATCTAACCAGAGCAGTCTTATCTGACTGAACTTCCTCAGTCCCTAAAGCAATACAGGATACAGTACTGACTTTAGAATGCCTGGAAAATCTGCAAGGTCTAGTAATAAAATAAGAGCATTTAAGAAGGGCATTCAGAGTTAAGCAAGTCCAAAGCCTATCATGATTCCACCAACTTCTATAACTAGTTCCATGGGAGAAATGACTTGACCAGAATATTCCAGTGTTTTCTATCATTACACCAAATATTTTAAATATATATATGTATATCTCTCTCTTACCTTTGCAGTTAGTTCCTCTGCTGTTACATTTGGTTCGTATGGAATGGGTTCTCCAATAAATGTGCGAAGCTTGACTGGAAACCCACCGTACACAGGAACTATTGGCAATCTAATGCGTTCATACAGCGACCTAAGTATTTCTAATGTGAAAAATTGTAGGGGAAAGCAGGAGAAGGAAAAGGGAGGGAGGTGGGGAGGAGAGAGAAAAAGAAAAGGAGAGATTATTCGGTAATGTTTATTTTCCCCCAATATGTCTTAAAACTGAAACCGGCTTGTCAAGTAATCCAGCCCCTGACCCAGATTCTCAAACAACGTGTCATCTCAAGTGCTATTTCCTAAAAGCTGTGTTAATGCTAACATCAGGCATGTTTCCACCCTAACCTAGTGTGAAATCTCTCCTTCAAAGAGCAGCTGCAAAGAAAAGGAAGAAGAGGAGAAAAATCTTGTAGCTGCCTCTCTGGAGAGTAAGGGAATGCTACATAATACAGGTTAAAGTTCAGCTAAGTTTATGGGTTAGCATAAGAAACTAGTATTGGAAGACTGTTCTCTTCAGCCCCATTGAGGTCTAGAGGATCAGAAATAGTTTTATCTAGCTAAAGGCCAGTCATGTCAAAACACTGAATTGCTCTTTCAGATCACACATTCTTCGCAGTGAAACAATATAAAAAGAGAGAAAAAGGTATTTTGATCAGCTCTAAGAGGACACATCTTCCCCACATGCCAACTTCTAAGCATCTAACCCAAATGCACCCAGATCAGATTGCTTGCAGAATGGGTGCTAATATTCTCTCTCTTGTTTGGGATGATTCTCCTGAACACAGCAATAACTAATTACTGTTTATTCTTGTACAACCTGATGAATACGTGAATTATTCTGCACACCTGCATCTGATGGCTTGGCTTTCTCCATGTAATATGTAACTTTTAATTACAAGGGTAGAGAAGCAAGTGTTTTGCCACACATTCCTCTGATGAAGATGATAATGCCATACTCGAGGCAGAACTTCTGGCCCTTTCTGTTAGATAGCAAGTTGGAGAATACAGAACAAAAGGGGGTTTAACACTAGAAGATCAGCAGAGATGTGGGCATTTAATCATCCCAGAGGTGGACCCTTCAGACATATACCCTTCTATTCATATGCTGGCTGGAAGTCTCATATTGACGAGGAAAGACAGCAAGCAAATGCATGGTTTTGTAAGGAATGATAGGTCTAGTGCTAAATAGTAAACCAACTACAAATTAAACATGTTTAAACCACTCAAACTCCAAGTACAGGTAGACGCATAAGCACAGAGCTTTAGGAGAACATTTAAAGACATTATGTGTCAGCTGCAAACCCCTGTTTGTTTCGTTTCTTAACAGACAGCAGAAAATCTAGAGTTGGTCTAGCAGATATAAACAGAGAAAAAAAGTGATCTAAATCTATTTGCCATTTTTCAGCTCACTTTTCCTTACTTCTGCTGCTTCTGTGAAGGCAAAAAGTTATATGGAGAGTAACTCAGGTGAGCCAATATGACATATAATGCGGATATTAAATCCTGAACGTGTCTGAACTCTACTGGAGAGCAAACCTCCAGAAACAAGGCCATGTCAAATCAAATTTATATTGGGATAATTTCTACAGAGATAGGCTAAACACATATGGAAAAATAAACTACAAAAAAATAGAAAATATCTTACTTATTCCTCCTAATGTCCTAACGCCTTCTCGAACATTTTGTGTAAACATAGGAATGATGGGCTAGGAGGGAAAAAAAATAAGTAAGAATTTAATGAAGATAGCACTACCTAAAAAACTTCTACCTCACTTAAACCCAATAAGCAAATTAACTTTAGAAGTATTTCTCAGACAAGGACATAGAGAGAGCAAATCAAGTATTCTTCTTCTGCTGTGACCTTCTGCTATGTGGTTTCAAGCTAGAGAATACCATGAGATTTCAGTAAGTTTTTGTTTCAGCATGTCCATTTTCTCAAAGCAGTCCAGGATTTCAGAACCAGGCCTCCCTCATCTAGAAGTGTTTGCACAGTTGTGATTTAAGTGGTTAAACCTCTCACCTAATTTGTAGTTACACTCAAAAGGAAGAATTCACAGGACTGGGATGCTAAACTTGTCTGATTCATTTCTGTTATGCTGATTTTGTTGCTTCACATATACTGTGTCATATTCAATACATGTCCATGATCTATTTCTGCTGATAAATATTTGGAATTGTGTTGAATATTTCAAGTCTTTGCTGCTATTTCTGAACTTGCAAACAGCTGTCAAGATTTACAAGAACCAGGAGGGGATCACCTACTACATGAAGTTTTTAGTATCATTTTATAGTATGCATTCATTGTACATAGCATCATCAGCAATACAGAACTTTATATGGCATTTTTTTAAAGCACGGAGATGAGCTAGTAAATGAAACTCTTCACACAGGTATTAAGTTTTTTGGGGCGGGGGGGGCGGTACAGAGGAGGAAGTCTGTAAATAATTCAGTGCCACTATAGAGAACAAAAAGAACTGCAGTTGCTTAAACTGAATGGTAACAAACTTCTTCATTCTAGCACCATCTTATTTGGAACACCTTTTGACATAAAGGTAGAGACTTTTTTTAGGTACTAAGTTGGCTTATGTGACAATCATTCTGCCAAACAAACTACTGAAATGAGACAACTTCAAGAAGTTTAAGGTCCCAGGTTTAGACACACTTTTGTTTCCATGAGGAGTTATGCTCCTAAATAAAGCTATGTTCCCCACTTTCAGCCTGCCTCCACGCTATTCCTATTCTACTGCATCTCTCAAGGCTTTTTTGGGAGGGATGAAGCTGCAACACCTTTGTGAGTGCGTAAAGGGAACTGAACACACATTCAATAAAATAAATATAACTAGTACAAACATAGTTGAATCCCAAGTATGGTCTTTCATATGCTATTACAATACATTAGTAGAATCTAAATCTGTTGAAAATATCCTGTTTAAACAGTGTTATTTTCCTTCTGAGAAGTGATACATACTTAAAATTGGGTCTTAAAAGTCTCCAATTTCTGTATAAAATTGAGAGATTTAACTAGTCTCTCTTTGACAGGATCTAAATATAAATCTCTCGGTGTGAGACTTACTTTCTAATTAGGTATATGCAGACCTACAGACATATGCACACAAGTATAAATATAGAATGAGGGGGACTCTGAAATCTTATTAAAATAGTTACAATTCAAAAATACCATACACTTGTGTGCCTTTCACAGTTGGTCCCATATGAATAATCATCTGCCTGCAGATCAAGCACAATGCTACATATTTGAACTGGGGAGACAGTTCACACTAGTGAACAGCATCTCCTGCTGTTGCTGTCTGTCCTAGACATCCCTACTAGTATAAAATGCCCAGACAGTAAGTGCATAGTGCCAATGATTCCAAATTGTGCTGGGTCACAGTATATACTTCAATGATAGAGGAAACAGCACTACTGATGTACAGTTGCTTCCCAAACCATTGTCAGGGGTTGAGCTATCAGAATCCTGACCATGTATGTGTAAAAACAGCACATGCTTGTAATGTAGAAACCGCCCTGGATTTCATCTCTCATTCTTTTAAACTCTGGATTTCCTGACCACACTATTCTTAGCTAACTCCAAAGCCTTCTTATTGAAAGCAACAAAACCAGTCTTGAAATGTTGTTATGAAAGCAAGCAGCCCATACTCATGCTACAATGTAACACCAAATATATGACAATCAAAACAACTTTCCCTGGAAGAAAATATTAATGAGTTAAAACTCTTCGCTTCGCTTCTGTGACTTGTCATACTTACCACTTTTGCATCGATGGCCACCTGAGCAAAGCCCTTCCGATTACCCCAGATAATAGTATACATTTCATCACTAAAGAGTGCTTCCCGAACTCCACCTGGGGCAATGGCTATCAGAGAGCCCTTCTTCAGAGCATTGACACATTCTTCTTTTGGTCCATGCATAACTCCATGTACATCAAGTAGTATTTTAAAACCTGTAGGTTAAATTATATTAATTCAGAAAATGTTCATTCATAGTACCATTGAGTAGGTTCCCAGCATGGAACACAATGGCTAAAACTGACTTGTCTAATAAACTGTAACCTTAAATCAAAGACGTTTCTAGAGGGACTGAAGCATTAAGTTCTGCTTATAAATTCTGGTCTAAAAAGTTGAAGATTTAGGAGTTTCAGTGGCCTTTTGTCATAGAAAATTCAGGTGTTATCTCACAATCAGGGCTAAACTGGAAAAAAATGGCAAGCACTCTGTGACATCTTTCATGTGTCCCTTCAAAGGAGTTAAGTCAGCTCCAGCGCACTGGCTCCTGGCTCTTTGCCCAAGCTCTAGTTTTCAAACATAGCACAGTCCTAATAAAGTGCAGCAGCAGAAAATACCAGCAAATCTTGGTGGGTTTTGTTCTATTAACTTTGACAAACAAAGAGCAGTCTGTGCACAAGAAGGACAATGACACAGAAAATGCAGCATTCTCTATGTTACAAATCACTACAGGAAGTAACTCCCTAGTTCAGTCAGCGAGTATGGCCTTTCCCACGAAGATGCATCTGGCAAGTCTGGATTAGGTTTATTCATTTTAGGATCTTAGGATAAGACTTTTCATTTTCTTAAGCTTTTAACTGTAAAGTTACATTAACTTCTCATATAATTTTGCGTTTCAAATGCCATACTCACCCTACTCTTCCAAGAAATAGCAGAACATCAAAAATTTGCTTGCAAGCATCAAATGGGCACGCACCTGATCAACTAGTCTAATGTGAAACAATAAAACTAGCACAAACCTCTGTTTGCAGGAAATCAGTCATGTTCACTTGCTTTAAAATCATACAGTTTCATGTTCACTTGCTTTTAAAATCATACAGTATTTATGAGTACTGCATAGCAAAATGTGAACTTTAGATGACTGAGCAGTATGGGAAATACTGCATGAAAGGATGCTAATTTTACTAAGTACCAAGAAGTCCAAAAGCAATTTTGTTCCACAGTCCAACCTGGACTCTGCCCTTTGCCCTAGCATATTCTTCTCCTATTTTCAACAATATTGTGCCTACACCAGTGTTTGAAAACCCTCTGAAGAGTACCTAGTAATACATTCAACACTTAGCATGTGCACTATAGACAATTCTCTTACTTGTTAGAGTGACTGTAACATAAGGGGCCGTCAGCTATTTGGTAGCAAGGATGTCATTGTTTTCCTGTGGTTGACCTTTAGGATCACAGAGAGGTACATTTAGACCACTGAATCCAACCTTCCACAACTGTAGGTAACCACACATGCAGAACATCCCGTCTACAAGAACTTTGCAACACCTTGCGTATGTAACAGGCAAGAAGCCACGGCTCCTTTTCTCTGCAACATTACAGGAGAGGAACTGTCTTGTTATTGCTATTGAAATGCCTGATAGCAGGCAATCTTCTAAAGAGGGCTATGGGCCTTGCCGGCTCATGCATGCCTTAGGAAGCACAGCAACATTTTACACACTCCAGTTAACTGCAGCTAATTTAGGACTGCAGTACCCAGTGCAGCAGATGCAATGAGACTGGCAATTGGATACTGCCATGGATCTGAAATTCAGAAGTATCATTAAATCATCTAATCCAAGTGTGTCCAACAGCCTACAGACTCCCCAAACTCATCCCCCACACCACCACCCCATTTCTCCTGCAGTGAGCATAATAAACTTCCAGTTAATTAAAACATCTTCTGAAAATGCATCCAATTTATTCTGAAGACTTAATCAAGATCAGGCAGTCTTAGTACCAGGATAAAATTATGGCAGTCTTTCTGGTCTGATTCACAAGAGAAGTGGCATCTATCTGAGTTGCCAATCACAGATTACTGTGTGGATTTTGAAACACTATCCAGAACATTGTCTGGACTCTTTGGGCTTGTCTTCCATTAATAGCCCTAATTTATTTTCAGAACCAGGGAATTATGTAGATTAGAAAGGGCCTCTGAAGGTAAATACAGTCCAACCTCCCACTCAAAGCGGGTCCAACTAGATCAGGCTGTTCAGAGCCTCACCCAGCGGAGTTTTGAAAGTCCCCAGGGATTCAGATACCCCAACTTGTCTAGGCAAACTGTTCAGGTGTCTGATCACCCTCATGGTAAAATACCTTTCCACACATCTAATCACAAGTCTGATTTCCTGTGTTGCAATTTGTCTCTGCTGCTTCTCATTCTATTGCTATGAACCTCTGAGAAGAGTCTGACTCCCTCTTTTCTGTACCTTCCCGTTAGGTTGCTGAAGACTGCAATAATATATTCCCCCACCCTGATCTCGTACAGACCAAACAAATCCAGTTCTCTCAGCCTCTCCTCATACATTGTATACTCCAGCCCCCTATCAGCCACTGAACATGCTCTAGCATGTCAATGTCTGTCTTGTACTGGGGAGTCCAAAACTGGACATCACATTGCAAGATCCTGTCTACTTGAGTGCCAATGTCCTTTCCCGCAAAGCCAACCTTTTTCCCAAGGTCCTGTCACATGTGATGTGCACCTAGGATGAAGCAAGCTTCACAGCTGCATGTGCTGAACTTTGTGAAGTTTCTGCCAGTTCATTTCTATGAAAGCATTCTACCAGCTCTAACCCTCACTCTATCAACTACTCCCCCACTTTGGTATCATTGGTAAACTTCCTATAAGCACATTGCAGCCCCTCACCCAGGTGTGCAGTAAAAGCGTTAAGTAGCATTGGTTCCAGTATAAATTCCTGAGGAAGACCTGTAGAAATCAGCTGTTAGCTAGACGTACTCCTGAAGCCAGTTCTTCAAGACCAGCCATTTAGCCAGATGTCATTGCAATGCTACCAAACGATATTTGGGAGATTCGTAAGTATACTCACACTTAGAAACCTTATTTTAAAGCAGAAATTGAGAAAAAAAAAAATCTCCTATTTTATAAACAACTGTATATAAATATTAATATATATAATATGGAGCCAAATATAAATTACGAAATAGGCTACATATAGTCAGCTGCATACAAAAGATTTGACAATCAACTGACAAATCCTAGTCTGCTGGCAAATGCAGTTGTAGAGGCAAAGTCATGCTGTTATCAGCATGAAAAAGTTCAGTTTTCAGGGATTAGATCTGAAATAAAACTATGCTGACAAAAGGACATCTTTGTTTCCACTAAAAGCATCAGTGCACTACAGAACACTCCTGTAAATTTTTAGTCACAAATTTAACTTGGGAAAAGAACTGGGTACTCTGGTATTGCACACACACTAAAAACAACCCCCTCATGTAATTCATTTCATCAATCAGCAGTGTTTTTCACTAGGCCAAAAATCTGGTCCTAAACACGTTTTTCAATTTCTTCATGCTTTGCCTCATGTTTTACATGAACTTGCTGGACACTTCTACAGCTTTCCTCCAAAAAACGATTCTACTTGGAAGAGTCTTTTTGTGGGCAGGTTCTACTGCCAACCATACTCAACTGAGTGGGTGCAAAAATACATCGTCCCTCCAGACTATTACTGTCAACTTTGAGGACACTGCTTCCAAACAGTTTGCTTCTTAATCAGGTAACAGCACTCATTCTGCCTATATTAATAAAAAAAAAGAAACATCTTACTTGGATCCTTGCTACCAATTAATACAGAGACAATTGTTTCTCTTACCATCTCCTTCTCTTTGTTTCTAAACACCCTAGAGCTGTCGAAAGATGCTGCTCACCTAGAAGTATGACTCATCCTTGCATGGGCCAGTCTCCTAAACTCATTCTTCTTTGTACAGAACATGTTAGAGACAGCTGTACTTCAACATTTTAACTAAATTTGTCTGAATGTCTGTTGAGAGCTGTGTTCCTGTGGTACAATTTTTATTGATTACACCATTAAAAAGAAAAATTTAAAAAAAATTAAAAGTTCTCAAACTGATTGTTTAGAATGAAGCATGTTACCTGGTAATCTAAAGACGAAATGATCAGCTACTACGTGGCAGTATCTCTTCTTTTGTATAAGAAGTCTAGCCATGAAATAGACACAATCAGCAGGAGTAGCTCCATGATAAAACACAACAAGCCCTGGACCTTCAGGAATATTTTCAGCACCATGAAGCTCATAACCTGTTAGAAGTTAAAGGCATAACAGATGTCAAAGTCTGATACAATTCTATCCTAAAGAAACTAACTCACGGCAAGTTGGCAAACTGAAATCAATAGCTATTGAGAAGAAGTAAGAGCAAAGTGACCACTAAAAACTCAAGAAGTGACTTGCAGTATTTACTAAGTTGCTTTCATAGGAGATACAGGTTTAATTAAAATCAGAAGAGACATATGTAAAGAAAGGAGAACAACAGGATAAAAAAACCCTGAAAACAAACCACCCAGTCTCACTGTCTTGAAGTATATATTTTTTCCTTATTTTTTCAGTTCACTGTCTTCAAGGCTGCAGAGTCCTCCAATCATTCAAAAGAAATCACAATCAGGATTGGATAGGAGACACAAAACAACTATTTCAAGTTATTATTTACCTTTCAAAGTTCATTGCCACCAGTAACTATTTAAGAAGATGTGACGCGACAACATTCATTTACATGTCTCCTTTTATTCCAGCGTAGGAAGATTATCTTTGTTATTTCTCTCACAGTTATACTTGCTCCAGTTTTCCATCACTAAGTACTAAAAGCTGTTTGGGGTTTTACATGCTTAATTGAAATATACGTAAACACAGACAAGTTTCTTACTGAACTTACACCTCTAATTAAGTTAACAGTGCAGAATATATTCAGTTAACACAAAATATCAGAACACATCAGTATAGAACATTCAGTTAATATCAAGCAGTACTGTTACAGTATCTTGTGTTTTTTAAAAGAAATAATAAAAAACAAACAGAAAACCCCAAACCCTGTCACTTCTTCCAAAGTTAGTAAGGTCTGCAATTCCCAATCCAGTGAATTATTTTTAGTCCTATAGGTACTTTTGGCTCTTCTCCTTCTATTTTTCTTTCTATACCTGTGGAGCTGCAACATATTGCGAACATAGTGAGCCAACTGATCACCAACTGTGCTCCATGCCAGCTGGTCACAACCAGAATGATACCTACATCTAGCATTTACATAATATATATAAAGTTAGATGCATCACATCTAATCTAACACACTTTGGTGCTTGGGGCTTTTTGGGTTTGGGATTGTTTTGTTTAGGGTCTTTTTTTTCCCAGTTCTGTGAGATTTCAGGAGAGAAAGTTCTTCCTATCATATATTGATTAATCAAAGGGGAGAAAAAATAACTACAAAATATTTCATTCTTTAGCAAGAGAAGTGCATAGAGAACATGGAAGCAGCTGGCAGGGCAGAAAAAAGTCACAACTGTCAATGAGGAACTGGATAAGAATCTTTTCTGCACAAATAAAAAGTCAGACCTTATAAAAAGTTACTAAGGATGAAAAGAGCCAAGGCCTTACAAAAATCATTTTCTTATGAAAAAAGTAAATAGCTTTTTATTGTGAAGTGAGCATTTTAAGCTCTTTGATGTAGCTGTTGATTTTGATCTAGTGTACTTTCCTAGATTTGAAAGTTACATCTTAGTCTTACAAAGCCTATCTGATACAGCCAGTGCACCATCTGGTTATCAATGCCTTGAAAACCCACTTCCCTTTGACTAGAGAACAAATAGAGATGATTTTCAAGAAGGATTTGTTCTTTATGTAAATTGCTCTTAAACATCTCTTTCTCCTTTAGCTGCATCTAGCTGGATGGCTTTGAAAGAGGCTTATGATTTCCTTAGAAAGAAAAGCCAAATCATTTATTAAGTCTGTCTTTATAAAGAAATCATAGTAGAAGGACAAGGAACAGAGCCCTTAGTTTTGACATTGTAATAGAGAAAGTAGTTGACAAAAATACGTAGAAAGAAAATAAGAAAGTAGGGTTCCATAACAGTTTTAGGCTCTAAAGTTAATTTGAAGTAGCAACTAGTGAGTGAACTAAGTTCTCCTTTTAGCCATCATTTGGCATTATATGTAAAAGGCCGGTTAAGTGCAATTAAATAACACTAACATCCTGACATACTAGCTATTAGAGAACTGGCATTTAACTTTGAGTGTTCATATACTGACTCTGAAATAATATAGTAAATCGATCTAATTTTTAACAAAGCAGACATTTCAGGTCCTCCACAAATGAGGAAATTCAGGAGTAGTTATAAAAAAAGAAAAACAATAAATACACAATTTAAAAAATGCCTATATGTTCAACTGGATGAAAACTCTCATTTTGCAGCAGCAAAGGAATAAATGCATAAGACAAAAAATTTTACAACCAAAAAAGTCTCAGTGGCCTTTATTTCTCCCACGCACCACTGGTATTCATTGGTAAAATGGGAATATTATTGGCCTGAATTTTAAATTTCATGCAACAGCAGCACAACCAGATATATACTGATAATCCTGAAAGGTAAACCAGGAATAAGAGCTTCAGCGGTTTTTAATCAAACATCAGATCTCACCTACCATGCCATATTCTTCCATGCCCATCCCATAGGGTAGCCAACATTTGTCTTGCGCCATCCCAGAAATCATTGAAATAGGCTTCCTTTAGTTCATTCTTCCTTTTATAAATATGAAGAAGGAGAATGGAAGTGTAGAAGAGGATGACGAGAACTCCTGGTAGTAGAAAAACTGCTACAAGAGGAAAAAGCACCCATGAAAGGTAGACTGCGTAACTCAGATAATCTTCAATATGCTCCACGCCGGTCCATTCTCCCAGAATATAAGTCAGGCAGGTTAAGTAGGACATAGGCATCGGTCCTGCAGCACAGGATTCATTTCCACCTATCATCTCCTATTAAATTAAAAAAAAAAAAAAAAAAGTAAAGTAATAAATCCTAAAAAAAGGCAGACCTGCCTATTCTGCTTTAGCATACAAAAAAACCTCTCTAATGCATTTTATTCATGTACCATTTACCCCACATCCCAGCAGCACCTATTAGAAACATAATGGTTCACACAGCAAAACTTTTAATTGACTTTTTTTAACCTTTTTCTTTTGTGTGGTGGAAATGCTGACAATTCCAGTTGAGAAAGACAGTGCAATTGCTTAATCTCAGGCTAAGATTTTATCTCCTTAAAAACGTTCAACTGATGCAGATCCAGAACACTTAATACTGTTACCAACAATCTGCATCGCTCTACATAATACACAGTACATTCAAAACCTTTTCCCAAGCACTTATTACAACAGGGAACGGCACAATTTCAAATCCAGTGCTATAATACCTACTGAATACTTCCACTAACCACAAGCATACGACGATTAGGGAAGAAGGTGGTCTTAAATAAGCAAATCCCACTCCTGGACAGATCTTAAACTGTACCTGGAAATTTACAGATAGTGAAACACCAAGTTCAATGCACAACACAGACAGGCAGCAGAAAGGACAAGGAAAACAAATACAAAAATCCTTTAAAAGTTTTAACTGCTCTGGATTTACTGTACCTATCTCTCCTCTCCACTGCCAGCTCCTAAGAATTCTCAGGGCTAGACCTCTCTGGGCTGGAATTCCAGGTCTTCTGTAATTCCAGAGCAACATTTTTTTCTTAGCTTTGTAAAATTTAGAGGAAAACTTGCTATTCACTTCATCTTACAAACATGAGACAACTTGTATGCTTGGGTACCTTAGCTATAGTTCTAGTACATCATAAATGATACCTTGTGGGAAAAAATTATCCTAATCTAGACTAAAGGTTTGGTCAAGACTTGAAGTAACTGTTAGTCAACACTGAGAACAAAAACATGTTGAAACTATAATGGAGGCTTGTAGACAGAAATGGATTAAGAACAGTAATTTCTGAAAGAATCTAAGCTTGGAGTTTTGTGGTTTGGGGTTTTTTTTTATTAAAATGTTTGGGTTTTTTTTTTATTAAAATGTAACTTAGAGCATGTATGATTGCAGAGTTCCCATGTCTAGAGAGACATATGTCTATCACCCCTTTACTCTTGCTTTTTTCTTGCAAGCAGTAAATGACTGAAATTCAGAAGATAACTAACACTACCAGAACTCTAATGACAACACAATAAAGACAAAGCAGATCAGTTTTACTCCACATTTGCTATGAGATGTTGAAACATGTGCTACAGCAGAACTCATCTCACTTTTTTCCTGGTCTCAATTTTTCCTCCCATCCTGACAGAGCAAGGATGTTCCTTTTCCTTCTGTTTTGAAATCAGCCTCTACCCACATTGCCCAAGTTAAGCCCTACTGACAAGAAAGCTGATCGTGTGACAAGGACTTTGTTCCCACGATCCATGCCTGTTCCACTAATTCAGGCTTACAACATTTCGCTCCTCAACATGTTCCTGAAGACAATGTGAGAAGAAGCTGATTTATCCTCAGTGATGTATAAGCATGTAGCATTAGTGACAAGCACTTCACTGATTTCATGCACATGTGTTTGGGGGTGTGAATTAGGGGGGAAAGGACAGGAAAAACTGAGTGTGTGGGAGAGCAAGAGAAAGACCTTTCTCATTGCGGTCACCAGAGCCGAACTCCAGAACCTGTCAAGCAGCAAACACCCACAGCAAGGATAAGAAACACAGGTTGTGATACCAAGCAGGATTTAAGAGTAGCATTCAACACTACAATATTTATCAGATTGCTATGCCTGGACTTCTCCAGCAGTTCCATCTACTAGCTAGAGAACAATACAGATCATGGATTATGGCACAAACTTTTTAAAACTCGGAGGTGATTATATAGCTTTAAAGATTACAGTTATACTCTCCCATCTATTATCATTTTGCTTATGGCCTTCTCCAGAACAAAATCCTCATCAAGTAAGTTTAACATCCTGTCCACACACGTCAGCCTTGCAAATTTTGACTTGTCCTTTTGCCTGTAATGTTAGATGCAATACCTCAAATGCCATCATCACCGTTTGCAAGTTGCATATTTACGCATTAACCTGTAACAGAAATTAAGATCTGACCTCCTTTTTGCTGCCAGCCACACATGTAACATCTAAAGTGCTGCCTTCTCTTAGAAACAGTCAACTCCATTCTGAACAATGTTGTTTCCTCATCTTGAAGGGAATCATAGAATAATTTATATTAGAAAGATTCACTGGACAGCGCTTGTCCAACCTTTAGCTAACTAAGGAGTCAGATCAGGTTGCTCAGGGCAACGTCCAGCCCAGTTTGTAATATCGGCATGGATGGATATCCCACTGCTTCCCTGGGCCCCCAATCCCCAATCAAGCACGAGTGCCTGATCACCCTCATGGCGAAAATGTTTTTCCTTATCCTAGTTATAATTCCCCTTACTGCAATTTGTGTCAGTTGTCTCATGTCCCTTAACTGAGAAAGGTCTAACTTCTCTATACACACACATAACCACTCATTAAGAGGAGCAGTAAGATCCCCTTTAAGCCTTCTTCTTCAGGCTAAGCACACACAGCTATCTCATCCTCTCCATAGACACCATGTGCTCGAGACTCTAACAGAGCTGGTGGCCCTCCTCTGCACCCCTTCCAGTTTCTCAGCATTTCTTGTATTGTGGGGGTCCAAACTTGACTTGTGGTCCTAAATGTGCTGAAGACGGTTATAAATACTTCCTCGATCTAATGGCTGTGGCCTTGCTAGCACAGCCGAAAATATACATAGCCAATCTCACTCATATTTGACTTATCATCCACCAGATAAAGGCCTTCTTCATGCCTTTATCTCTTGTAATTTTGCTCCCTCTGTAACAGGTCCAGCATTTGTTCTGACCACCCATTGTACAGCCACAAAAATACTCTGTATCTAAGTGATGGATGTTACTGCCACACTGAACATACTAACAAAGACACCAGCAGTGAAGAAGGGAAAATAGATTCTGTCTCCATGATCCAAAAAAGCACAGGATGCTTTACTAAGTAAAGGTCCAACATAGTTCATGTACGCCACTTTCATGGTTTAAGCCCAGCCAGTAACTCAGAACCATGCAGCCACTCGCTCTCTCCCCTCTTTTTTTCTCCCCTGCTCCTGGAGGGATGGGGAGAAAAATCAAAAGAATGCAAATCTCACAGGTTGAGATAAGAACAGTCCAGTAACTAAGGTATAACACAAAACCACTACTGCTACCACCAATCATAATGATGACAAGGGAAATAACAAGGGAACATAGAACCAAAAATGGAAGGAAAGGAAAAAAAAATATAAAAACAAGTGAGGTACAATACAATTGCTCACCACTGATCGATACCCAGCCCGACCCAGTGGTCTGGACCTTCCAGGTAACTGCCCCCAGTTTATATACTGGGCATGACATGCTGTGGTATGGAATACTCCTTTGGCTAGCTTGGGTCAGGTGTCCTGTCTCTGCTCCCTCCCATCTTCCCATGCCCCTCCTCATTTTCAGAGCATGAGACTGAAAAGCCCTTGAATGGAGTAAGCATTACTTAGCAACAACTAAAACATCGGTGTGTTATCAGCACTGTTCCCAGGCTAAAGTTGAAAACACAGCACTGCACCAGCTACTAAGAAGGAGAAAAATGACTGTTAACAGCTGAACCCAGGACAACTACTGATACTGCCATTTTGGTTTGTTTCAACTTTACAGCTGTCTGCCCAGAGCAGATAAAGCAGCAAGATAAAGCAGCACAGTCTTCCAGAAACACCACCATGTCAACCTGATTAGGACCTCATCTAAGCAAAGAGAGACTATCCTGCCCTCTTTGTCAGAGGTTTTCTGACATCAGTCACTGTCCAGATTAAAAAACTTCAATGGGATGCAGTACTATGAAGTCTCACCATTAGCTGACTTACAGGCAGAATCCCCCTGTAATACGAGCATATCCTTAAAAAACTTATTTTAACTGACATCACTAACACATTTCCTGTTGTGTAGCTCAAAGTAAAAACTTTTAAGTTCAAACTTCCTAATAGAAAATCTTACATACAGTTTCACAGACGAAAAACGTGCAATTTGTCATCTGACTAATGATGCTACACACTGACTTACGCTTATGCTTAAGGCTTTACACTGTCCGTGAAGTGGAAACAAGGCTAAAATATAATTCCTTTCACTGACTTCTAGCACATGACCCAGGAAAATCCTTAACTAAATTACTACCGTAATCTTCAGCTGTAGTGCCCAAACACTGGGTTAACTGAGAGCCTACTGATCATGCTAGAAGCAGCAATTACAGAAAGCAACATATAATGCTGTAAATTCTTCACTATGAGGGTGGTGAGGCACTGGAACAGGTTGCCCATCCTGGCAGCCAGCCTGAATGGGACTTTGAGCAACCTGGTCTAGTGGAAGGTGTCCCTGACCGCAGCAGTGGGGCTGAAACTAGATGACCTTTAAGGTCTCTTCTAACCCAAACTCTTCTATGGTTCTATAATTCTATGAAACCATGCACAACGTGATTTTAGCATGTGTATGAAATGTGTAAGTTGAAGCTCTGGAGATGTCACTATCCCACTCGGCTCTTGTCATGCCACACCTGGGATACTGTGCTCAATTTTGGTCCCCGCTATAAAAAAACGTCCCCACTATAAAAAAAAACCCTGTGGACAGGTTGGAAAGGGTCCAGAGAAGGGCTGTGAAGCCATGGGAGGAAAGGCTAAGAAAACTGGGTCTGTACAGCCTGGAGGAAAGAAGGCTTAGGGGACACCTTATCACCATGTTCCAGTATTTAAAGGTGGCTACAAAGAAGACAGAGACTCCCCTTTTACAAGTCACACGGAAAAGATATGGCAATGGGCAAAAATTATCCTGGGGAGATTCCGACTGGGCACAAGAGGAAAACATTTCATCAGAACAATCAGCCCCAACATCAGATGCTGTTAAGATCTGGCTGGGCAGGGTGCTGAGACATCTTGTTTAGACCGTGTTTTTGCCAAGAAAGGTTGGACCAGATGATCCTTGAGGTCCTTTCCAACCTGGTGTTCTATGATTTCCAAACTAGAAAGACACTGCAAAGCAACAGCTACGACATGACCCTGCAAACATAAACGCACTGCCTTCCACTGCATCAGCCGGTTACGGGGGGGTGCTTCTACCAGAATTAGCAATGCCACCACAAACACAAAAAACGTAAGACCCTGATAACCCTGCTCACGACATCCTCCACTGCAGAGAAACCGGCAGCCGGAGGGTGGTTCTGCTCTTGTTCTTAAGCGGGCACTGACCTACTCCTTGCTCCTGTGACAGCGGGACACCGGTTCCTTCTGCAGGAGGCTGGAGAGGGACCGAGCTTCCCTCTCCTGAGAGGAGCACACAGCCCCAGGCCGGCTGCTCCAGCGGAGCGCCCCGCGGCCCCACCGCCGCCCTTGCATCGCCCCGCATCGCGCCCTGCCCGCACTCCCCGTTCCGACAGTAACTGGAGCAAGGCCCCGAGCTCGGTGGTGGCCGAGGCAAGCCACCTCCCGCCCCGGGACCGGCAGGGTGGCGGCGGGACCAGGCCCGGGGCGGGGACACGCCAGCAGCTCCCGCTCACCTTGCCCTGGCGGCGGCGGCTCCGGTTCCAGCCCCGCGCCCCTGCCGGGGCCTGGTTTTACTTCTCCGCCCGCCGCCCCCGCGGAGGATGGGTGCCCGCGGGGCGGCCGGGCCTGGGCGGCTCCCCGCGGCGGAGCGCAGGCGGGACTGCACCGTGCTGCTCGGCGGCGGAGGAGGCGGCGGGAGGCGCGGGGAGAACGAGACCGGCGGCGGAGGGGAGGGGAAGGGGAAGGGGAACTCCGCACCGTGGGGGGCCCGGGAGCCGCCCGGACCGCGTCCGCCACGCACCGCCCGGCGCTTCCGGCGGGAGAGGAGTTGCCGCCAGGGGGCGCGCCTTGCCCGCGAGAAGGTGTGGGAGGGCAGTGAAGCGGAAGGGTGTGTTCTGGACATGCTGGTTTTCAGTTTTATGTTTTTCTGGTTTTTTATGACTGAAATGATAGAAAATACGTGTAGCACGGGACTGATTTGATCAGCAACTGCAATTCTACTTGTATGAAAGAAACTCTTTTCAGTAATAGCAGGTTCTAGTTCCTGTAATACTGCTCTAAAAAGAGTAAAAATAAGATTATAATAACCGCTCTGTATTAAAGCGCTATTATAATGTTTCTGGGGGAAATGTCTTTTTTGTTTTGTTTTTTTTTTTTTTTAATTCGGAAAATCCCCATCTTCTATGTCATTCAAACCCATTCACATCTCTCAGAATAGTAGAATGATTAGGGTTGGAAAGGACCCTAAAATCATCTAGTTCCAACTCCCCTGCCACGGGCAGGGACGCCTCACCCTGCACCAAGAGACTGTCCAGCCTGGCCTTGAACACTGCCAGGGATGGAGCATTCACAACTTCCTTGGGCAGCCTGTTCCAGCGCCTCACCACCCTCACAGTGTACACACACCATATATATCCTTATATATATACACACACCGTATATATCCTTGTATCTTCCTTATATCCAACCTGAATTTCCCCTGTTTCGGTTTGAACCCATCACCCCTTGTCCTATCGGTACAGTCCCTCACGGAGAGTCCCTCTCTGGCATCCTCATACCCCCCTTCAGATACTGGAAGGCTGCTATGAGGTCTCCACGCAGCCTTCTCTTCTCCAGGCTGAACAGCCCCAACTTTCTCAGCCTATCTTCATACGGGAGGTGCTCCAGTCCCCTGATCATCCTCGTGGCCCTCCTCTGGACTCGCTCCAACAGCTCCATGCCCTTCTTATGTTAAGAACACCAAAACTGCACAAACTATTCCAAGCGGAGTCTCACGAGAGCGGAGGCGCAGAATCATCGCCTTCGACCTGCTGGGGGAAAAAAAAGGTGTGTTTCCGCCCGGTTTCGAACCGGGGACCTTTCGCGTGTTAGGCGAACGTGATAACCACTACACTACGGAAACCGCTCATACTAGTAAGGCTCACCTTGAGCTCCCTCATAACATGTTTACAATAATTGCAACGAGAGATAACTAATATGGATGTTAATTTTTACTCCAGCTCGCTTAAGCTAAGCTGCGGATAATACAGGGATGCTGCTGTAAGATGAAACAGCATAGGAAAAACATGAACGTTGTTAGCAAACAGTTGGCAAGTGAGATACAGAGATCCAGGCTGAATCCCTGCTTGGGAAAATAATCAGTGCTCTGGTTATGTATCACCCACCCAAGGATAGTACTCTGTTCTGAGTTGCAGCACAGCCTCTAGCATCAAGTCTCCACCACTAAACCATGTCCTTAAGTGCCACATTGGTGCAAGAAATCTCTGGAGAAGCAGCATGGGAACAGGAATAATTCATTTTAATCCAAACACTAGACTGAGTTTTCTAATGAAAATAGGCAAATGTTGCATATGCTTAGACGCTACACAAAGTTTTAGGACATTGAGGGGAAAGATTATATAGTTATTAACAGTACAAGAAGGAAAATGAGGCACAAAAATTACCTTTCTTGGTGTTCAAGGTTAACAGGTTTGGTTGCATTTAATGGCGTATTGGATAAATTACACAAAGCTCTCCCACTCCCACCAGTAATATCTCACAGCTTGTAAAAACATATTCTGCTTTGTAGCATGTTTCAGTATTCTGCAAGGTGTGCTAGGAAGGCAACACTGCCAGTTGTTGCAGTTCTGCGTTTTTGGGCAAACCCCCAGTGACGATAAGCCTCCGGGCTGCATTACCTAAGGAAACTCCCCCAAAAGCCCGGTCCCTGCTAGCAGGGAGCTGTGGGCGAGTATCGCACATCGGTACTGCAAACACACTGCGATGCAGGGATTCTCAGGCTGGGGGCAGCCTCATCCACTACACCAGTAATGTATGGTGAAATAAGACATGATGTACCAGCTCACACTTGAAACTACTCTCTATCTGTACTTGCATAGTGCTATACTTAACTAAAGCTTTTTTTCTCTAAGAGACTTTTTTTTTTTCCTTTTTTCTTGTTAGGACAAAGTCTTGGAGGTGGCATTCCTACTTTCCAGGGTACCAAACCACTAAGCTGATATATTTGTAGGAGTTTAGTAACTCATTTAATGGGATTATTTCTCTTCATATAGTCTCTCTAGAAAAATGGCCTAAGCAGTACATCATTAGCTAAAGCAAGACAGTTTCTCTTCTGACACTGTCTTGCATGGAAGGCACCCACTGAGGGTGAGGACTCTGGTGGGACAACACTAACTCTGAGGTTCTGCTCTGAGCATGGACCATGAAGCACTCAAAACACAGAAGCATGTATTTAGACAAAACTTCTGAGGCTCTCAGATGTATGTACTTACTTGTTTTAGAAACCAGGCAAATCCTGGCTACACAATTTCCTTTGGGGGAACTCAGCTGTTGCATTGCTTTTATACACAAGTGTTCTTCTTCAGTCTTTCTGACTTCAGAATATCCTCAAAGACACAGGGGAACCTTCAAGAGGTTAATTGCTTTCTTCTGTCAAATCTATAGAAATTTGTAAAACTGGTTGAATGCCAATTATTAGTCATCAGTGCCATAGGACATTGGTTTTTACTACGTTGTATAAAAACAATGAAATGAACAAAAGCTTTCTAATCACTTTTACGTTTATCAAATCGCTCCAGCAAAGCCTTCCATATGCTGCCTGGGATTGTCTGATGCTTGCTTATGAGAGCCTGGATGGCAGTCTTTGTCTGAAAAGAGAAGAGAAAGTTGACTTTACAGACCTTCTTATGCAAGGAAGAACAGTATAATCCCTGCTGACTTAGGAGCTCAGGGGGCATTGGGAAATTAACATATAAGATCTACTTGAAGAAAGAAGTTGTGGTTTATATTAGCTAGTTGTCCTAGTGATACTTTCCTTGGAAAGGAACAAAAATATTAACTGCAGTTTGGATACACTGAAATTATTGAGGTTTGTCAAACTTGGCCATTACTAAGTAAGCTTCAACACATGCAAACATTAAGTGTGTGCCATCTCTATTCCTGAGGGTTTTCATCAAAAGCACTGGATAAAGCCTGGCAAAACTCATCTGATCTCATAGCTGACCTTGCTGGGACCAGGAATTTAGAATAGGGACCTCCATCTGTCTTTCTCAACATGAATTCTTCCATAATTGTATCATATACGGCATGCACATATGAGAATTTGTACCTAAATTCTGTTCAGTTTTACTCTACATGAGATTCAAATGCAAGTTTGTGGTGAGAATGCATAAAATATTCCGTATTTCTACCAGGGATAAGAAATAATTTCCCTTAGTTTTTCCTCATGTATTTAAACTTGAAATAAGGGTAGCAACATACTCCAGTGATCTACCCCAGAGTGATGGTAGAGTATCACTGGGAACATAAGAAAAGAGTAGCCAGACCTTTCCTGACAGAGTCATGTCCTGAGTCGTTTTCAGGGCAGGATCAGACAGAGGTCAGCCAGTCCACTGCTCATCTCAAACCCCACTTAAGTTGTGAGGATGTTTAACTAATACTAGCCACTGAAGACCTAACTCTACTCCCACTAAGTGGGTGGTCAAAGGCTTGACTTGGTAAAGCAAATCAATGTCATGGGAAATTTCCATTTCAGTTTTGCAGTGCACAAAATACTCTTCCCGAAAATACAAGAACATGGACAATCATATGGATAACCTTGGCACTAATATTTCTTCCAGCCTTCTAAACCTGCTAATACCAAACTCCACAGGTTGCTGGTGCAGTTCCCCTGTAACAGACCAAACCTGTCTTTCTGGTTTCACTGCTGTGAAGCCCAGAACAATCTGCAGTAAATCCTAAAAAAATGAAAAAAGTAAATAAAAGAAAGAAAGAAAACCTAGCTTTCTTCCATCTTTTGGGGGGCACCACGATGGTTTTTACATCAGTGATTCCTAACAAGTGTTTTGATCTGTGTATTTCTAGGCCACAGCAGACTTTTTTTGCACAAAGCCCTCCTTTCATCTTGTATGAAAAATTTTGAAAAATGCCTAAACCCTGGATCTATAAAAGTTTTTATCCCCCTGGGCACCACTGATTTCACCAAGCTGTAGGTACTCTTAATATTTTAATATACTGAATACAATTTATTTTCTTTTTTTAGCATTTTCCTTTTGACAAGACTGAAGCTTTTGTGGAACTTTGCTTATACAGCCCTGTGTTATTTAGAGAAGACTCTCAAAAAGTATTTGTTATGTACGAAATTTATTTTCCTAGTTACTGAAAACTGAACCTAAAATGTACTTTGCATCATTTCAGTTATCAAAGGCATGAGAGAAACAAAGTTAGCATCCCAAGCAGATAGAGCTCACACATTCTGAAACAATGAAGGCATCCCAGTCATCTATTACTATGTCAGTACTTACTTGTAGGTAATTGTATATCAAATAATCCTGGAGCTCAACTGCCCATTGCTTTAACGAGCTAGTAAATGTGTACTTGTCTTTATTCATATAAAAAAAATATGTTTTCAGTGCATATACAACAGAGAGAAAAGTATATAGTTCAATATTGCACAGAGAGCTAACTTACCTTTTCAACTAATTCATCTGTAGTGATATTTGGATCATAAGGGATTTGCTCTCCAATGTATGTGCGAAATTTAACTGGAAGTCCTCCGTACAGAGGAGTAAACGGCAGTCGAGTGCTTTCATACAACCATCTAAAAAATCCTGAAATGGATTAAGGGAGGGAAAAGTAGATTATAGTCACATAAAACACTATCCAAACTTGAATTCTGATTAATATGGAAGAGACTGACAGTCGAGAAGAAATCGCAGGATTTAGGTTAGCTGGCCACCAAAACAAAGCTCAATAGACTTAATAGATCACTGAATTAATACTGCATTAAGGAATCAGATGACACAGCACAAACCAGTTACACACAAGCTGTTGGAGATACCTTTGAGCCACACCAAGTGTGTTAGAGAATCCAAAGGAAGCAGAAGTCCGAAAAGCAAAATCTAAAAGAAGAGTGAAAGAAATCAGAGAAGTGGAGAAAACATTCCAAATACTTAGAATATGTTTTAAAGTTCTTACTTCTTTCTTTAAGCATCCTATATCCTTCCCGGACATTTTGAGTGTACATTGGAATGATGGGCTAAGGAATCATAAAAAAACCCAAAAGGTAGAAATGTTATACCAGCTTTAAATTTATGTTTTAGTGCCTGTTAATGCAGCTCAGAAAAATCTCTTGAATACAGAGGAATTATCAGTTAAGTAGCAAACAAGGAATCTTGTTATAAAAAATAAACTCTAGAATAAAAATAAAACTCTATTTCTCAGCTCCCACAAAAACTGACGTTAAAGTCACCATCTGTAAGGATGTCAGGGGTTTTTTCCTTTAAATGGCTTCCATCACTGAGTTCTTTCTTAGGCTCTAGTTAGGTCTTTTTCTTGCTTGTTTTTTTCTCATCCTGTGGTTTCTGTTCTGTGGTAGTGATTCTTAACAGAGTAAAGGTGTTCTTTCATTACCTTCTGGACAAGTAATTCCAACAACATGCTTAAAATACAGTTTCAAAAACATAAAAGGGACAATAGAGGGGGAAAAAGTTATTGTATGTATGGATACAATTACTGTTAGCTTGTCTACAGACTATGAAATCTTACCTCAGACTCTAAGACATGACTGTTTGAAGTTCAGGCATCTCAAGTGTCTTTCCTTTTAGTCACACTAATGAATTTGTTCTGTAACTACCTAAACCTCTGCCCTCCAGAAGGCACGCAGTTCAGATCAACCAGGACATACAAATGCCTTATTTGTCCAAGGGATCTGCAGAACTTCTTTCCAGTGGGGTATTATCTAAACATTACTGCTTCAGTGAGACCTCACGTTGAGAAGCAGGTAAGATGAGCCAAATGTAAATGTCTACTTGCTTTCTCCAAAGCTTCATGAACTGAGTACTTTCCTATTCAGCACACATGATTGAAGCTTTAGACAGAGAAACTGCAAAGCTTCATTTTATGTTTCAGTCTGCAATACTGCAATAAATATGTATCATACAAATTATATAAAACTCTAATACAGTATCAGTTCTGATAGTTTAGATGAGTCTATATGCAGTCTTCAGTCAACCTATAAGACTGATGTGGCCAGTATTGAAAAGAATGCAGCAAGAACAAACAGAAACAATCAGAGCCCAGAGGAGGGCCACGAAGATGAGCAGAAGGCTGGAGCACCTCTCCTATGAAGACAGGCTGAGAGAGCTGGACAGCCTGCAGAAGGCTACAGGGAGACCTAGCAGCCTTCCAGTACCTAAAAAGGGTCTACAAGAAACCTGGAGAGGGACTTTTTACACGGGTATGTAGGGATAAGACAAAGAGGAATCACTTTAAGCTGGCAGAGGGTAGATCTGGATTAAAGGAAGATCTTTCCTCTGAGGGTTGGTGAGACACTGGCACAGAGTGCCCAGAGAAGCTGTGGCTGCCCCATATCAGGCAGTGTTCAAGGTCAGGTTGGATGGAGCTTTGAGCAGCCTGGTCTAGTGGAAGGTGTCCCTGCCCATGGCAGCGGGTTGGAACTGGATGAGCTTTAAGGTCCCTTCCAGCCCAAACCATTCTGTGATTCTATGAAACTCCATGTTTGCCAAAAGATGGATTCCAGTTGCTACTATGGGCCTAACTCAATATAAGAAAGGACATATAAGGTTAATATTGCCCCCTCTACTGTTAAACGCACAGCACTTCAATAAATGCTTAGTTATCTAAGGTGTGTCTGATCACAGATTTCCAGAGAAATACCACAGATGCCCAGATTTCAGTGGAGCCTGCAAGCTAATTACAATGATGGCCACCATACTGGGATCCAGCCAGACTTCCTAACCTAAGTTAAAAAAATCAAACAAGCAAAACCACAAAAAACAAACCCTGAATGAGTTGCAATAATAAGTAATTCAAAAGTCAGCAGCACTGTAAAGGTGAGTTCAGGCTAGTAGGTATCAAAGGAGAAAATACTCTGCCCTTCAGGTAACACATAATTCTATGTAGTGTCTGTTTTACCAAAATATTATTATTACCAAATATGTTATACAGATGACCACAAGAACCTTTTACACTGCAAAAACCTTATCTTCAATGAATACCCAAATCATTACATAAAAGAACAAAAAACCCAAAAAAATCCACAAACCTGTCAACAGGAGGTGCTAGCAATTTTAAGTACTATTATTCAGCCATTTCCATGTGCTTCTAAATTATGAAAGCCTGGGAGGATTTTTGTGATGTGTTTTGATCAGGATGGCACTCTATATTAAGGGCATTTGGAGTTATTTAATTCAATTTTTATTTAAATAAAAAAAACCAACATTATTACATTGTAGGATTACGCTATAAATTCCAAGTGAAGTAAAAACAACTGGCAATGGAATGCTCAAATATTTGAAGTAGCTTGAAAGGCAGGTATAAAAGCAAAATGGTTAGAAATCACTTAAGTTGTTAAAGTGACACCTCTTTCTTACTGAGTATATTATTAAATCAATATATAAAAAGAAAGACTGTAAGGAAATTCAAAACGCCTGTATGAATTTGATAGGGTTTATCCTATTCACATTCTGATGGTGGTGTACAGGCCCACACAATATATGAAGCATTGTGACTAACATTTATCAGCCCAAACTTTTGAGAAATAGGATAGGAGAGGGAACAGAAGCACATAAAATGTGACTTTTAAAAGGCCACATAACAAGACAAACAAAGAGGTAGAAATAGGACTCTCAGCCAAAAATTCCCCTAAATTTATTCTAGTGTTTAGTTATCTCCCCACAAGATTTCAGAGCTAGATAAAGTTATGAAGAACTATTAACCTGAAGCTTGTATTTTGCAACCCTAGGTACTTTGTAGTAGGAGATACAGCATAACAGATCAAAGCAAAGTTTGAGAAGCAACAAACTGGATGGGGTGAGAGCGAGCTGTAACTGCACAAAAAACCTGAAAGGAGTGGTAAGAAATTGAAGATTCATGGGAAGATCTCAACTTCCTGTACAGATTCTCCTATAAACAGACAAGGATTATGTTTATGTGGTAGGCCAAAGAAAAGCACTGCAATTGATGAGATATTCATAAGAATGTAAAGAAAAATGATGGTTGTGCAATTCATAAGAAAGCAGTAGAAAGCTTGTGGCCGAACAGAAGAAGCCTGGATGAGTACTGGTATTGTCAGACACAAAGAGTGCCAGGTATGCTAAGTTTAAATTAAGACAGAAAACTCATCTCCAGTGAGGATAATGAGAAAATGCAGTTAGGAAAAAGAAGGGTTGCTGCTCTTTCAGCTCTATGCCATCCCAAATAAAAGTATTTCCCAGAGGCTGTATGAGAGAAACAGTCTCATGGTCCTGGGTTAACAGTTGGACTTGATGATCTTGAAGGTCTTTTCCAACCTAGCTGATTCTGTGATTCTACATGGAATTAGATGGAAGAAGTCAGAGCCAGTGGTAGAAGTTTGTATGTAGATCATAATCTATACGGAAAATATAACTGAAACTGTGGCCACGTGTACATTAGTGGAGTGCAAATCAATAGAACCACATCTCTGGTGGATGCTGACAATCTGGCATCAACACTGAACATTTCAGTGCTATGTTTTTATGTAGAACTAATTCTCGGCTGGTACCATTGACTGAATGCCCATTTGCAACTGGAGAGTATTAGTTCCACTTCTGATTTAGTTTCAGCCAAAAGGTATTCTAACATGTTCCATGATGTGAATTAAAGCATGGTGAGGGAGATGGAAAAATTGCTTCAAAAGTGCACACATGATTCAAACTCAGACACTGAGGTAGACACACCTTCTGTTAGTGGATGCAATCTTTCACAAACATGAAGAAAGGTAAGGGTAAGAACAAAATCCTGGACCCTCCTAGAATAAATGAGAGGAAAGAAAGATAAGGATAATGCACTAAAGAGCCATAAGAAAATGACTGGGTATTTAAAAGTAAAATAAATATTTAAGTCTAGTAGAATGAGAAAATAGAATGAAATATGGAAAAGGACTACAGTGAAGATTCCTGAAATACAGTCAAGACAAGAATCTGGATGGCAATATAAAGCTATACAGTTCCATAAACCCCTGGTTCCCCATGGATTAATGTGCTCTAAGAAAGTGGTGGGAAGAGGAAAGGAAATATTTACTCCAAAACCTTTTCTTTGGTCTGGAAGATTTTCCAAGAAACATTCCTAAGCTACATTTTATAATTAAGCATGTATGCAATAAGCATAGAATTAGGATTCATAACACATAATCCTCACCACTTTTGCATCTAGAGCGACTCGAGCAAAGCCTTTTCGATTTCCCCACACGAGTTGATAACTTTCATCACTGAATAGTGCTTCTCTAACTCCACCTGGTGAGATGGACACCAAGTATCCATTCTTCAGGGCAATGAGGCATTCCTCTCTTGTACCTGGCATAATGCCTGTCACTCCCAGTAACAATTTGAGTCCTACAATACATAAATAGCAAATAAATATTATTGTAACAATATATCACAAATACTGCTTTCATGTAGAAATATGATTATAGCTAAATGAAAATCTAATAGCCATATATCAAGACTAGGGCAAATTTGCTTGAAGGAAGTGAAACATCTACAGAGTAAATATTGGCAAAATGACAAATAAGTGACAGTGGTTTTGCCCAAATGTTATGAAGATGAGCTAACTTCTTAGGAGCATCTCAATAAACCTATGCCTCCACATGCTATTTTCCATAATGATCAAAATACCAACTATACAACCGAAACATAGGTAGATGCATAGACAGTGCTTGAGGAAAGTGGTGGGGAAAGGAAAATAAATCTTTACTCGAAAACCTTTCCATCTGTCTGGAAGACTTTCCAAGATACAGTCCTAAGCTACATTTTATAATGAAGCATGTACACAATAAGCATAGAATTAGGATTGGTAACACATAATACTCACCACTTTTGCATCTAGAGCGACCTAAACAAAGCCTTTTCAATTTCTGCACAAGTCCTTCTTTTTAAATATTTTAATACAATATTTACTAAGTATGCCTGTAGCAAGTTCTTCCTCCTCATCTTTCTATGAGAGCCTTAGTATGTTCTTGCATCAAACTTGCTTGAGTTTATGCTCTTTGTTTTCAGTGTTTGGACACAACTTCCTTTTCTGAATAATGTCCTTCTACTTTTAAATAGCTTCCTTTTAACCTAAGTGGTATAAAGGAGCCTTAAAATAATCTCTCTCCTATTCCTTCTGAATGCTCTTTCTTTATGCTTTGTTTTTCTCAAACTTCATGAGGTTTGCTTTTCTGTAACTTCTCCCTTTCACAATGGAATTATTTATTTCTTTCTCATGCTACAATGTGTTGAATGTATTGTGGTGGTCAGTGTTATAGAGCTCTCCTCAACAGTAAAATCTTCAAAGAAGTTTTGTGTCCTACTCCAGGCTTTTACCAAAACATAGATTTGATGTTGTACCCCACTGCAATGGCTACCCAGTGTAGGGGCAAGGACGTGATTGATACCCTGCCTTTACTGAGCTCTTCTGCACTCATAGCCCTTTGCTGACTAGCCAGCAGTAGGTCACTAATATAGTCCTATCCTACACTTACTACTGAGGCATGACATTTCATTCCAAAGGGATTATATAATGGCTTCAGAGGGTCTACCAGTGTTTTTATGACCTTTCACTTAAAAGACAGGATCTTTGATAATTCTACTTTGTTTGTCCTTCTGCATCTACCAGCTTTTACTTAAAAAACCTAAAAACAGTCTTTTAGTTTAACAGCTGTCTTGAAATTGTAATAAATGTAAATTTCACCAAAACTAGCAACAAGTTGAGTGAATCCAGAGTGCTTAAATACAAGAGAATATATTCTTACCTGGTAAGCGAAAGACAAAATGATCAGCTACTGACAGACAAACTCTTTTCTTCTGGAGAAACAGCCTAGACAAGAAGTAAAGATAATCTATAGGAATAGCTCCATGGTAATACACCAGAATGCCTGGTCCTTCTGGTAGGTTTTCCACACCATGAAGCTCATAACCTGTTTGGGATGAAAAGCAATAACTGACAATGACAGCTGTAAATCATCTGGCAATTTAAAGAAAACTGTTTGCTGTCTTTCATTAAATGACTTTCAGTAAGCTGTGAAAGCTTCTGCAGTAGCTTTTACAAGAATTAAATTCTGGATGGAACGTTTGCTCTGTAGCAAAGAGAAAGCACCTCAAACACCACAGGTTGTCAATGGACTAATTTGTTGGTCAGTTTAGTCATTAGATCAGACCTAACCTGACATTTCCCCCAGTGAGAGGACTAAATTATTTCCTATTAGGAACTTTTTCCAGTCTAAAGTGTGAAATCACTTCATTGGCAGAATGAGAGGCAAACAAGTAGTCAGTATGCTTTCCTGAAATATGGAAGTATGAATCTTCATTCTTTGTCAGGCAGAATGGAAAGTTTAGGATTTTACATAATTTAAAGTTTCTCTGGTTGAGATATTTAAGTCCAAACCAGAATCTGTAAGAATCCCACAGACAGGTTCTCTCCACAGAGTTAAATGTATTCACTTAACAGTGGAAGGGAATTTCCTCACAGACATGGACTTCTATAAGTCTCTCTCCTGGCTCTTCCTACATTTGATTTAGGTTTTAGGTGGAGCCAGGCTAAGAGGCTAATGTACATAAAGTTTTGGAAAAGCCACAGCTTCTGCCAAGAGCTCTATTTCACCTTGTCTACATTCATGTCCGTTCCTGCTACAGCTTCTATCATGAGCTGTTTGGGGAGAAAGTAGGGGATGGAGCAGGCAGAGATCTAGGAAGAGATGGAGAAAGTTTGATACTGCAGGATGTTCAAAGATTAAAGGAAGAAACTGTGAGGAAGGACAGCAACATAGATAACCTGTTACTCTTCATCCTTAGGGCAGCAAAGTTAACTCTTGCTGACAGCCTTAACCTACATCTGTGAGAAGAACAAGAGCTTAGTATGCAGCTGAGGATTTTCCTAGGGAGCAGAGTGTGTTGAAAGTATCTGAAGGATGAGTGCAATAAAACTGCAAAATCGGGCTACTTTTAAATAGCACCAGAATACAAACTTAAATATGGTGTCTCATTATTTTTTTGTCCACACAGCTCTTATTTTCAGTACACAAAGTAGTTTTCACCAACTGAAAACACACTAACTACATTTCCACCTAGTTGTTGTGTTTTGGTCATTTAAGTGAGTTTTAAATGCATACTAAGGTAAAAAAATAAATCACACATCTCTCCTGCAGTGCTTTCCTCTGATACTGTATATAGAGAAGTGCACCTGCCTATCTACTTTAGAAAAGTTGACCCTATATAAATTAAATTCTTCCTTTCAGTTTGCTTATTCTATATTGCAATCAGTCTTTGAGGCAGAAACTTTTGAGTTAGATGCCATACAAAGTATAATAAATTTCACTTCTTTGCATCTATTTGGAAGAAATAAAAACCAAATCCATTAAAACTTATGTGTATTTACTATTTAGGTAATTCAAAGCTTCAGACAAGTTATGTCGTACTTACCATGCCATATTCTTGCATATACATCCCAAAAACTTGCTATAGTTTTCCTTGCACTATCCCAAACATCACTCAAGGGATCTGCTTCTGTCTCACTGTTCCTCTGATGCATTAAAAGCAAAATATTCGTAAGGTAAATAAAAAAGATGATTGTTAAAGGAACTATAAAAAAAAATAATATTGCACTCATTGTTAGTGAGGCGATGACCACATAAATAAGATATTTCTTCAGGTACTCCACAACAGTCCATTCTTCCAGTATATAGGCAAGGGAGCTTAGGTCAGTCATTGCCATCTGTCCTGAAGTGCAGAATTCTTTTCGTCATATCATGTCCTGCATGGAGAAGAAAAAAAAAAGGCAAAAAAACAACAAACAACAAAAGCCAGCTCTAATTTCTATAATCACACTAGTTTCTCAATTTAGGAAAGTTTTTTGTAGGTATAGCTGATGCTTGTTTTGGTATAGCTCAGAGACAAATATTTAGCCTCTCTCTGTCATGCTGAGATAGCTGCTGCCAATTGCCATCCACTACTGCCCGTAAAGAGTGATGAGATTTTCCCACATATTTATGGGTCTTCATAATACAGCCAGATAATAGGGGCTGAAAGGACAAGGGCTGGAGCCCAAGGAAGGCTCAGGATCCATGCAGCACGGCTGATCAAATGATTTCTCTGTATAAGTATGGCTTTTCAGAAACTCAGAAGAGGATTAAGTGCTAAGTATTTTCAGCAGTGTTGGCCAAGAAGATTGCTACCAGAGGTCTGGGCTCCCCCCAGTCCTCTGCAGAGTCCAGCCTAGGCTTCTGGTCCCTTTCAGTTTGGCAGCAGCTGGCAGTGAATGGAACAAATACTGGAGTGAGCAGCTGAAGAGCCAGCAAACAAAACCTGGGCAGCTGAGGCTCTGTCATGAGACCTGGAGGTGCCTGGAACAGCATTTGGCAGTGGTAAGGAAAGCAGCTCCAAGCCCCTCATCCACACAATCATGCCAACACACTCTTCTTTCAGATTTTCCAACCCTGGCAAAGGCCAAGTGGGCTCCGTGGCCCTGGTGATATGTTTGCCACATGTAGCTCCCTAGTTAGTCTGTTCCTGCCTGCCTGACAGCAGGCAATGGTTTCCCTGGAATACAAGAGCACTGCAGCATTGCTGGCTGATTTCAAGACCCTTGAACATTAGCCAGAGATTTAAACATTGCAATCAGTTTCAGTAACCCATATCTAAATACAGCTTTCAGTTGCCTCAGTCAGGTTGCTACTTGTTTAAGGAGTAAATTTTTCTGCTCCAGCACCAGAACAAGTACCTACAAGAAACAATTTGTAATTGCCACAGTCAGTGCCAAGATCATAAAGTACAGCAAGTCCAGACTTACCTGACTTTATATCTTCAGCTGTATACTTATATAGCAAGCTTTGTATATACAATAACCGCCCCACTTTTATTTTTCTTTTTTGAAGCCCTGGGTAGAATATAGCAGTGAACTGGTATAAAGCACAGCTCCATTGAGTATTGTGAACTACAAGGAGTACAGCAAACAGCAAAAGCAAAAAGCAAAAAACAGCCACAAACAAGCACCAGACTCTAACATGTGGCGAGGCAAGCAATCCTTACTGATGACTATCTGTAACAGCTATAAATTTGGTCTCATTGTCGTGGTTTAACACCAGTCAGCAACTAAGTACCGCTCAACCACTAGTTCATACCTCATGCTCCTCACCTCAGTGGGAATGGGAGGACAATCAGAAAAAAAAAGCTAAAATTTGTGGGTTGAGGTAAGAACAGTTTAATAATCAAAATAAAATATAGTAATAAATTAATAATAATAGGAAATAAAGAGACAGAATAATAAAACCCAATGAAAAAACCCAAGTGATGCACAGTGCAATTGCTCACCACTGGAAAACAATGCTCAGCTCATCTCTAAGCAGCAATCAGCCTGTCCTGGCCAGCGCCCCCCCGTTTACATACTAGGCATGACATGCTGTGGTATGTAATACCCCTTTGGCTAGTTTGGGTCAGGTGTCCTGTTTCTGCTTCCTCCCGGCTTCTTGTGCCCCTCCTCAGTGGCAGAGCATGAAAGACTGGAAAGTCCTTGATCAGGGTAAGCGCTATTTAGCAACAACTAAAACATAGGTGTGTTACCAACATTGTTTTCCAACTAAAGTCAAAACACAACACTGCACCAGCTACTAGGAAAATTAACTCTATCCCAGCTGAAATCAGGACACTCACACAAATCTGTCCTTATCTCAAATCCTTTGCACTCCTCACTGGTCACCAAAAAGGACTGTCATGGTTTAACCCCAGTAGGCAGCTGCGCACCACATAGCTGCTCTCTCTCTCCCACCTGCAGTGGGATGGGGGAGAGAACTGGAAGGGTAAAAGTGCAAAAATTCATGGGTTTCACAGGTAGAGCACAAGCCAAGGATAGTAAATTACGAGCTCAAAGGAAGCAAGCACTGTATTAAATGATGTTCAGCATGGGTAACAAGTGAAACCAATGTGATGAAGAATATCACAAGAATTACTATAGAATTGTTTATAACCTCATGACTGATGCCTGACTATGATATAGGAAGATCTAGAAATTGTCACTGAAAAGAGATTTCATCAATAATGTGAAAGAAATAGTCTGCATGATTCAGATCTTTAAATCTTTGTTTACAAGGTGTTTAATAAGGATACAGCTGATGGTGTGGTGCTACTTTGTAATAAAGAAGTTATTGTTTAAAGTTGCCGATAAGAGCAAGGTCTACAAATCCCAACTGCGTGTGAAGCAACCAGTGCTGACAGAGACCAGGAGAAGGCGATGCTAAGGGCTTGCCTCAGGCTACTGAATCAGTAATACTGAGCAGTACTTGGAATTACTTGTTCAGCCTGTAACAGAGGGTGAAGGAAGCAAGTGGATTTTGCATTGTTATGGGGGCTTCAGACTGGGAACACACACCACAGTGGTAGCAAAACTAGCTTAAAGTTCCAGATAAAATGTCCATGCCCATAGTAAATGTGCCAATAATGACTCCCGTATGGGTCATTTGGATATATTGATCACTGACAGCAACCTGGTGATCAAGAGATCATATAATTTACCGACATTTTAAGATTAAAAAATCCAGGTGTTTTCTTGTACCTAACATTCTTTTAAAAACCACCTGAAGTTCCCTCTGGCCTCTGATACTGATTTTTAGTAACTTGTGAAAGACTAGGGAAAATCCAAAGAACTGCAAGAGATTTAAGATTATTCCAAAATCCCCTAGCTGCAGACTCAGCAGCTAGATAAATCACTGACAAGATTACGGAGAAGCTGGTATATGACAAAGGCAACTGATACCACTCATTATAATTTTATGGGAAACAGACCTTGTATGCAAATCTACCTCTAGTCTTTAAGGAAATTAAAGGTTTAACAGTTGTGCAGTGTCATGCACATACAGTTTTACTAGGGGCTTTTCAGAGTCATCCACACATGAGCTGCAACTTGGAACTTGCCCTTCCACCAGCCCCTCACTGTGTGCTCTCGTCTCCAGCCTGGTCTCCAACAGGATCATCTGGCTCCCTGAGAACAGGATAACTGTGAAAATGCTGGCACAAGCAAAACCACTCTTGGGAACAGCCCAACATTAAGCTGGTCTATGGCGATTATGAAAGTACACTACAAACACCACTTGACATTTTGATTAAAAAATAAAGCTCTTTAAAACAGAGCACATATGAAATGAATGACGCCATCAACTGACATGACAAAGACGTGTCCATTGGTGATGGAATCCGCGTCAAATGAGCACTGAGTCTCTGTCCTACATTGTTCAGAATTTCCTCCTAATGTTAATAGGATGTTTACAACGATCAATGTAAGCAATGTAACATCCCACCAATTCCTCTTCCTTCATCCCAATTTTTACATAAACGAAAATTACTTCCTGGCTGGAAGGCCACAATGGCTAAATTTGTTTGTTCATAGACTACAATATAAATGAATATAATAACTTATTTCTGATTTTAAGTTCAATGTAGACACTAAAAGACAGAAAACAAAAAAGCTTTAGAAGGAAATTAAAATACTTGAATGTGCAAACGTTCAGGGCTTTTTAAACCTACAAAACAGATATTAACAGTACAGATTTGAATGAGGACATACGAAAGTAGTTGGGTACACATGGAGTCAGTTCACCTTATGCCAGTTAGCTGGGTGGGTGGGATATAAGTTAATTCAACATCATTCCCATTGAATCCAAGTCAGAGTGTAGAAAGAATAAATGACTGACTGAGGAAAAACTAGAAGCAGCATGGCTTCTTCTGGGAGTTGGGTGCTCAACCGGTTTTCTGTTCCTGCTCCCAAAGTTCAATTGTACACTGCCTCCAACATTTCATAAGGAAAGACTGAACTCTGATCACTGAAAACTGATTCTGGCTTTTGGACCACATGATGTGAGCCCAACATGGTAAATGCATGGTCAGTACTGTACTGCCAGTGTAACATCAAAAGTCTACAACAGGACAGAACTTCTATTTTTGTCACGTTCTGCTGGCCATCTCTCACCAGCCCCTTGCTGAGACCACAAACACAATTTTGAAGCATCCTTTCTATCAAACACTGTATCAGAAATTTTTACATAACTATTTGAGTGCTTGTTGCAAGGCTGTTACTAAAGACCTGCTTGACTGTGTACTGGAAGATAATGTAAGAATGTTACTGCAACATGTTTACTTTTAACTGCTTTGGTTTGCCCCAAGTCTCAAAATTTAAGTGAAAAATTTCTCTTCTGCTTTTATCAAATCTGAGCCAAGAGCAGCTCCCATGTTGTTCAATACTGAGTAACCCATAAAAGGTGAGTATAAGGTGTTGCAACACACACTATACTTGTTTGCAACTTGTTTGTTGCAACAAACATTTTTTACATTGTCTGTATTTTTCTCATCTCATCTAGTTGGACTTGACTTTACTGTTCCAAGTGAGTCCATTGTTCTAGAGGACAACATCTGTGTTGACAGGCTAGATGTTTGTTTGGCCTCCACCTTTAAAGCATATCAAATTCCAGAGTAATAGCTATATCTATAACGTAAAATTAGAGGAGATGTCAGATGGAGACAGAACTAATGCCTCCCTACTTAAAGGGGAGCTCCCCCTCCAACAAAAGCCTCCTATACTGTAATGTAGTGTAAGTCATTCAGATCCCGAGCCCTTGCTGAAGCATAATTTGTCGATAAGGATAATCTTACCCATACTATAATCCCAGGGAACGGAAGTGCAACAACAGAGCTGTCATAAGAGACCTACGGCATCAAAATTAAAACCTTGTAGCTGTCCTTCAACCAACGACAGTTAATACTTGTTTTGCTACTCACCAGTTTGTTGTTGGTATTAGGTTTAGCAGAGCATAGTGGGACGATGAGCGTGAAGTAGCCGGAGGCTTCTGGGGAGATTTTGGAACACCTGCTTTCTTGTGGCAGGCTCCCACTTCCTCTGTCAAACTCAACTGCTGTTTCACAAGAGGAGTAATCTAACAATTACAGCGAGTAATCTGACAGTTACAATTCTGCACCTTCCAGGGGGAATGGCTTTAAGCTGAAAAAGGGTAGATTTAGATTAGATATTCCAAAAAAATTCTTCACTACGAGAGTGGTGAGGCACTGGCACAGGTTGTCCAGAGAAGTTGCGACTGCCTCATCCCTGGCAGTGTTCAAGGCCAGGTGCTTCGAGCAACCTGGTCTAGTGGAAGGTGTCTCTGCCCATGGCAGGGAGGTTGGAACTACATGATCTTTAAGGTCCTTCCCAAACCAAATCTTTCTATGATTCTATGATGCTGCCTTTCAGTGTAAACAGATTTCCCAGACTTTTTTTGGTGGTAGTTCCATGGCAAATAACTCTCTTGCTGGTCTCACACTGCCACCACCCACCTGATTTCCCTCCAGAAACCTACGAATCTTGTACACTGCTATGTTTTCACTGCTACATTTCTACAGCTTTTGTTACCTTCATGGGTTATCGGCACATCCACCCCAGAACTGAAATTTACATCCCCCTAAATAGGAAGTACCAGCAGTTACAGTGCCCAGTCCCCCAGTTTTCCATGGCTATTCTCCCTTCTGCACACACTGAGGGTACCTCGCCCAGAGTAGCATTTCCCCATTTATTCTCTTACAATCTTAACAAATATGATGGCCTGAATTCCCACTCGGGTTTGATTCCCATGTGGAACTAAGGAATAATCCTTGGCACCAGCACCCAGCTCAGTTGCCACAAACGTGTCAGGTAAGAGCTGGAGGAGGTTGTATGAAGAGCAGGACCTGCGATCAGTGGGGGTACTCATCACAGCCAAGTACAAGCGAAATACAGCAAGTGCCCAGCACCCACATTTACCCCGTTTCTTCACCTGGAAACGTCATTAGCTTTTCCCAACACTATTACAGCGAAACTCGGGGGATTCCCTCCCTCAGTTTCTGGTGCTGAGCGGCCCCGACGAAGGGTCATTGTTGACGCACCCCGGCACTGCAGGCCGCGTACCCCGCGGGGAAGGACCCACCGCCGTCCCGCACCGGCCCCGCCTAGCCCCCCTGGCCCCGCTCACCTGCCCGCGGCGGCAGCCACCGTCCCAAGGACCCAGCCGACGGGCTCCGGTCTGAGTTAAACGCGGCACCGCCCCCGCGCCCGGGCCTGGGCCCGACGATGCGGGGCGGGGCCCGGGAGCCCCAGAGGGTTCCGCGCCCCAACCTCCCGCTTTAATTCTTACACTATAAAAATCCCGGGACGTGACGGGCGCTGGCGGCCCTGCCCGGGCACCGCGGGTGGAGACGCCGCTCTCCGTGGGGAGGGAACGGGACGGGGCACGCGTGGGGATCCTGGCGACCCCAGCTGCCGTGCCCTCCCCTGCGCTGCACCTCGCCTCAGGCCCGGGCACCTCTTCCCACTTTCCTGTTGATGCCGGGGAGAGCTGCTCACAAGCGAGGCTGCCTGACAGGAACAGTGGGCTTACGGGTGTGCTGCCTACCTCATCTGTGGATGCAGACTGTGGAACCACAGAGTGGTTTGGGTTGGAAGGGGCCTTAAAGATCATCCAGTTACAACTCCCCTGCCATGGGCAGGGACACCTTCCACTAGAGCAGGCTGCTTAAAGCCGTGTCCAGCCTGGCCTTGAACACTGCCAGGGATGAGGCAGCCACAGCTTCTGTGGGCAACCTGTGCCAGTGCCTCACCACCCTCACGGGGAAGTTTTTCTAATATATAATATAAATCTACCATCTGTCAGTTTAAAGCCATTCCCTCTTGTCCTGTCACTACATGCCCTTGTAAAAAGTCCCCCTCCAGATTTCTCGTAGGCACCCATTAGGTATCGAAAGCTGCTCTAAGGTCTCCCTGAAGCCCCCTTTTCTCCAGGCCGAACAACGCGAGCTCACTCAGCCTGTCTTCACAGAAGAAGTGCTCCAGCCCTCTGATCATTTTCCTGCCCTTCTCTGGACTTGCTCAAGCAGGTCCACATCCTCCTCATGTTGAGTGCTCCAGAGCTGATAGCAAGAAAGCCTGCAGTGATCGTAGAATCATAGAACACCAGGTTGGAAGGGACCTCAAGAATTAGCTGGTCCAACCTTTCTAGACAAGATGTCCCAGCACCCTGTCCAGCCAAATCATAAAACTGTCCAACACTGGAGACTCCACCACTTCCCTGGGGAGATTGTTCCAGTGGCTGATTGGTCTCATGGTGAAAAATTTTCCTCTTGTGTCCAAATCTCTATAACTTGATGAAGCAGTGTTTTCTCTCCACCTATTTCGAAATTACTAGGCAATTCAGTCAATACGTTCCACAGTTAGATGGGATTTAAAACAGCTACATACAGTGGATTTCAGTGTTTGCACAACTTCCTACACAGGCTCCATCAATGATTGTAAGGCAGGGTACCCTCTCTGCTTGGAAGAAGGAAGCCTTCCCGGGACATGCCTCCAGTCAATTGTTAACTTGTGTGAACGCTGAATAAGGAAATTTTCAGATGGCAGCCTTGACTATTGAGTTGAGAATGTGCAATGGTTTTCAATGAACAGAATCTCTTTAAAAAGCTTAGGAAAGCCGAGTGTCACACAGACTTGGGGTATAATTAAGTAAAAGGCAGCAAGAGCAAGCTATTGTGGCTAAATTGAGTGGAGAAAACCTGAAATATAATATCCTTATGTTGTACTACTGCTCACCCTATGGCTAATATGACAGAAGACATTTTTAGACTGATAAGACCAATGGGTACCGATTTTTAAGTTCAGAAAAGGATTAATCTGACCTGTTTAAGACAGGTGATTTCACTAGTAGAGAGGTCAATTGAATACAGATATAAAACGTTTAAGTGGCAAAAGTACATTTAGATGATCAGTGCAGATGGAAAAAGGATTGTGCATAATGCTTACTGGCTAACACCAAATGTAACTGAAGTATTTTGGTTGGCTTGCGTGTGTCTTATTTCCTTAGTGGTGTACTATCGTGCAAGGAGTCTGGATAGAAAAGAAAGAACTAAAACTACTGTTGAAGAACAGAACTAAAATAAAGTAACAATCATGATAAAATGGATATTGAAAAATGCATTGGAATAAAAAGTATTCAATAGCGCTGTAGAATTAAAAAGAATTGTATTGCTATCTTTGCTTTTCCTTCTCTTTTTTTTTTTTTTTTTTTCTTTAGAGTCATCTTGAAGAAGAGTGGTATAAGGCTTTTATGGTGTATTTTTAGGAATCTGGTATGGACCCCAGCAGCAAAATTAGATACGACAGGAGATTCCTAATGCTGGTTAAAACTACTCTGAGGAATTCATGTCATTACATGAAATCAGAATTTAGGCATTAGAGTCTTGGGGAGAGGGAAAAGATAATAAAAAGATGCAAAATTTTAAGTCTGTAATTTTTAGATTAAATAATGGGCAAAAATTTTAGAAAGTTCCAAAATAATTGTACAGATACATAGTGTATAATGTGTATTATGATGAATATAAAGATTCTGTGAGAAATGGAGGAAAAGGAAACTGGTATAACAAACCATGTCTTGTGAATCAGGAGCATATATATATGCATATATATATTCTCCTATACAAGGAGGGTGTTTAGCAGAGGCAATTGCAGGACTACTAGTAAGGATTTTTTAGTAGATTCATGAAGTTAAGAATATCAGATAACTGAAGAAATGCAAATTTAGCACCTGTATTTGGGAAAATAAAAACAAACAGGAGTCTCCTGTATTCTGCACTGCAAAGTGTGTTCCACACCAATATGTGTTAAGAAAATAGTAGTTCAAGATGTGTAGAAAAATTAAACTCATGTTTCCTTTTCTAATTGCAAATCCTGCTAGGCAATCCTGACAATCGGGTGAAGCTATGGAAGGGGTAAGTATAGCCTTAGGATTTATCTGACAAGAATTCCTGGTAGGATAAGTGAAGAGTTGCAGCCAGTATTCTTTAAAATACTGTATTTACTTCTATTTGCTTCTTGATTATGCAAATCAATTTAGATTGAAACAAGAACAGAAAAGTGTCCAAAGGATCACAGAGATCATAGAATACCAGGTTGGAAGGGACCGCAAGGATCACCTGGTAAAAGTGAAAGGGGCATGACCTAGACTAGATGTCCCAGCCCACTGTCCAGCTGAATCTTAAGTGCCCAATGTTGTGGAGTCCACCACTTCCCTGGGGAGTTTATTCTAATGGCTGATTATTCTCATTGTGAAAATTTTTTCTCTTTAGGAGAATAAGAGAGAGGCATGTGGTTCTGGCATGGGAAGGGTCTAGAGCACAAGCCTCATGAGGAGCAGCTGAGGGAACTGGGGTTGTATAGTCTGGAGAAGAGAAAGCTCAATGGGGACCTTATCATACTCCTCTGAAAGGAGGCTGTGGTGAGGTGAGGGTCGGTCTTTTCTCTCAAGCAACAAGCGATAGGAAATGTCCTCAAGTTGCACCGGGGGAGGCTTAGATTGGATATTAAGAAAAATTTCTTCACCAAAAGAGTTGTCAGGCATGGATCAGGCTGCCCAGGGCAGCGGTGGAGTCCCCATCCCTGGAGGTATTTAAAAGATGTGTAGATATGGCACTTAGGGACGTGGTTTAGTGGTGAACTTTGCAGTGTTAGGTTAATGTCTGGACCCAATGATCTCAAAGGTCTTTTTCAACCTAAATAATTCTATGGTTCTGTGCCTAACATAAAGTGACCATTTGGGTTTGGAGGCTGGAAAGTTTCTTGGCACTTGACAGAAGTGTGACCCTTTGCCGTACAATAGGTTTTCATCTTGCCTTTTTGTCATGCATACATTATTAATGGTTTTCAGCAGATCAGTTACTGATAGTAGAGAAGTGACAAAGCATCAGGAATTTTTGGGTCTCTTCCAATTTATAAAAAAACATGGTATCTAGCAGGTATTGTTCCCTCTCTTTTCTCTATCCCTTAATATTTTGCAAGCACCCTCTGTATTCATGACCAATATATCTTCACTCTACTGATTTCCATATAATTTTTTTTCTCTCCCTATTTTTCTTATCTAATCTCAGTCTGCATTATTCTTACTCCCTATTTTTTTCTCCAGCATTAGTTCTTAGGATGAGATTCTCTCTTTCCACATCTCTCTGTTCTCAACATTAATCCATCTCACTTGAACAACTTCTCTCTTGTCTCCATCACTTTGGTTCCTAGTTTCTTTGCCCAGTTTATCACAATGTCACTAATTAAAACTTTCCAGTCTGATTAGGTGCACCCTTCCCAGCATCCCTTTATTGACTGAAAACTCTATTGACTCTTCTCAGCCTCATTATCTGGAATTCATAGCTGTCCATTCTTAGATTTTTACACACCAAGGCTGCTTTTAAAAAAAGAATGCTCCCCAGCCTTCTTACCCACCTTCATATCTTTCAAACCCCACTGATGTTTCACAACCCCCACCCTTCCTTCCCACAACCTCCGCTAGTCCCTTCAGCACTTGCTATAAAATTTCATTGCCTGCACTGATAGCCTTGAGCTATTTTTGCGATGATAGGTGAGGGAAATGATTTGTTCTGCTTAGTAGTAGTTTGAGCAATGCTGTATTTTATGAGAAATTATAGTATTTAGAGAGAATGGAGTCTTTGCAGATATTTAGATATAAAAAGGTGACATTCTTTTTGAGCATAAGTATACCACATTTTTTACATTTCATAGTAGGTCAGCTTAGATACAAGACAGAAATATAAATGCTGATTTCCCTCCATTCACTCCAGCTTTACAGAGGATTGTTCAGCCTTCATACCAATGGCTGAAAGCTCAATAAGCAGTCGGTAAAGTTAACCAAGAGCTGTGTATAGCTCATAGGATAGAAATACTTAAATTTTGCCTCTAGACTGCGACAATTGTGCCACAACCTGTTGTCAGAAAGTTCAGAGAAGAGAGAGGCAAACATGATTCACCTCAAACACACACAGAAGTTCAAAAACATTTGAGGTAGTTGCACACTATTTTCTGTGTTGCAACACTCATGGTACCTCAGCAAAAACACACATAGTTTCTCTGATCATTCAGCGTCATCCTGGGCACCATGAACAAAGCCCAGTGCTGATGTGACCAGTCAAAATGTTACTGTATGGCCATAAATGTTCATCTTTTAGCAGGACTGAAGTGTATTTAATGTACTTGCCCTGTAGTGGTGCTACTGACAGATACATATGCAAATTACATAGCTATTAACTATTATGTGCACCTGAATATATAGGTATTTTCTAAACTTCTGTACATATAGACACAAAAAAATACGACTTTATCTCATTAGACACTTGACAGGTTGTGCAGCTGGTACCATGGCTGGATTCCAGTCAGGACTGTGGTCTCCACTTCAGAGCAGTCATTGGTGGTCCCATTGCTCCTCAGTCACTTTGCACCACTTTAAACATTATGAACGGTATTCACCATCAAATCACAAAATAAATATTGTAATAAAATTCAGGTCCTGGTCATGAAAGGTTAAGAACCTTGCTCTAGTTAGACTGTAATAATAGCATTCTTTCTATTGCAAGAAGTTGAGTGGGTGTATATGTAGCAATTGCCTAAGTGGGTAGAATTTGCACAGGTGAAAATGAAGGAGGTGATCTGTAGTATCAAGTGTGGGTGTCATGCCTTTCTTATACACCCTTTCAGCTTGCCCACGCATGATGTACATACCAAACAAGGCAGCATTCTGAAGGGCTGAAGGTTCATAAAACCTTACAGGAACATGAGTTTTGATGAATATATCTGTCTAGGATACTTTATGCTTCAGGGATTTGAGAAAAAAGTGCTTAGCAAGACATTCTTTGGTTTTGTGGAGGTTTTTTTCCTAACATCTTCTCATGTATTATCAAGTCATTTTCATTTGGACATTTATGAAACTAACTTCAAATACTCTGCCTAAAATGAACATTTTATAAAGTTTTTTTCCTGCATCATTAAGAAAAGGCTATATGACTTATGATATTGAATAAGCCACAGCAGACAGAAAACATTAAACCCCGTTAGAGTTTTTGGAGAATCTGAACATTAGAGACACACTTCACAGGAAAATATATCTAAAGACAAATGAGAAAATATTGTAACTTCATTTCAGATTGCACCAGTGTCTCATTCTTAAATAAAACCACAAAATCTATGTGGAAATGTGACAAACCTCACTTGCATTTTGATGAGAAGTCAGAAGCTGTAGTCAAGTTTCTCACTTGGGCAGTTTTTCTTATCATGTAAGAACCCAAACCATCATACTTTCTTAATTAGGCTGCTTTAAACCATTTTTCTTCCCTGTATGTCTTTCAATCACCTTTTCCTTTCAGAAAGTTTACCAAAGTTCTTGAACTTAGTTCTTTTTTTCTAGATTTTCAGTGATCAGCCTGTACCTGATCAAACTAGGATTTTTCAAGACCTCGCTAACTAAGTAATTAAATTGCTTGTTTAGAACACAGTGGCTTTATTCTGTCTTAGATTTACTGATATCTAAGTTTATACTTATAATGCAATGGCTACTAATAAAAACTTTTTTTGTTAAAAAAATTAACTCAATGCATTTATAAAATAGAGCCATCCATGAAGGAAAAAGTACAGTCTTTTGCATAGTCATGTTTCAGAACAGAATCTGAATTTAGTAGACATGCTGTAATGTGTTAAACTGCATTCATTTTAGTTTACTCACTGCGCCATAGATCTTTCTAATAACACTGCCAATTCAACAGAGCAGAATCCTTGGTTCCTATCCATATCTGGGCTCATTTCACACTGAAATAACTTGAATCACAAAAATCATCCTTCTCCTCATATTTTCTTCTAAGGGTATTCTGTAATAAATACTGCTTTGAGGGTTGAAGTTTCCTTTTCCTGTCTGGATAGCTAGTTTTTTTCCAGAGTTCATGAAGTGCTTTCCTGGAAGATATTTCTAGATAAGGAGTCTGAGCCACAGAACAATCTATTCAAGTTGTTGACCAGTAGGAGATAAAATGGTGTTTCCAGTTAAGGATGTTAGCCTTGATCTGGGCAAAGCACTTTGATGTAGTTCTGGTTTTTTTGTCCCTGATCACAGTAAGATAGAGAGAAGGTAACAAGTACTGGCCAGAGATATTCTCATCACCGATTGCCAGCTTCACCTTTGAGAGAATTATAGAATCTTGGTCAATCTGATATGTTCTTCTGATATGGGTGTCGTGATTAAAATCGTACTTGATACTCTAGCATGCATATTCCCAGAGATTTTATTCTGGATTGAACAGAAAGAAGAAATAACAAGTGGTTTTCATAAGAAATTCCACAGTAATTTTCAGTGAGAAATCCCATGAGTTTGCCTTTTCTTCACAAATTACTCAGAGTATTCACCAGAACTCTGTGGTGCTCTTCCATCCAAACCCATGGATGTCTGACATAATAGCTTAAATGGCTGCTCATCTACATTCAAAGAGTGCTTGTTCTTACCTTGTGAAAGAAATGCTTGCTAACTATAAAAATGGATCAATCAAACTTATTTGGCAAAATACACCAGCTTATCAGTCTAATGTGTTTTTGGACCTTTCTATCTGCTCCATTTTTGTTTTAATCATCCTGAACTCTGATAGAATTGAAGGAGTCTAGCATTTTTTAGGTCAGTCAAGAACTGGTAGCTCATCAGGTAGTTAACTTAGGCCACTACATGGCATTTCTATACTTCAGTATTTCCACAAATATTCATATATCTATAGATATAGATATTTTCATATTCAATTATATACAGCTTTTTAAAGGGATTGGCAAATTTTTCCCATCTGTAAAAGACTGTCACTTAGTAAGGCCTCATGTCAGTATTCACAGCCTTCCTGGATCACCTTTTGAGCCTGTGGAAATTTATTGATCATTACATGTATTCAGAAGGGTGTTTTTTCCCCATTGATAACAGCTGCATGAGTTTGGAAGAGATCAAGACCAGGGTGGCTGCTTCTTCAAAAGTAGCATTCTTTCTTGGTTGGGTACCTCTGAGACAATTTTTTCCTAGATTATACCTGTGCTCTTTCCTAAACCTTGTGACTCTGAGGCTGAGCTGTATGCTGCAGATATCAAGAAGACCATCTTTTTTTACCTCCTCAATGTTATTTTTCTGAGATGGCCTGGGAAGCTGATCACATTAGCAGTCAATAAATCCAGAGGTACAGTCATCTCCACACCAAAGAAAGCGTAACTACGGAGCAGATAGCACCAAGGCTCATTATGACACTGTTAAGTGTCCTCTGTCATCACAGCCCACACCACCAGAGTTAAATCTCTATCTGTGGCCTTAGTCTATTGAGGATATGTACTGCCATTGTCACTTTGCCCACATCCCATCTGTAACTGCAACTGTACTGCTTCCAACCACCCTGCAACTACTGAGCCTTCCAGAAGGACATACACTAGTGATAAAGGCTTCTATATTCCTTATTTATCTCGGGGATTATGAAACCCATCATTTGGTAACTCTGAACAGCTCATGAAGATCTCTCATGAAGTTAGCATGCATATAAGCAGATTCTTGAAAGTAAAAATGAAAGTGACTTCCCACAGCTGCAGTCCTTTGAAATGCATTTCATTTATGGATATTTACCTCTTGACAGTCTTCCTTTCTCTTCCAGAATCTGCTAAGAACATGGATCTGGGATTTTGGCGTCAGGAGAGTCTGTCCCATGCACTCTTGAAACTCTGAAGACCAGACACACCAGCGTGCAAACCAGGTTGGACAGGCCTTTGAGCAACCTGGTCTAGTGGAAGGTGTCCCTGCCCATGGCAGGGGAGTTGAAACTAGATGATCTTTAAGGTCCCTTCCAACCCAAACCATTCTATGATTATATGATTTTGTGATTCTATGAAACCTGCACATCAATAGCACACCTTCAAGACTCCAGTTACTTTGCTGCTGAGAATACCTAACAGTTGGCATAATCTGGCTAATTTTTAACACAGTAGCAGCTTTAATACAGGATACAGGCTCAAGACTGTCTCGTGTCAGAAACAGTCCTAGCTTACTGACCTTCAACAGACAAAGAAAAGTTTGTTAATCCCTAAGGAGTAAAATAATTCTGGTGGAAGATAATAAAAATATGTATATGGTTTTAAATGCTCTGTATTACCTGTAGGGTTATCAGAACAATGTCTTTGTCTGAATTGTTCACCCAACAAGACAGTTCTTCTAAATGTGCAGCCAAAAGTAGCAGACAAGGAAAAAAAAAAAAAGTATTTGAGTAGATTTTTCTTTTCTTAGTGTTCTTGCCTCAGTGGTGCGCCTCTATGTGATGATGCCTCAGTGAAAAAGCATCTCCTGACCATAACAAATATGGCCAGTAAGACAAACTCTTTAAAGTCAGGGACTTCTTTGAGATTCAATCTCCTTTTGTATCCAGGACAGAATTTACCAGGATCATGAAAGTAGAAGTGAGAGAACAAGCCATTACTTGATTTCACATCTGTGGGTAAAGGCCAACTTTGAAACCAGTAGAAGTGTCTTTTACCTAGATACTATTAGACGTACAGCTGATAATAGTCATACTTCGTAAACAGTTTCATCAAAGTTAGAACAAATAATTAGCTCTTTCATTAACACCACCCAGATGTGGAAATAATCTTATTAATCATCCTGGGTAGAGCAATGCCTGTAAATAATGTTGCATAACAGTTGATGTTGTATAGAGCCTTTCTGCATCAATATTTTTCTTTTTATATATATATCTATATACAGATTGAGCGTGTGTTTTATTCTTTTTCTAAATTTTCATAAAAAATGCTATTTAATAATGTTTGAGACTAACAACAGTGATGCTAAAACCAACCATTTTTAGTACCTTTAGCATCCTAATGCACTTTGCCCCTCCTTGCACCAACTGATACGTGTCCTATGATAGGAAAATTATGTCATCTATATGTTATGCAGATAACATATTATGGTATCTAAAAAACAGAATTGCAGAAGTCAACCTAAGATTGTCAGTTTGTGACTTTACATTAGCAAATATTAGTGTCCTTTCTATTTAGTCCTTGTTTGTATAAATTACTTGTAAATGTTACCAAACCAGATTGAAAGATCCTAAGTGTTTCACATGTATTACAGATGTATTTCTATCCATGTAATAGTGAGAGTTGCACTGCCTGTTGAAATAATCTCTCGAAATTCCACAGGACTAGATGTATTTTAATACAAGGTTTCCACTTCATATTATGCTCCTTCTCTTTGTTAACGAAGATTTTCCTTTCCTCATCTTACACAAAAATATTCCTAATAATTTTAAAAGGTCATTAATTCATCAGAGTTAAAGGCCTGACAGCTGCCTTATGTTTAAAGCTGGAGAAATCTAGTAAGATGGTTACTCCCAGCATAAATGGAACCTGTGATGGAGGTTAGGCGCACTTTCTGACAAAATTCATTAGACTACAATTGGCTATCTGGTAGGTTAGAAATTGTTTTTTTATTGACACGTTACTATTACTGTGTAAAGTTTAAAGAAGTCCCTCAAGCATCTCTAAAAATTATGTATATGATGACAACTGCCACTTTTCCCAATTGGTTATGAAAAAATAGATTTAGAGCATAAGATGGCATTTTCATCTCTGACATTGTATGCCATATGACCACGAAAGGCTCATCAAGATTTGGATAAAAATAGCATCCTGATCTCAAAATATCCACCTTATTATTGTCCTCCAAAATTATCACACTATGTCCAACTTCTAAGGAGGTTCACATAAAAATCAGTGGAAAAAGAAAATCAAAACCTGAGATATAGTGTAAAATTATAAAAATACAATGCAGAGACCCCGAGAGGTCATTTTGTCCATCCTTGCTCTGAACTTCCATTCAGCCATCTCTGATTATCTCTGTCTGACAATCATTTCATATTTTAAATGAGAAAGCAGGCAGTTCTGCACTCCGGGGTTGATCAGGATTCAATCCCATGACTTCCTCCCGTAAGACTTATGGTCTGCCACTAGAATCCATTAACAGGGAGTGTTTCCCTATTAATGAATTTCCTATCCTTCGTATTTTCTTTCTTGCAAGAAAGCATTTGACCTTCAGACAACCTCAGCACCTTGGCTGGCATATCTTCCCTGTCTAAATATAGCTAGGCCTTTTTAAAGTTGTCCTCTGACCATCACTTCCATGATGGGTTGACAGATTTTTCTGACAAGTGAATTTAAACGTATCTGTAATTTCCTGATTAATTGCATAGCCATAATAGACAGCACCCTTGTCTAGTGGAAGGTGTCCCTGACTATGGCTGGGGGATTGGAACTAAGTAATCTTTACGATCCCTTCCAACCCAAACTGTCCTATAATTTTGTCATTCCTTCTCTTCCTCAAAATGTATCTTATCAGTTTCTGGTTCTGGGGAATTTTTTAAGTCTTCTTTGCATTTTATTACTGTGTGGTCTTCATATGTTATTTCAAGTAGATAGTATTCAGCTCTCGAGATATGTGATCATGCAGCCTTTGTGGCTGCCGTCATGGACCTTTATGCAGCTCCAGTATGTGGCAAGACACCGGTATCAGTCCTTGCATTCCTAAAAAGAAATAATTACTCCAGATGGTCAGTGGCATTAACCCCTATGAAAGGAATGACATATAAGTCAAAGAGTATAGGTCTACAAATATGTTTTGTGGAAGGCTATAATATTACATTTCTTTCATGATTGCTTAAAAGATGTTTGAGTTTGGTTTTTTTTTGTCATCCTGAGATCCTAGCAGTTTCTCAGGCAAGATTCTTGAAAAAGAGCAACTAATGAACTGTTTTTACACCTCTCTTGGTAGATCCATAGAAGAGAAACTATGTGAGTAGTCACATTTTGCATGGATATTTCTTCTCCGATGTGTAATTCGTTATCAGAAGCGTGAACAAACTTCCCTCAGTTTTCAGAAGCAATCTGGATTGCACTGTTAACTGCTTTTGAGAAAAAGCATTTCTAGAACTTTTTTTTTTTTTTCCCAGAAATCTTCTATAAATTCACATCCTCACTTCTCACACTATGATTTTTCTTTAGCAGTTATGATTAGGAATAAGATTACTTTTTCTCGAAAATATCTTTTAAATTCTGTAATCATAATATTGGCAATATTCTGTAATCTTAATATTGGTACAACGCGAGGTTTCTGTACACAGTTCCACTTTCTTTTGCTTTCTTGTTTGAAGAATACTGTTCTGATTTGTAAATTCTCACTCTCTTGTAATTTAATGGTAATGAATTTAATGGTAAGTATTTTTTACTGTCTTTTCTTCTCAGTAAATAGCATTAAAAATCAATTGCTCAGTAAAAGCAAACACAGACAACTTACTCGGGAGTACAGGTAAGAGACACTTCATCTGCCATATGAACAAACCACACCAGAGTTTTGAATAAACAAACAAACAGAAAAGAAGCAAAAAGCAAGACTTTTTCTTTTTTCTTTTTTTTTTTTTTTTCCCCCAAAAATTAACATTTGGCAAATACTTTGATCTTGTTGATATTTTTTTCTGCTCGAAGAATATATGTAAGCTCCATTGTGCTTCCTTGGTGTTGGGGTTTTTTTATATATTTTTCCATTGCCTGTAGAGAAACGGCAAGAAACATGAGGCTGCCTGATTTCTCAGAACTGCTTCTAAGTCAAACATCTCCTGTCCATGGGGGACCTACAGTCACCCTTGCCAAGGAGAACAAAGACCTTGAAATAGAGGTAGTGATTTTCTTTACCCAAGCAAGAGGAGTAATGTTTCTGATGGAATGTTTGTGTCCCATCCAGTCTTATTCAGACAAGAAAAAAATTCTCAGCTTGGTCAGAGTGAATATCTCTTTGGCAGCCTCAGACCTTAGCACTGTAACATTCTGTATTTAAACTCTGAATTTTAGCCAAACTGCATAAAGCTTATTAAAGAATTTTACCTGTACTGAAGAGTTTGCAAACTACAGGGGTCAAATATGTAGAACAGTAACATAGTGTAACTTACTCTTTCCTTTTCTTTCTCCTTAATATACATCATTTCATTCCACCTCCTTTTAAAATTTATCTCTTTCTGACTACCCACTGAATTAACTCCTCTTCTCCTAATTCTGTTTTCAGATATCTCCCTTTTGATTGTCCAAATTTTTTGAGGGATTCAGAATAGTAGTTTACTGACTTTTGTATTCTTGTAGCTAATTCAAGCAGGAGATAAGTAAGTAAACAACCATAGCTTGTCCACTAGGTGACATCTTTGAGAGAAAAGCAAGATGTCCAAAAGGTAGTCTCTATGCCCAAGTCAAACTTACTTTGTTTCAATATCTTCTTCTCAAACCTTCCCAGTGGTTAAGTTTCCTCAGTCTGTTTTATCAAAGACAGCTGGATCATACAAATCTAAACATGTAAAATTAAGTGGGATAAAAATCATCTTTCTGTTTTATTTTGCTGTGTTCAGCAGAAGTGAAATTTGTACTTTCCAATGAAAAAAAAACTTCAGTGTGAAGAAAAACCTACTCAACTGCCATTTGTAATATAAAAAAACACAACTGAAAAAATAATGGGGGCAAAAATCCAGTCTCCAGAAACCTCAGGTACAGGCAGATGGCTATTGAAAAAGCCGCAGAGCATCTGCTTCACTTGGAATGGTAAATGATGCTTCCACATCACCAAGCTTAAGAATTTTTATAAGAGGTTGAGAGCCATAGTAATTAAGTGTCACAGGAAAAGAATAGGACAGATTAAGGGAATTTTCAATGACAGAGTTATCCGCCACAAAGGGGAATTTGTTGAAGAAAACTCCCAGGTAATGGGGAAAAAATGTCCCTGCAAAACTGACTTAGGGAAAAATTCTCTGTTGACTGCAATTCTGGCAAAACAGATTAATGGACATGCAATATATAAGAACTTAATTTCCTCTCCAAGGATCTTCTGTATAATCTTTCAAAAAATGCTTCAAACTCAGTTTTAAAACCCTTTATGTTTTTCACACTCAGAAGTCTATTTAGGATGTTATTCCAGATCTTGGTCTTCAGATATGGTATCCAATTTCCATGTATTTTTTAGCAAGACAAGCTTTTTATCTTGCGCTAATATTGTCCCTTAACTTAAACAGATCTTCATGTTTAATTCTAAATGTGGGGGAGGAGGGGGTTCTTTTATTTAATCTAGGTCAAAAAGTCACCTACATTAGGTAGATGAAATTCGGTTCCTCGCCCTTCCTTCTGTTTAAACTCAGTCTCCCTGGTGTTAACAAATGTATTGCAGCTGGCTGCAACATTTGACATACACTTTGACCAGTATGTTGTTAGTAGATGTTTGTTGTGAATCTTCCCATATATCTCAGGAGAGGTGTTAGGACAATTTGGTCTATATTTGGTTAGAATATTTTTCTTGAAAACAAGATGAAATCTCATCTGATCCCTTCCCAGCAGCTTTTCCACTCATATCTGATGCTATTTGCCAGTGGCGTGTTCTAAGCTATCTATCCCTATTTTCCCTCTTCTTCAGAGTCCGTTTTACCCCTGATGTGAAACCTAAATATTATTCAAAAGCATGGGACTGAGAATCCAGTTATGCTAAGAACCAGATTCAGAGAGCGAATAGCAGACATTCTCAGAGAAAGCAGTAGCGGAAGTGATAACAGTGCTAGACATTTTAGTGGGCCAGATTACACCTTATATATCCAAGTTAGGCTACAAGGCAATGTTGAATTAGAGAAAACCAGAGAAAGTAGCTGTAAGCAAGAACTGTAGAAATGGTGGACTTCTCACCTGCGGTGGAACTGGCTAAAGGGTGTAACACGAGACTGCTTTAAATGACCACAGATTAACTAAATTAAAGTTAGACCTGATTGCCAAGATATGATATGATCAGTTATGTGTATCTACCTCCTCTACTTTTAATGCAGTTTCATCTTAGTAAGATTATAAAGGAAGAAACTTCTCTTTGAGGCACAGCTCTCTGGTGTTCACCCTCATACTCTTGAGCCTCCTTTAGCCTTGTACTCCCACCTGGGGGTGCAATGAGACCTTCACTTTGCACCCTATTATCTTGAAGTTTAGGCAACATTTATCCCTAAGACACGAGCCTCCTATATATGTTTCTTAACAACTTAGAATGCATAAAATTTCAGTATTAAAATCCCTATCTATCAGTTGGATTTTGAAATGTGCTTAGGGAGATGCTTTTTTTCTGGTAACATTTGTACTGTTTTAATTTATTCCATGTATTAAGTGATTAATATTTCCAATAAAAGTAGTTTAAAATCATCTCTAGAGCAGTTCCGTGAAAAATTCACAGACCTTGAGTAACCACACAGCTCATTTTACTGTTAAATTGCAATGATTAAAAGCTGTTCGTGATTAGTTGCAAAGTGCTCTTTGAAGAAAGTTGTCTTTGAGTCACAAATCAAAAAAGAGATCCTGGCATTATCATTGATGGTTGCTTGAAATCAGTGGCTGAATTTTTTGTGGCAATCGACAAAAAAGGACAGACGAACCATACAAAAATATGTTGCGTCCAAATCTTGAATAATTTGTGTAGTTCAAGTAGCCATATTTAACAAGGACATAGTCCAGTTAGAAAAAGTATAGAGAAAGGCAACTAAAATGATGATGAGAAGGAAACAGCTTTCTTTTGAGGAGACACAAATACCTGAGAGTCCTCAGTTTCTAGACGAAAAGGCTGAGAAGAATGTGATTGGGATTTATTCTGTAGGGAAGGTGGCGGGAAACGTGAATAGAGAACTATTCATGAACTCCCACAGTGCTAGAACTAAGGCATGCTCAATGAAACTAGTAGGAAATGGGTTTAAATAAAGGTGAAAGGAAATTCTTGATTACGCAGCCGACAATGGACTTCTGGAATTCGCTACCAAAGAAGCTCATAAAGACAGAGAGTGTCAATAGGCACGAAAAGGGATGAAACAAAGTAATGAACAGCTGGTCCTTAAAGAGGCATAAAAAAAGGAGGAGGCAGGAATGTACCCTCTAGCACTTCTAATTATTTCTGCATGCTGCAGAAATACACAGGTAAAAGACTGCAGAAAACAGCCAGGCTCACGTGGCTTACTGAACAGCATTTCCTATTGCCCCCCTCAGAACTTATTGGGCTAAGTGGAATCGCTGGTCTGTTGTCATACGGCTTGGTTTATATTCTTAAGAAAAAACATTTAGTTTGTGTTCTAGATGCACCTCCTTGATGTTAACAAATATAATTCACCTTCCTGGTATTAAAGAATATACTTGTGTTTAAAGTAATAGAAATTCATTGGTCTACTTTTTACAGATGTCAGCTGAAACTGAGTGAATCTGTTAAATAATACAAGTAAACAATCTATACTTGATGACTATATACTGGAAGCATAACATATATTCATATAAGAATGGATAAAGGAGGGGTGAAGGCTCAAATAAAAACAGGTCCTAAGGGAAAACTGTGTCTGTTCTAATAACCAGAGATGAAGAAGCATACAAAATTATTGCTGGATTATCTATGCCTCATCCTGAAATATCTATAAAATCACATATCTGACAGAAGCATACAGACATAAAAATCAAACTTATAAAATATATGCAGATTACTAGCACAGTGCCAAACGTGTATATTGTGAACTTGGTTCACCTGCAAAAATAAGAAATCCTACAGAAAAGTAGAATCACAAGATCTTAAACCTACAGCTTATTTCATTGAGAAGCGTGGTGTGTTTCTAAGTTGACATCTGTTTGCAAAGTGAAAATATATATGCCCTACAGACATAGGCGCATGTTGTAAGAGATAAATCTACTTTGTTCTCTTGAGGAATTATAAGACAGAAGACAGAACCCATGCAACTTTCCAACCAGCCCAGCCACTTGGATGGACAGCAAACTGCCTCATATATGTACAGCAGCTTATAGAGAGATCCATCAATAACCCTCACTCTACAGGTTTTGTCATATTTCATCATTCACAGAGAGATTTTATGAGCAGAATGTACACAGCTCAAGAGTAGTCAGTAATTATTTATTGGCTAGCAGAAAGGATAAATAGCTGGAACTGACATGCAACTAAGCTAAGTATTAATATGCTCACCATCATCTTCCAATTCTTTATTTCTTTTTCTTGCTATTTGTTCTCCTTTGATTTCTAGCAATTACCTCCTTAATAATTACACTTCACCTGTGTTATTGCTTTTCTTATCTTACATGTCTATAGCTCAGGTACTGTCTCACAGCTCAAACCTATCTTCTTGAAGCTCTTAAGCCACATATGTAATGCAACAAGCTGGACTATAGATCACAAAGAGTTGAAATTGAATCCTTGGGCTGAATTACATCTCCTGTCTTGGCCATTCTTTGCCTAAGTCTGGCTTCTGCCGAAACTATGCTCTTCCATATTTCTTATTCACAGTTCTTAAAACCTGTATTTGCCTCTTCTACTTGTACACAGCATTGTGGCATGACTTAATTACTGTATATGACATCCATTTGTTATGCTGATGTAAAAGGTTATTTAAAATGGTTCATAGTTTTGCTTGCAACTCTGACATCAAATGATTGTAAAAATAATTAATTAATTAATTCTTCCAGGTGACAGCAAGGTCTGAAGCAAGCATAAGTGAAATACTGCACAGAAAAATAGAAAATGCATTCTGTATATTGTGCTATGGAGGCTGGTGTCTGAGTTTAGATTACAAATTTAGGCTCTAAACTTCTTATTTACCACAGAAGTATTTACCTGGTGTCCTGCTGATAAAGTAATTAGTTGCCAAGTGGCAGAGCCAGCCTGTGTTGATACAGAAATCAACTGTAATGTATGAGAACAGCATAGTGGTAATAAGCAATAGGTAAAGGTCCTTCCAGTGCAGTTTCTGCATCACGCTGTTCATAAATGACCAGGTGCTCAGAATGCAGTACTTCCAATAACAGCTTCAGGCAAAGCATCCTGCAGTGTGACTCCTTACAACATGCTGAGGACACAGTATAGAAAGTACACATTAGTCAATATTCAGTGGGCCGTCAAGAATTAAATATTTCAGCAATTATCATTGAGTCTTGGCAGTCACGCATTTCAGAATGCCAGTACGGTCAAAATACTGTGAAGACAAACCAAGAGCGTAGCATATGGCATGCTTTGCTTATGTAGTGTTCATTTCATTACAGAGGTCTAAAATGTGTTGATTACATTGCTGCTATGACACTGATGTAGTTATTACAAACCAATTCAATAACAGCTTTTTAGCACCAGTTTGTATAAAATATGAATACTTGAATGTATGTTCCATGTTACTTGAAATGCAAATTCACACATAAAAATAACACCAAAATAAAAGACTACATTAAGGAAGTAAGAATAATTCTCAGGTTAGAAAATTGACAAGATGAATATGAAGTCATCACACAGATGAGCACAGAAGATTGTCCTAGTGATAAGAAGTCTCCCATTTTTGTGATCAAACTTTTCATGACGCTTTGCAAAGAAGCTGCTTAAGAAATCTGCTGCTGAGAGTTTATTTCTCTCGTGGCCTATGGACAATGTGGCATTTGGGCATACAATACAATCAGGTAGCTACTTCCTATTGGAGATATTAAAATTCATGGGTTTTACTTCTCTGGTCATCGTGATTAAAAACAAGCAAGCATTGTACATGCATGTCCAAACAGGAAGATGACCAAAGAAATTTACACTTAATTTGGAAATGTGGAAGCAAAAGATGACTCCTAATAAAAACAACAATTCTAAGAGCGAAACACACACACTCAAATTCAAAATTCTTTTTTATGTTTGTGTGTGTGGTTTTTTATGTAATAAAAATGCAATATTGGTAAAGAAAGGCAATCTGTCTATGGACAGTTCTTTTGTTTGCTTTCTAGATAGCGCTGGTACTTTCATTTCCTGCAGTCTGAAAACCTCATGTGAGATTGAACTTCCATTTTCACTTTAAAAATCAATAATTGCCACAGACTTCCTGCAGCATATTTTGAAGTGTATAAAGAAAAGTCTGAAGAGAGAATACATTCTCTTGGATTTGGTGACGTTTTAGCAATATTCAGCAGATGCAGGGGCTTTTGCCAGTTCAAATAAATGGTTTTTCCAGAAGAATGCCTAATATTTGTTTCCCTTGGAAGGAGATAAAATAACTAGATGCTACCGGACAAGATGATACTTTTGTACAAAAAAACCTATTGCCAGAGAATCATAGAACATTTCTTCATATCCAATTCCTACTAAAAATCAACTGCAAAGATCAGGAAGCATTTTTATTTTTAAATAAACAAAGCTATTTTAAAAGAAGCTGTATTGCTTCACATTTTAAACAGAGGTGATTTGAAAGAACATTTTCAATGTTCTTCAGAAAAATGCAAGTTCTAAAAGACAAGAGTATTCTCTGGGAAATTTAAGGGAATTTTAGAAGAAATCTTCTTTCTCCTCCAGATTCCAGCAAACCTTCTTTCTTTGTTATCTTTGGTTTGGGTTCATTAGTATTTGTTTTTTTGTTTTGAACATGCTCTTGGGCAAATTTTTATTAATCTGGGCTGCTGGAGAGTTAGGAAGTATATTTGGCTTTGAAAACAATTTGGTCTATTTGAGTTTTTGAAATGACATAAATATCACAGACTTCCCTTTCAGTGAAAGACTGTACTTTTCAAATGTTTAGCTGTTTCCAAATTGAGAGGAAAATATATATATAAAATGAAAATAAAATTTGAAATAAATTGTAGAAATTAAAGCTAATTTTCTGACCAGCTGTGGTTCAAAGTAGCAAAATATGTATGTCATTAGAAACCTGCAGCAATACTCATTTGGAAATGTCAAGTCAAAATTACTTTAAAAGTACTCTACTAACAAAACCAAAGGGATGTTCTGAATCAGTTTCTTATGGCAGCAGGTTACAGACCACTGTCAGCTCTTTGTTTTTAACTTCTGAACAAGTTCAAAGCTGCACGGTTCTCCTGCAAGTGCTTTTCCAAAATGAGTGAAGCCAAAAGTAGCCTGGGAAGGAGCCCAGGACTGCTAACAGAGTTTACAACCAAGAATGTTATTAGTAAATAGTAGGATTTACCATGCTAAGGAGCAGAGATGAAGACATGTCAGAAGGAAAAAGAAAGCAAGAGGTGATAAAAGAACATGGCTAAGGCTTTGACAGGTGAAAGGAGCTGGGATAAATGAATCCTAGTGAGAATAGATAAGCATCAGAAACTGTGATCATTTCCCTGCAGTCACTGTCTTAATACCTGATATCATGCTAATACCACAAAGATCCCTGAAAGCCCTTGGCAAAACACCTCCTGCTTGCAGAGACTCACAAGCTACCTGTGCTGTGGTATGGACAGCCCTGATCCCACTGACAACAGCAAGGCAGTTGAATTAACTCCACCGTGAAAAATCCTTTACTAGGATTTTCTCTAAGTGCTGAAAGTGAAGAGCCTGTAATGCATCAAATTGCTTCAAAAGGAAAAATAAATACATGAACTCCTATGCTCTGTATCTGATGTCTGGCTTTATATCTCCTCTTATTCTGTCCTGTACACTACAGATCTTGCAAAATCTGTTCCAATGCTGTACGGATGGTCTATCCAGAATAGTCTGCTCATATCTGATTTATTTCCTTTTAAAAAACCAGTTTGGTAGTCTAATCTCTCAGCACTTACATACAAATACCTGAAGATTAGCAGGATGTCACTTGAAGGCTTTTATATCAGCTCTTACAGAGTCATAAAGATATCACTCACTTTATCTGATACCATAAATTAAATGGTACCTTGCCCAGAGGATCCCACGGTACTTGCACCACTTTGTGAAAGATCCTGGTTTTGTCTCAGACCTTTCTTCTCCTTTAAAATCCCATATTTATGCTTTCAAGGGTGTAGAGACTGCTCAGAGAAATGTGTTTTCTGTTTGCATCAGCTCTGGTGTTCTGAGTTATGGAAAGCAGCCTGCCAGGGGGGTCAGTACTGACTCAGTATGTTGGCTACTTGATGAACCATCAACTTCACTCAGTTAAAGCACCTCTCATGTTAGGACAAATATTGTCTCCAGTTCTTAATTCAACTCTTCAACCACAATTTTGTTTCCTTCATGGCCACAAACTGAAACCACAGCATAACCAGCTAGTTACCTTTCATTTCCAGTGCCCTGATGGGGAGTGCTTCATATCATCCAAAAGTGTACCATCCACGCATCCTTTTGTTTTCCAGAATCACCTTGCCTAGGTATGGAAAAAGTATAAGCAAAAGAAAGGGACATGCATTTTTTATCTTATTTCTTTAAGATATTGTTGAGAAATTGATGTAAAGAGGTCTGCAGTCTCTTGCTTAGTTTTGTAATTCTGTATCTAGTTTCACCTACTCATAAACTCTCCTGATCACCCAAAGAATGACTTGAAATTACTCTGAAAATTACCGTCATGCTATCTTAGTTCCTTTAAAAGCTATTTATACATCATATAGCTCTACAGGAATAAGTTATTCTATTACTTCAGCATAATTTATCATTCTTTATTTCTACTATTGAGGTTTCAGAAGAATTAAATACCAGAGCTTAAACAGAGTACCCCTTCTCCTCTTTCCTAAAAAAATCCCTATATATTATTTCTATTACTTCCCTTTTCTCTAATCTGACAAAAACTGTAATGTCTGTTTCAATTTTTTATATCTATATCTCCATCTACATTTGATATCTATATCCAGTGTTGTCTTATTCATCCTGGCTGGTATATCACTTTGTTTTACACTTGTATTTTCTCTGTCTGTAAATGTGCTCTGATCTCTCTTTGATGTTTCTGTGTGCTTGTCAGGCTTGTTTTTATTTTATATTTTGCTTTACTGCAGGGTTTGGAGTTTTTTTGTTTTATCTTAATTAATTATGTGTTTTGGTTTTTTTAAACAGCATGAGAAATGTGCCTGTCAGTGGAGCGGGTAGTCAAAAGGAAAGGAGAATGGGCTCCCACCCTTTACACCACCCCAACATGCAGGGGTTGAACCAGAGACTGGTTGAATACAAGTTATTCACCATCATGCTACTTATCACATCAAACATACAAAACTGGGGTTTTTTCATTGTCATGGCAAGCCATCACTAAATTGATTTATGTTCTACTTTCTTCTTTAATGAGTTTTCTTCCAGAGCTTTCTTCATCTTTCTTCCCCAACATGAAACAAGGCAGAATTTTCATATATATTTGTAAATTCTGATCCGTCTGTCATCAGCATCTAACAAAATAAGGATTTTATTGCATACATTAAACCACTTTAGTTTTCTATATTTATATTTTATTACCAGGAGTATCACTCTTGTTTGACTGAAAATTGTCTTCTCTGTTATAACTGTGCTACTTCTAACTATTATATATTAGTCTTACTTATTGCTCTTTCTTAGGTACTCCAATTATGGGATTAATTGCTCTACCAAACAAGGGCTTAGCCTTGTGTGCAAAAAAGTAATTCATACTTACAACTCATACTATTTCCTTTTGAAATCAAAGGGAGTTTTTCATAGATTTTAGTTAGGCTCTGGCCAATACCTATGAACTTCACACTTATATATTAATATATATGAAACATACATACAGACAATTGTCATATTGATTTCAGTAAGACATCTAAGTGTTCTTCATTATGGGATTAGGATACAGACTGGCATACTGGAAATAGAAGCTTTTTTTCGTTTCTTTTAAAGGTACACGTCCAGCAAACACAGTGGCAACACAAGCTTTCCTCTACGGGTACTTTAATCGTATCTGTAAGACCCAACTTAAGGGTCGTGCAAATCAGTCTCTCTCTTTGTACCTCATGCCTACATTAGCAAATCAAACAGGACAATAGCTGTTCCTCAGCCCTGAGGACAAGAGGTCTTTATGTCCATGGAACTGAGCTCCTTTCTCCTCCCTCCCTCAAAGCAGGGTAGCTTCATCCATTCTGCCCGATGAGAATGCTCAGGGGCTAATTCTGTCACCCATTCTGTGCCCAGGAACTATATGGGAGGCTGCTAGCTGGCTTGGGAGAAAACTGCACCAGGGACTATGCTGGCATTTAAAAAGAGATGATGATTGCCTCTCAATACCTGACCTTCCCTGTCCTGCCTGATTTCCAGGGATTGGTGGTGCCTGAGGCTGTCAGTTAAGATAAACACCGCCAACTATGTTGATGCTTGTACTCATGGCTAACCAAGCTAATCCCAAATTTATTTTACATCAGGCAAACAGATTACAGGAAGGTGACAACAGCTTTCAACAATTAGTCAAGGATGAAACTGAAAACAAGTTGTGCCATGCTCTGTATTCCACTTACTCATGCTCTGAATCACATTGTCTCACTTCTGATCACCCGTAATCACATTTTAGCTACTGTCTTTCATTTTATCTTTACAGATACTGGTCCCTGTAACTCAACCCTTTCATAAATCTATGCATAATGCTTTAATGATTCTATGTAAGAGCCACAATACATAAATTTGAAACTACCTATGTCAACCTCCCTGTGCAATTCCTCCTCCCGAGTGCAGGAGAAGGTCTCAGTGGGTATGGCAGAGCTCCCCGATCATTGATTAATGTACACTGTTTACACACAGGTTTGCTAATGGATAAGGATAGGATAAATTTGCAAGTCGTGTTGTTTCTGATCACTGTGTCATGGCTTAAGCCCAGCAAGTAACTCAGAACCACGCAGCTGCTTGCTCACTCCCCCCCATTCCCCTCCTTCCACCTCCCTGCCCCTGGAGGGATGGCGGGCAGAATGGAAAGAATGTAACTCCCACAGTCTGAGATAAGAACAGTTCAGTAACTAAAGTATAACACAAACCACTACTGCTACCACCAATCACAATAATGATAAGGGAAATCACGACAACAAACACACACACATACATTTCATATTCTAACCATGCTTTAATATGAAATCCTATCCCTCTTGCTACAGCAACAGTGTATTTGCTTTAGCATAAGCAGGAGGTTAATACCCTGGTGTGGAACTGGTGAGAGACCAAGCCCAGAGATTCTCTTCAGATTTAAAATCTCTGCCTTGGACTTCTAAAGCTTTTTCTTTGCATCAACTTTGTTTAGGCCAAATGATTAGAGACTTTCAGGTTGAACGAAACTGCTGATAAAATCACACAACTGAATAATTTTATCATACAGTACAGAATTTTGCTTTTCCAAACACTGGAAGACAAGCAACTAGAAAACTCTACTCACAATTCAAAACCTTTTTTGACCAGCACCACTATCCAAAGACACATTCCCCCAGGCTTCTCTCAGGGTTACAAGTCATTGCTGCTAGGACATTCTGAAACATCCTTCTCTCTGTTGAATGGCACATTTCATCTATTGCCATCTCTAATAATGTATTGCCCATCAAAGCACCTGAATTCATTATGGCTTTCATTTACCTTTGTTTTGGGGAATATAGTACTCCATCTTAAATGAAGAGCAGACAATAAATATACCACTTAAGTAAGATTTAATATAACAGATTGTCCTGGTTTTGTCCAGGTTACAGTTATTTTTCTTCCCAGTGTCTAGTACAGAGCTGTGTTTTGGATTTAGTCTGAGAACAATGCCAATAACACACCAATGTTTTAGTTGTTGCTCAGTAGCACTTACCCTAATCAAGGACTTCTCAGTCTCTCATGCTCTGCCAGTGAGGAGGGGCACAAGAAGCCAGGAGGGAGCAGAAACAGGACACCTGACCCAAACTAGCCAAAGGGGTATTCCATACCACAGCATGTCATGCCCAGTATCGAAACTGGGGGGAGCTGGCAGGATGGGCTGATCACTGCTGGCCTTGAACACCTCCAGTGATCATCTTATACATCTTACTGTATATTTGACAATAGCTTAATTCCTCCAAAGAAAATTGCCTGGATGGAACTCAAGTAGGATGGTGTTTATTTCCAGTTCATTTTCAATGGTTATGTGCAGAAATCTTCCCTGTTTCATAAAAGCAGCAAGAGATATGAAATGAATAATTAAGAGATATTGGAAATTCAGAAAACCTGAAGTGCCAGGAGACAAGGAAAGAAATCCTAAAGAGGGAGGAATAACTTTCTGAAGTGTTCAGCTATGTACGAGGAATATTTTGCACTTCTGTAGTTGCAGGCAAAAGTCAAATAGAAGCTATTCATCAGTATGAACAGTCCAATCCACATCAGACCATAACAGAGTATCTGTTTATTGATAATTAATTTCTTTCCTTTGAATGCATAAATGAAAAAAAACTGATTTTCATCAAATATTTCACCTCTATTGTTTTGCTAGCTTTATACTGAGGGCGAGAGGTCTTGCAGAACAGGCAACTAGAGCCTTTACAGTTTATACTTTCATACATACATGGCAAGTATTTTATCGTGCTAAGTGCAAATGATTTGAGGAAGGGAGTTAAGGCTTTCCTGCATCCCAAAGGCCCAAAGGAAAGCCTTCTGCCCTGGCAGCTGCTGCTGCCTTTCTGCCAGAAGCAGTTGGTCTCACAGCACAGCCAGTGAAACAGCTCACATAAATGCTCCTGGCCTGTTTGAAACTAAATCAGCCTGTTTGGTTCACTCCACTGGTTCACGTGTTAGACTAACCCATTTCATTTTGTCTCTGGTAAATTGAACAGTCACAAATGCTCTCCCTCCTAAGTGGAGCTGCAGGGATGGTAATTCCCAGCAGGAGAGCATTGCTAAACTGGTGAGCACATCCTTTGCTGCCTCATCCCCTTGACACATCATCACCTGGGCAGGGCTTGAAGATCTTTATTTTAGAACTTGACAGTCAAGAATAAAAACAATTTAACAACACATTATTTAACTTACACTATTTCTTGGATGTGATTCAACATCACGTCTTCTCTGATGGCGAGCTGGGTTTAATGAGTCCCCATCCCTTGCTCTCATGTCCCTGTCGCATGCCTCTTCACTTTTGGCAGTCCTTAAGAGAAACTGTTCAGAACTGTATCGGGGAACTGGTATTTTAAAAGCACTGAAAAAACAAGGTGTGTGGAATGAGGGTGGAGGGGAAATTCCTTGGACATAGCTGTCGTGTTTAAAGCCCAGGCCATAAATCAGAACCATGAAGTCTACTTCCCCCCCACACCTTTCTTCCCTCCGCTTCTGGAAGGACAGGGAGGAGAATCAAAAGAATGCAGCTCCCACGGGTTGAGATAAGAACAGTTTAATAACTAAGGTATAACACAAATCACTACTGCTACCACCATAATAATAATGATAAAGGAAATAACAAGGAAGAGAATACAACCGCTCACCAACCGATATCTCGCCCCCACCCCACAGTGATCCAGCCCTTCCGGCCCTCTCAGTTCTACATCCTGGGCATGACATGCTGTGGTATGGAATACCTCTTTGGCTAGTTTGGGTCAGGTGTCCTGTCCCTGCTTCCTCCCAGCTTCTCCTTCTCCCTGGCAGAGCATGAGACTCACAAAGTCCTTGGTCAGTCTAAACATCTGTATTATCAGCTTTGTTCCCAGGCTGAAAGTCAAAAACACAGCGCTGCAAAAGCTACTAAGAAGGAGAAAAACTGACTGCTACTGCTGAACCCAGGACAATAGCTTATATAACATGTTAATAAAAAGGACATAAAAGAAGAAAAGGCACTACTATGCTTTGTGTTAATAATGCTGTATTAATGGTTTCTAGAAAGCTATGCTCCATTAGCAATTGTGGTTAATAGGACAACACAGAATTCCTTAGATATTAGAAGTCATAATAGAAGTCATACCATTTCTGTGGCAATAAATAAGCTTAATTATATGTGGAGCACCTCCCGTATGGAGATAGGCTGAGAAAGTTGGGGCTGCTCAGCCTGGAGAAGAGAAGGCTGCGTGGAGACCTCATAGCAGCCTTCCAGTATCTGAAGGGGGCCTACGAGGATGCTGGGGAGGGACTCTTCATCAGGGACTGTAGTGATAGGACAAGGGGTAACGGGTTAAAACTTAAACAGGGGAAGTTTAGATTGGATCTAAGGAAGAAATTCTTTACTGTGAGGGTGGTGAGGCACTGGAATGGGTTGCCCAGGGAGGCTGTGAGTGCTCCATCCCTGGTGGTGTTCAAGGCCAGGTTGGATGAGGCTTTGGGTGGCATGGTTTAGTGTGAGGTGTCCCTGCCCATGTCAGGGGGTTTGGAACTAGATGATCTTCAGGTCCTTTCCAACCCTAACTATTCTATGATTCTATGATTCTAATTTGGGATAGGCCGAGAGAAACGCTCAGGAAAGAGATAGATACAAAACATTTGCTAGATATTTCTGTGAAAATGTGATTCCTGCGTCCTGTGCTTGATTATGATCAACAACAAATCAAATACTAGCAATTGCAAGAAAATAAATAGAAAACAAACTAGAATGTATATAATTCAAATTGATTTAGGAAACTACCACAGCATACATGGCTTTCCTTAGGCTTGGCTACCTTCAGTTGGCCATGGCTGAAGAGGCTGTGTAACAGCCCCTTTGGTTTGCCTCCTTCTGTGACTCTTACCAGAATTACTGTAGGTACATATTTATCTTTAAGTTTCATGGAAGATATATTAATTTTAAATATTTCTTACTTGGAGTTCTCTCACACAATGAGAATATTTCCCTGGCCTTTTAAATACCACCTAGGGAGTGGCAGATCCAGTGCCTCTGGCTGGATAAGCCAGTGATGAAATCCAAGGAGTCAGCAGGTATGGCTCTGTGGTGAGTGATGGACCATCTGGCCTTTCTTCCACCCCACAAAGCTCCTTGCCAGTCAAGAATACAAAATGTTATAGTAGTAATTTTATACCAGCCAAGTTTTGAAGTAACAAAACCTCCTGATGGATTTGTTCTGTTTACATGGCCTAGATACTAACTGGTGGTATGGCAGGAGTGTGAACAGAAACAGTCTGTGTGGACAGGATATCCAAAACTGCCTGATCTGAGAGGAGGTTACCCCAAACCAGAATGGGATGAAGAAACAAATGATGACAATGTTTGTTTACAATAGACACCTGTTGGATTAAGCAGCAACCAGGCAATTTCCAAGAGGCTTTTGAGAAAAGAGTCAGCTTGAGGAGCATAAAAGATGGAAGCAAACTTGTGGCTGTGAGGTGAGACGTAGGATTGGTAAGGTGCTAAGCACAGTGGTCAGACCACTGCTTCAGACGCTGTCAGGAGTCACCCTGCTGCCATTGTATCCCCATCTCAGCCTGACATGGCATCCTCCCCACCCCACACAGGGAGCAGGGCTGACAGTACAGGGTGTAGCAGAAGGACCCACAGCTCGGGGAGCACATGGGAACTTATCAGGTGCTGTCTTGCTGACGCACAGACTAGCATGCAACAGGGAGATGCATTGATACACACTAAAACAGAGCAACACCATCCATAGCGGGAAAACATGCATGGCCAGAAGAGGGGGTGCACTTGTCAGCCCCCATTCTGTAAGAGAGGGGTGCACATACATACCCATGGTCCTGTGGGATTAGAAATGGTGGGTACTGGGATGTTTAGAAACTTGTAGGTGCTTTTTAACATCTTGCAAGTGTTTTGTACTCTGGTTTACCTGTTGGCCTGCTAACATTGATCCAGAACGTGAAGTTCACTGACTCCCAGCTAATTATGTGTCATTAATAAATCAGTAAACCACTTCGATCCTGATTTGAGGTAAACCACGTAAGTCAAGCAAGTCTTTCCTGCCACAGCCCCTTGTGTTAAAAGTTGTACACTATTAAAAAACAGTAAGCAATTAGCTTAAGTACTCATAATTCACACTCAGATTACAATAGCTCTTTAATTCAGATGATTGACTATTTCATTTCCTAGTTGTCCTGGGTTCAGCAGTAGCAGTCATTTTTCTCCTTCTTAGTAGCTGGTGCAGTGCTGTGTTTTTGACTTTCAGCCTGGGAGCAGTGCTGATAACACCGAAGTTTTTAGTTGCTGCTTAGCAATGTTTACTCTGACCAAGGACTTTCTGAGTCTCATGCTCTGCCAGGGAGGAGGGGAAGCTGGAAGGAAGCAGAGACAGGACACCTGACCCAAACTAGCCAAAGAGGTATTCCATACCACAGCATGTCATGCCCTCTCTATAAACTGGGGGCAGTTATCTGGAAGGGCTAGATCACTGCTCAGTTGGGCTGGGTATCGGTCGGTGGGTGGTGAGCGATTGTATTCTCTTCCCTTGTTATTTCCCTTATCATTATTATTATTGGTGGTAGCAGTAATGGTTTATGTTATACCTTAGTTACTGGACTGTTCTTATCTCAGCCCATGGGAGTTACATTCTTTCAATTCTCCTCTACATCTCTCCAGGAGTGGAGGGAGGAAGGGGGGGAGTGAGCAAACAGCTGTGTGGTTTCTGAGTGACAGGCTGGGCTTAAACCACGACACTAGCATAAATGTAGATACCAGCTAACAAGCTGCTTCTCGATCCTCTAATTATAGTGCTCTTCTTCTCAAAGGAAGTTCCTGGTTTGGTGCATTCCTGTGCCATTCCTCTCTATCTCTGGTCACCCTGTGATATGAGTTTGCAACAGCAAAAGGAAATTTCTTATTTGTACATTATATTTCAGTAGGTAGTCTCTCCCCAAATACATCAGTGTTATTTGCAGCCAAAACATTGAACTTGGAGAAAAACCTTCCAGATGAATATACTGGCTATAGTTTCTTATAGTCATATACTATAACTAAGGAAATGAAAAATACTTGATGAGCTAAGAGTGTGCAGATAGAGCAGACTGAAATAAAAGTTTCCCATTCAGCAAAAACTTTGAAAAGAAAAATGCAGCTAAAGCTTTTGGATCCTCAGGTATGAACTGAAAAGCAAGATGGTTCAGTGATTAGTTCCAGAGAAACAACGTATCTCATAGAATTTTACTGAAAATACTAATAATGAAATAGAGAAAATAAATTAAAAACATATAATACAAATGTACCATGAAAGAAAGACACATATAATTGTTACGAAGTTAACAGGGAAAAAAAACCCAACCAAACAAACAAGCACAAAAGAGTTATTGGTCACTTAAACTTTCAGCATAAGAAGCAGCTCTGGCAAGTGGTCAGCTTATTAGTGCTAGAGCTTGCCCTGACTTTATATGTTAAGTTGCAAGTGAAGGCATCATTGCATCTTCAGAACAGGATCTTAGCAGGAGCAAGTTCAGTGTCAGAGAAAGCCCCTGTATGGAAGACATCCTTTTTATTATGGAAGCACTAACATTAAACTTCTTTACTGCAGACAGGCAAGGGCATGTCCCTAATTTGCCATCCTTTTTCTTGGAAGGCTAGATCTGTTAGATGAGTTTTGTTACCCTGCAGTTACTTAAACCAGTAGGATCCTGTTTTGTGGCCAGTGGTGGCTGTTGAGGTGAAAAATTAATTGCATCTGCAAGTTCTTGCCTATGGCCATGTCCTTTGATTTGCCCTTCTTTGACATCACATTTGAAAAGCATTAAAAAAGCACTGAAAGCATGAAAACTCTTGCATTCTTTATGGAAAGCTGCTACACACTCCTTAGATTAGAAACAATCTTTACACTCAGTATGTACATACTATTTAGTATAATAGGTATATGATTAAGGCTCATATACAATGCCAAAAAGTCCACAAACTTGCAAGTAAATGTTAATAAGCAAGAGAGAAATATAAAGTTATTATTTTCAGAGCTACACTGGAAAACAGAGCTGTAATAAAGCACTATAAAACTTCCTTATATGAATAGTCACAGAAGGCTACACCTATATAAACTAACACAATTCAAAGAGGAAAAACATGCTTAACAGTAAAGAAGAATTAAAGCTATACATCTTCAGACTAATTTTTTAAGATATCCCTGATGTGTTCACCATCTTAGAATATGGTCTCCTCTGGCTCAAACTACATCAGCAGCGCTTCCAAAGGTGCGAATGAATAATAGTGATTTTTAAAATAAATGGTCCGGCCCATTATCCAGGACTATGTAACTGGATACGATTTAGCTGCACATACTCCTGTACAAAAAAAAAAAAAAAAAGAAAAATTTAAACCAAAGACTACATGTGCAGAACCAGAAGTATTAAGTTAACAGTGTCTGATAATAGGCTAGACCAAATAGGTGCTGTTCCAATTACGGCTCCCACAGGATTCAAAGGTGCTTTGAAGACAGCAGGCTATGACAGTATTCATTTGGATTATGAAGACATACAGGATCAGGGACAATCAAATCCATAGTACAAGTATTATAAAAGTCATCTGTTATCTTTCTAGACTGGCTTTGGCCTCCAAGGATGAGCTAGCAGATTCTTTACACAGGAATTAAAGGTACCAGCAACAACTGACAGGGCACCCTAGTGCTGCAACAAACCATTATCTATTCCATGGCAACTTCTCTGCTGAAATGTCATATATGCTCATTTGACCTGGTTTATGCAGAAAAAGAAAAAGAAACAGAAAAAAAAATCAAAAAAATGCACACACACAAAACCACACACACACAAAAAACAAACCAAAAGAAAAAATAACAACAAAAACCCCCAGAGCCCTTCACTGTGTAAAAATAAGAGTGACTAAAATTCATATTCTGCCCTGGAATCAAAGGACAGGGAGCTGTGACTGAAGCAACCTTTTATTTTGTGTTTTCCAATAGATTTTCTCTTAAACACTTCTGCTTGGCTTCTGTGAAAGCAAAGCAATTACTATTTAAGTGTTAGTTTCACTGTAATTGCAAATGCCGAACAAACCGTAACAGCTAAGGCAACCACAGTGATTGCAAGAATGTGGTGCATCTCACACAGATTTGTCTAGTGACACAACCTGAGTGTCCTGGGTTCAGCAGTAGCAGTCATTTTTCTCCTTCCTAGTAGCTGGTGCAGTGCTGTGTTTTTGATTTTAGCATGAGAACAGTGTTGATAACACACCGATGTTTTAGTTGTTGCTAAGTAATGTTTACTTTGAAAAGAAGCAGAGTAATTCTTCCCCATCCCTCCCACCCCCCCTCCCAGGAGCAGCTGCGTGATTCTGAGTTGCCAGCTGGGCTTAAACCTCTACACTGAGTATAACCACAGCATAAATAGAGGATTCGACCCATTATCAGAAAGCTGAGACTTAAGGTGACTTTAAGAAGGTAATTAGGGGATCAAAAATGTACCATATAGTATGTGACGGACCTAAATAGCATGCCTGGGTACCATGTTTGCTTTGTGTTCTTTGAAATATTTGTTTGGCTCATCAAGCATTTAGAGAAAATATTGAATCTAACTGGGGTGGCTTCATGTATTTAAAAAAAAAGTGAAAAATTGTTATGTGTGGAAAAAGAATTAGGAGTACAAGGCTTTGGGAACTGCAAGAGTGTAATTCTCACTGAGACACATAAAATTACTTTCCTATGTTCCAGATCACTCATATCTAAGCTTCAAGGAGGACCTTAACACAGAAGAAAAAAAATCTTCTCTCAGAGATGGTCACAAAATCGTATGTGAAAATACCTTGACGTTCTGATTTGTATTTGCTTAGTGGAATCTAGTCTTCACAAAGGAAGTGAAAAGGAGATAATACTGAGAGACCTCTACTTCTGCAAATCATGAACAATATTCAAGTATCTGGTCTTTTATACATTAGCAAATAACTTTTTAGAGGACTAGATGGTCTCTGAAGCTTAAGCAAATTGTACGTCCTTCTGTGTACATCTGCAGCTGGAAAAGTGACAGTTCCTCCTCTTTACTAGAGAATGTTTTCAAGCTGAAAGAAAAAACTCTCACTTGCCATGCCATAACTTTCCATGCAAGTTGAACAGATATGTCACCATTTGCCATCTTCTGTCCGAGTTCATTGGAATAATGTCTTTTTAAGTCATCCTGTCTCTTCTAAATGTGAAGCAAAAGACTGAAAGAATACAGAGCAACAGGCAGAAAAAACTCAGGTACGAAGAGCATTATAACTGATACTTGGATCAAAGATAAACAAGGCATACATTGCAGAAAGTCATCCAGATACTTCAGCTGAGTCAATTCTTCTGACACATAAATCAAATCCTTCTGATACATAAATCAATTCTTCTGATACATACATCTCTGATAACAGAGAATACAGTACATCTAGTTAAACATTCAAATATTTCTCTCAGCTTATCCACTGCAGACAGATGACAGAATTACTTGTCCTTTGTACCCTGTAACTTAGAAAATTTTACTCTTCTTAATCTTATCATTTGCTTATAAACCAAGATGTTGATTAAAAAAAATGGGTTTTTTATTATATTTAGATACATATATAATCTGATAATTTTCTCCAAGAAAACTGTGAGGGTTCTTTTATGTAAGTTCTTATGTAAATATATAATAAACCCCAGCTTGACTCAGAAATATTTGCCTTATCTCTCCAGCACTTCTCAGACATGATAAAGGAGATGCGCATGTAAGGCTGAGCTCAGAATTACATGAGCAGGTAAAAGTTACTGTGAGAATGTCTTTTATACACATTGCATATATTTGTTTTTGGTTTAATTTTAGTAGCTAAGGATGCTATTCTCAACATCCCTCAACTTATTTGGTCAATACCTGTCATTTGTTCACCTCAAGAAGGGATTTAGAAAGAAGGAAATACTGAAGAGCTCTCAAGTCAGCTGGGAGGCAAGGTCACATTATGAGAAGCACAGATAAATGCAGAAAATCTAAAGCCAGGATCACTGAGAGATGGAGGCCTCCACTATCACCTAAGATATATATAAAAAAAGGAAAATCAAATAGCAACAGATAGCTCCAAGAAGGGCTTTGAAGCTGGTGTGTGAGGGCAAGGAGCAGAAAACTGATGAAAGAAGCAGAGTAGGAAGCAGGAAGAAATGGAGAAGAAGGAAGAAGCAGAGGAGGGCAGGCAGCCTGGGGAGCAGGCTACAGAGCCACTGGCTGCTTTGGCTTCACTCATGTGGATCAGGTGAACTATTGTGGATTCCAGTGGAAGGACATATCAATCCCATCCCATACTAGCTCATTGTGAAGCAGATCATTGTTTTCCTACAAGACAGACTCCTTGTGAAGCACAAACTTAAACCAGCTCCATTACATGTGACTTTTAAAATCAGCAGCGTCTCATCAGTGGATATGTTTTACGGATGGCTTGTTTTGCTTTAGCTTAAGCATATTATTTGCCAGTGCAAGCTAAACTGAAACAAGCATCGTTACAAGCATCATTTTGCTAGTAAAAGTGTAACATTTAAAAATCATGTCTGCTAAAAATCACACTCCAAGTGCACTGGCTTGCTTGGGTGAAACCTATCAGTGCAGTCATAGTCCAAAAGGCGGCATTGTACCTTTTGATATTTTTACA